>NC_139522.1:31764974-32097474 GCF_947247035.1 Vipera ursinii
GGTCAGCAGTTTGGTCTGTGCACCTTTTCTGATTTGGATATCCAGGAGTTCCCGCCAGCTGAAGCGACCGACATGGAGAAACCAGCTGAGAGCCAGAATGGCTTTCTGGAGCTGATGATGCTAAGCGGCTTCGAGGCTGGAGAGGAAGGTGTAAAGCAGCCTCGGCTGAAGCTCTTCCAGCTGCAGAGCTTTGGGCAGTTCCTGAGGAAATGCTCTTATCCTCATCCTCCTCCTCCCTCAAATCGGCTGCTAGCGGCTTGGGTGGCTCTGCTCCATCCAAATTGAATAAAAGGGGAGGCCAGCAGAAAGCAGCTTTCAACTCGGACAGAGTAGAGCCACCCATGCTGCTAGCAGCCGATTTGAGTGCGGAAGATGAGCAGAAGAGCGTGAGGCCGGCTGGCCAGGTGATAAGATCAGATGGTGACTGGGTGGTTGGGTGAGGGGATCATGGCAGTGGCATTGGCAGCTCCCCACACCCAGCCCGTTTCTTCAGCTCCATACGATGCTTGGCAGAACCCCACTCCCGCATGCCCGATCTGACCCACACCGCGACATGCAGTCTCAAGAAGAAAAAAAGTTTATGGGCAATCCCACAAACAAAAGAAGTTTGTGGGCAGTTCCACAAACAAAAGAAGTTCAATCAATCAATTCCAACTTTGCGAGATCTTTTTTTTTATTAGTTGGAATTGATTGATTGAACTTTTTTAGTCCCACTACTTTGTTTTTGTGGGACTGCAAATGGCAGAGGAGGACTGGGAGCCACAATAGAATGACAGCCACATGCGGCTCCAGAGCCACAGGTTGCTGACCCATGCCCTAACCTGCTACTTTCTGTGTGCAGAGAACAATTTGACTTGCGGTGCTATGATCCAAGAAAAACATTTTTTTATATGATGGTAAAGTAAACTTACTCCATTTTGCTCTTTGATTATTTGGGGAAGTTTCTTTTTAGTAGCATTAAACCCCCTTTTGTTTAAAAAAAATTTCTAATTAGTTTTGCTGACTTTTTCTGAAAGGATAGGCTGGTGCTAGAATGCCTGCTTTGCATGTAGAAAGTTGATGAAAACACCTGATTTCTGTAAGTAATTCTGGGACAAAATCCTGCTTAAAACTGGGGTATCTGCTGCCTTTCTTTATTAATAATCCTGACTAGATCTTTCTTTCTTCTTTCTTTCTTTCTTTCTTTCTTTCTTTCTTTCTTTCTTTCTTTCTTTCTTTCTTTCTTTCTTTCTTTCTTTCTTTCTTTCTTTCTCTTTCTGTTTCTTTTTCTGTCAAGCCCCGTGGGCCCGACATACAGCGAGGGGGGAGGAAGAGTCCTGCGACGACTCCCCTCCCCAGCCTCCTGTCTGTCCGATGCTGCAGCAGGCTGCCGCAAGCCTTCCGCCGGCCCCGCCGCCTGTCAGCTGGCCACTGCAAGCCTTGCTGGGACCCTGGAAACCTCGGAAGGCATTGCTGGGCCGCTTCCCACTTTGCCACCTCCCTGCCCAGCGCCGCCGACACCGCCGGTTGCCGTGGGCTTTCTGCTGGCCCCACTGCCTCCCAGCTGGCAGCCTGAGTAACGGAAGGGCCACCGTCACCGTAGCAAGCCTCTGGGGCTCAAAAGACTTTGGTGAGGCTTGGGAACAGTTGTAGCTGCACCGCCCCTCGTGGAGCCGACAGCAGCATGGCCAGTCACCTGGGCTTGAGAGTGCGGCTTGCCTGAACAGCTTACCTGGTTTTCAGCAGACTGTGAGACGTGGGGGGGAGGCTTGTAGGATGCACGGAGGGTGGTGGGTAGTATGGAGCAGCGTGAGCTGTTTTGCAAAAGATATTGCAAAAGGAGAGGAGAGATTATAAAGGGTTGTGGGCGGATGCTGGTTTGTGACCTAGGGGCGGGGTCCTGTCTCCGGATGGATATGTAAGCACTGGAAGCAATTCACTCCCAGTGCTGACTATGCTTTTGTGCTTTTGAGCTGAATAAAGCCTTTTGTTTGTTGCACGTTCCTGCTTGGAAATTCCTGCTTTCATCCTATGAAGGACGTGTTTGACAGTAAGTCAGCACTCCCTTTTTCTTGTTCACCTTGCCCTATCCTATTGTACTATTTAGGTATGGCTGAGGGAACACAAGAGGCTGCCCCGGTGGCTGAGGAAGGAGAGACAGCTGGAGCTGCAGCACCAATACCAGTGACAGAGCCAGGGGACGGTTAGGCCTAAGGTGCAGGACCCACAGCAGGTAACCACGGTGAGTGAGCCCCAGGAGGCAGGGGACCCTGCTCCTGGGGGGGGAATGGTGGTTTAGCCCCGCACTTGGCCGTTCGGACCCTGGTCGAGGGCAAACACCAGGTGCTGGAGGACCTTTAACAGAGTGGAGGGAAAGGCGCCTTACTGACGATGAGGAGGAGGAATGGAGTTACTCCACGGCACCGGGTAGACATACCATGGATATTCTCTGGGACAGGTTTGGCAAGATAGGGTACCGGGAGCCCCTGTCTTGGTCGGGGCCAGACGCTGGACATGATACAACACCATGGTCTCGCAATGAGACGCAGCCTGTTCGCTCAGGGCTGCCCCATTTCCAGCTGGCTAGTCCACGGTTCCGGGTTCCTTCCAGCTTTGGCATGTCCCAGGTGGGCAGTCCTGCTGTGCATGTCCCGGAGGTACCGTCACAGTCCGGTCTGGACACCAGGCCATCGACGGATGGAGTGCCTACCAGGCAGACAGCAAGGCCGTCCAAGGCTTTGGACTGGCAGGCAGCAGGCTCCCAACGTTACACATATGCAGACAACACTCTACGAGGGACAGGGCCGCCTATGGGACTGTGGGGTTCGGGGTTGGTATGGGGTCCGCCACCACTACCGATGTCATTCGATGGACACCCCGATCGCCTGGCAATGTTTCTCAGCCATGCCATCAGCCATCTGGACCAGTATGCCCCGGCCTACCCGTCCCAGTGGGCAATGGTGGTGGCAGTGACGACTAGTCTGCAGGGTGAGGCGGCGGCTTGGGCAGCGGATCTTTATAGTGACCATGCCAGGGAACTGGCCAATGCCGGTCTATTTCTGGAGGCACTGCGGGCATGGTTCAAGGATGTCTCTCGGGTCCAGTGAGCTGAGGTGGAAGTGGTGGCCTTGAGACAACGGGGTCATCCTGTCATAGAATACGTCGGTGAGTTCCGGAGGGTGGCTGGTAGACTAAGATTGTGGCCAGAACGTCTTCTGTTCCATCATTTCCGGGCGGGTCTAGACGGGGGCCTCCGCCGGGCATGTATTGTCAGAGGTATCCCAAACTGGTTGCAGGACTGGTTCCGGGTGACGGTCGAGCTGGACATGGGTTTGCAGGAATTCCAGGGTAGAATGGAGGACCCACCCGGGCCCCGGAAAACGATTGAGAGACCTAGAGAAGAAGGACGGAAGACCCAGTCAGCAACACCAGGAGCTTCCAGTCCAGCACCCCGTCCACCAATCAGGTGTTTCCGCTGCAACCAGCCGGGACATTGGGCAGCAAAGTGTCCAATTCCAGTACTGCCCGCCGACTCCTGGAATACACGGCACCACGCCAAAAAAAACTGTGGAATGGTCATGGGCAGCACACCAGCCGGAAGGGGAGACGTCCTGATGGCCATCCCAGATGGGGGAAGAGACACCGACAGTCACTAGGCACCAGCAGGTGGCTTATGACAGCGTGGATGACTCAATCGAGGACCCCATGGTGAGTGCGCCCCTTTGCCATCCCCATCGCTTTGGTAAGCCCACAGATGGGATATAGGAGAACATACAGGGCCTTGATTGACTCCGGTTGTACCCTCTGTCTTATCAGTAAAGCGGTAGTGACTGAAGTGGGGATCAAAATGGAACAATTAAACACCCCAATCAGATTTGAACAGGTGGATGGGTCCCTTTTGGGGGGAGTGCCTGTTACCCACGTAACAGAGCCTGTTTGGATGGAGATGGGGGCTCACTGGGAGGTCCTCTGGTTCATAGTGGTACCCTCCATGACTGAGGCAGTGATTCTAGGGCTTACCTGGCTAGATAAATGGGGCCCAACAATTTGGTGGGAGGGCGGTTGTCGTAACATACACATTGGGGTAGGTCCCCAGCCACCACCCCATGACCCTGGGGAGCCCAAGGAAAAAGGTGAGAGGGTAGGAGCATGCAAGGCCGGTACAAGACAGGAGGGCCAGGTCCCGTACATGTACTCCCACCTCACCGAGGTTTTTGACAAACAGGAATGCGATGTCCTGCCACCCCACCGACCGATGGACTGCATCATCAAATTAGAACCAGGAGCCAGACTACCCAAGCCCCGTATGTATGCCATGGCACCACGGGAAATGGACGAGTTAGGACGCTACATTCACTGGAACCTGGCCAGAGGCTTCATTCAGCCGGCCCATTCCCGTATCGCAGCACCGGTCCTGTTTAATGAAAAAAAAGATGGATCCCTGCGTTTATGTGTGGACTTCCGAGGCATAAATGAGGTATGTGTGGAACATCTGTACCCCCTTCCCCTGATGAAGGACTTCCTGGCCCACCTGGCAAAGGGCAAGATATTCACCAAACTGGACCTATGGGAGGCATACTATAGGGTCCGTATTAAGCAGGGTGATGAATGGAAGACGGCGTTTAACTGCCCATTTGGCAGCTATCAATTCCGGGTTATGCCGTTTGGGCTGCAGGTGGCTCCCGTGGTATTCATGCAATTAATTAACGAGGTGTTGCATGAACACCTGTATTGCGGAGTACTCATGTACTTAGATGATATCCTCATCTATACCACCAACATGGAGGAACACGTTGCTTTGGTGAGACAAGTGCTGAGGAAGCTGTTGCAGGCCCGGTTATATGTAAAATTGCCTAAGTGTGAGTTCCACAGGACTCAGACTACTTGGGTTACAGGATATCTGGGGCAGGGGTGGAGATGGACCCCAAAAAGGTCAAGGCTGTTCTGGAGTGGCAGGCACGGAGGACTCACTGTCAACTACAAAGCTTTTTGGGGTTTGCCAATTTTTACCAGCAGTTTATCCCATCCTTTGCCACAATAGCATTACCCCTTACAGACCTCCTACGCATGCGACAGGCAGCGACAAAGCCTCATCCTGGGCAGCCACTGGCATGGTCTATGGCATGTCAATGGTCCTTTGAGGCTTTGAAGGCCTTGTTTGCCAGAGAGCCTGTTCTGCTTCACCCAGACCCCGACATACCATTTGTGGTGCAGGTTGATGCCAGTGACGTTGCAGTAGGAGCTGTTCTTCTCCAGAGAAATAGTCACGGCTCCTTGCAACCCTGTGCTTATACATCAAGGAAGTTAACAAACACTGAACGTGTATGGGCTATTTGGGAGAAGGAGGCTTTTGCTGTATGTTGGGCGCTCGAGACGTGGCGACACCTCCTGGAAGGTGCTAGAAAACCGAGGTGTGGACAGACCACAAAAACCTGGAAGTGCTACAAACGCCAAGACGCCTGTCCCCGAAACACATCAGATGGCCGCAATACTTCCGACGATTCCATTTTGTTCTGAAATAAGTGCCGGGGGGAAAGAACTTCCTGGGCGATGCCCTCTCAAGGCTGCCACAATATGATAGTAAGAGGGAGGAGGTGGTGCAGGTGATCATGCTCCCTTACCAACAAGATGTGGCAAGAGCAGTGTCCCACATTGTGACGCGGGATTTGACACATGAGTTGCAGAAAGTGCTCCAGGATGATTCCTGGTTGAGAGACCACTCGAATATCTTGACGAGACGGGATGGTCTGGCCTGGCATGGGGATAAACTCTACGTCCCACAAACAATGCAGCAAGTGGTAGTTCGTTGGTGCCATGACGCTAAACAGGCGGGCCACTTCAGATTCTTAAAAACTCTACACCTGGCAAGATGGCAGTTTTGGTGGCATGAATGAAAGCGGAGATTGAGGATTACGTTCGAGGTTGTCACATCTGTGCCATTGCAAAACCCCGTACGGGGAAGCCTTTGGGATTATTACAACCAGTGGCAGATCCTACCAGGCCCTGGCAGGACATCGCAATGGATTTTATTGTTGAGTTACCAGAGAGTCAGGGCTACAATGTGATCTGGACTTTGGTCGATCTCTTCTCTAAGCAGGTGCACTTTGTGCCCTGTAAGGGACTGCCGTCTTTCCGAAGGCTGGCCAGGATGTTTCTTACACACATCTATCGCCTACATGGAGTACCCCGAAGAATCATCTTAGACCGAGGGGTACAGTTCATGGCTTGCTTCTGGTGTGAATTCGTTCAATTTATCGGATCCCAAGGTCTCAGTTCGGCATACCATCCCAGCACCAACAGGGCAGCAGAACAAGCAAGTGCCATGGTGGAGCGGTACCTGAGGTGTTATGTGTCATATCAACAGTCCAACTGGGTGGACCTGTTAGTGTTCGCAGAGCTGGCACACAACAATGCGGTGCACAGCAGTACTGGGTTTTCTCCATTCAGGGTGGTGTTTGGTCGTGAGTTTGTTCCCATTCCTGAGTACGCTCAAGGGGAAGCCTTACCTTGCCAACCTAGGGAGTGGATGACACAGGTGGGGGATGTGTGGAATACAGTTAAAAAGGCCCTAGCAAAGGCTGCAGAAACAAACAAAGAGCAGGCAGATAAAAAGAGGAGACCTTATAAGCCCTTCCAGGTGGGGGACCTGGTATACATCTCCACGAAGTATTTGCAGTTGCAGGTACCATGTAAGAAGCTAGGGTCGAAGTTCCTAGGACTCTTCAAAGTAATACAGGTCATCAACCCCGTGACCGTATGTTTCCGGTTACCCAAGTATTTGGGAAAAATACATCCTGTCTTCCATAGTAGCTTGCTGAAGCCAGTTGGGAAATCATCCCATGAACCAGTCGAAGGGGGACCAGGGCCCATACGGGACGACCACTTTGAGGTCCAGGAAATCCTTGACTCTCGGGTTCAGAGGGGGAGGTTGCAGTACCTTATTCTGTGGAAGGGTTATCCCATTATGGAGGCATCCTGGGTGGGGGAGGTGGACGTTCATGCACCTCGTCTGGTTCGGGCGTTCCATCACCAGCATCCAGGGAAGCCGGGCGGGGGGGTTGGCCGAACCGTCCAGTCAGGTGGATGATTGTTCATCCAAACCCTCTTATCTTCCAGGTGGAGCTCTGGTAGGGGGAGCCGCCTGTCGAGCCCCGTGGGCCCGACATACAGTGAGGGGGGAGGAAGAGTCCTTCAATGGCTCCCCTCCCCAGCCCCCTGTTCATCCGACGCTGCAGCAGGCTGCCACAAGCCCTCCGCCGGCCCAGCTGCCTATCAGCTGGCCGCTGCACGCCAGCCCCACCACCTGTCAGCTGGCCACTGCAAGCCTCGCTGGAACCCTGGAAACCTCGGAAGGCATCGCTGGGCTGCTTCCCACTTTGCCGCCTCCCTGCCCAGCGCTGCCAACACCACCGGTTGCCAAAGGCTCTCTGCCGGCCCCACCACCTCCCAGCTGGCAGCCTGACTCCCGGAAGGGCTGCCGTCATTGTAGCAAGCCTCTGGGGCTCAAAAGGCTTTGGTGAGGCTTGGGAACAGTTGTAGCTGCACCGCCCCTCGTGGAGCCAACAGCAGCGTGGCCAGTCACCTGGGCTTGAAAGTGCGGCTTGCCTGAACAGCTTACCTGGTTTGCAGCAGACTGTGAGACGTGGGGGGGGGAGGCTTGTAGGATGCACGGAGGGTGGTGAGTAGTATGGAGCAGTGTGAGCTGTTTTGCAAAAGATATTGCAAAAGGAGAGGAGAGATTATAAAGGGTTGTGGGCGGATGCTGGTTTGTGACTTAGGGGCGGGGTCCTGTCTCCGGATGGCTATGTAAGCACTGGGAGCAATTCACTCCCAGCGCTGACTTTGCTTTTGTGCTTTTGACCTGAATAAAGCCTTTTGTTTGTTGCATGTTCCTGTTTGGAAATTCTTGCTTTCATCCTACGAAGGACGTCCTTATTAATAATCCTGACTACTAGATCTTTCTTTCTTTCTTTCTTTCTTTCTTTCTTTCTTTCTTTCTTTCTTTCTTTCTTTCTTTCTTTCTTTCTTTCTTTCTTTCTCTCTCTCTCTCTCTCTCTCTCTCTCTCTCTCTCTCTCTCTCTCTCTCTCTTTTTTCTTTCTTTCTCACCTTTTCATTTTTACAAATAATTCAAGGCAGTAAACATATCGAACACACCTTCCTTCTCCTATTTTCCCCAAAACAACCACCCTCGGAGGTGAGTTGGGTTGAGATACACACACACAAGCGTGTGCGTGCACACACACACACACACACACAAACATATACACACACACACACAACCATGTGTGTATGCATATGCATCTGTGGGTGTATTGCTTCACTGTCTAAAGATTAAGACTTTCATCTTTCTCAGCTAAAAATCCACATTCCCATTTAATATGAACATAGGATGCAATGTAGTACATTTGACAATAGACTAGCAAAGGAGGGAAGGGAATTTAAAGTCCTGTGGCAGATGTGAAGAATCTATGACCCTTCTGATGTTACTAAATTACTACTCCCAGCAGTCCAAGGTAACATAACTAATAGAGAGAGATGCTCAGGGTTGTACTTCAGCAGTATCTAGATAGCTACAAGTCCACCACCCATATATTTGCTAATCCATTGCTATATTGCATATACTATGTTTTCCTTTAGTCTATTTACACCTGGAGAACATGTGTAAGAATTACACATACAAAGCAGCCATATACTGTAGTTCTGCATGCTGCCACACATTTCATTTAATTTCTAAGCCATTCCCAAGATATATTACTCCCAAACTACTTTTCCCCCAAGTCTTCACTGTGCTTATTTTCTAGGCACATTCATCAAGCAACTGAAATCTTTCTATGGGAAGAATATCATGGAAAGGGGGATAACATTGGAGATTAGAGGAAAGAAGGAAAGCAAACTATGTCTGGCTCATCCAAGTTTATAACAGTTTCTCATCTATGAAAAGAAAAACAGGAGGTGAAGTAACTAAACAGCAATAATAATAATAACAGTATTTATGCAGCAATGTATCTGACAACACTATAAGGTGTTGTCCCCATATTCAGACAATACAGATGAAACTTGAAAAATTAGAATATCGTGCAAAAGTTCATTTATTTCAGTAATGCAACTTAAAAGGGGAAACTAATATATGAGATAGACTCATTACATGGAAAGCAAGATAGTTCAAGCTGTGATTTGTCATAATTGTGATGATTATGGCTTACAGCTCATGAAAACCCCAAATCCACAATCTCAGAAAATTAGAATATTGTGAAAAGGTGCAATATTCTAGGCTCAAAGTGTCCCACTCTAATCAGCTAATTAAGCCATAACACCTGCAAAGGCTTCCTGAGCCTTTAAATGGTCTCTCAGTCTGGTTCAGTAGGAATCACAATCATGGGGAAGACTGCTGACCTGACAGTTGTGCAGAAAATGATCATTGACATCCTCCATAAGGAGGGAAAGCCTCAAAAGGTAATTGCAAAAGCGGTTGGATGTTCCCCTAGTGCTGCATAAAAGCACATTAATAGAAAGTTATGTGGAAGGGAAAAGTGTGGAAGAAAAAGGTGCACAAGCAGCAGGGATGACCGCAGCCTGGAGAGGATTGTCAGGAAAAGGCCATTCAAAAGTGTTGGGGACTTTCACAAGGAGTGGACTGAGGCTGGAGTCAGTGCATCAAGAGCCACCACACACAGACGGATCCTGGACATGGGCTTCAAATGTCATATTCCTCTTGTCAAGCCGCTCCTGAACAACAAACAACGTCAGAAGCGTCTTACCTGGGCTAAAGAAAAACAGACCTGGTCCGTTGCTCAGTGGTCCAAAGTCCTCTTTTCTGATGAGAGCAACTTTTGCATCTCATTAGGAAACCAAGGACCCAGAGTCTGGAGGAAGAATGGAGAGGCACACACTGCAAGATGCTTGAAGTCCAGTGCAAAGTTTCCACAGTCTGTGTTGATTTGGGGAGTCATGTCATCTGCTGGTGTTGGTCCACTGTGCTTCATTAAGTCCAGGGTCAACGCAGCCGTCTGCCAGGAGATTTTGGAGCACTTCATGCTTCCTTCCGCAGATGAGCTTTATGGGGATGCTGACCTCATTTTTCAGCAGGACGTGGCACCTGCCCACACTGCCAAAAGCACCAAAACCTGGTTCAATGACCGTGGGATTACTGTGCTTTTTTTTTTTAATTTTTTTTTATTAAATTTATTATTTAAAAACATTGGACACAGTACCAGCGAGCTGACAAACCTTTTTGTCTACAATGTTTAAATATATATATATACATGTATATATGTACATCAAAAATACACTTAAATACACTTAGATTACAAATCGGTGAAATACCACAATATTTAAAACAGTGAGCTAGTCTGTAAAACCTAATAGAGACCTTTCTTTTTATCCATCCAAAGATACAATTTGTTCCAAATTCTATAATAGTCTGATTGATCTTTATTCTTTAATTCCAAAGTTAATTTGTCCATTTCAGCGCAATCCCAAATTTTCCTAATAACCTCTTTTTGTCCTGGGATCTCATTCTTTTTCCATTTTTGCGCAAATGATATTCTAGCTGCTGTGATAATATGGATCGTTAAGTATAGCACATCTTTAGGATATTTCTCTTTCGTGATTCCCAACAAGAAAAGTTCTGGACTAAACTCCAGATCTTGTTTCAATATTTCTTTCAGCCAAATCCAAATCATTCTCCAAAATTTTTGTGTTTTACTGCAAGACCACCACGTGTGGAAGTATGTGCCTATCTCTTCAGAACACTTCCAACATTTGGGAGATGCTGTTGTGTACATTTTTGCTAAGCGGGCTGGGGGAAGATGCCATCGGTAAAACATTTTAAATAAATTTTCTTTATACGATGAGGCCAGTGTTATCCTTTTATTCCTATCCCAAATTGTTTGCCAAGTATCTAGGTCGATGTTATGTCCTAAATTGTTAGCCCAGATCAACATGGGGTCTTTCACTTGCTCTTCAAACAGCTTATATCCCAAAAGTAATTTATAAAAATTCCTTATTTGTTTAGAGTCCGGTCCCAATAATATTTTGTCCAATGCTGTTTCAGAGGTATATATCCCCCATTCATTTTTATCCTTCCTAAATCTCGATTGGATTTGTAAGTAGGCCCACCAATCGAGTTTTATACCTTGTAATTCTAGTTCATTCCTAAGTTTCAATTCCCCCTCCTCATTCAGAATATCCTTGTACGAGATTATGTTACCCAAATCAAACAGATTTGGGTAAACTATCGCTTCAAGGGTGGATAGCCAGACCGGTATTTTGGTGTAATTGTGAGATCTAATTTTTTTCCAAGTATTGAGTAGCGCTTGCCTGATCCGGTGTCTTTGAAAATGCGAGAAAAGACCTTGTTTCTCCGTCCATAGGAAAGCATGCCAGCCATATTGCAAATCGTGACCCTCTAAAGTTAATAGTCTTCTATTTCTCAAGATTACCCATTCTCTAATCCAGCTCAGGGCCGCGGCGTGGTAATATAATTCCCAGTCTGGCAATCCAAAACCCCCATTTTCCTTCGTGTCTTGTAAATATTTCAATTTAATTCTTGGTTTTTTCCCCTGCCAAATAAAATTTAGTGATAATTTATCCAAATTTCGAAAAAATTTAGAGTCGAGTTGAATTGGGATATTCTGAAACAGAAACAGGATTTTAGGCAGAATATTCATCTTAATGACAGCGATTCTTCCCAATAATGAGAGTTTTAGGTTTCCCCATCTTTCCAGGTCACCTTTTATTTGATTCACTACACTATCATAATTATCCTTTTTGAGTGAAGTGCATCTAGCCGTAATGTTAATCCCTAAATATTTTATTTTCTTGACTATTTCTATATCCGTGATTTCGGCCAGATTACCTTTTTGTTTATTGGTCATATTTTTAACAATCATCTTGGTCTTATTTCTATTTATTCGCAGTCCGGCAACCTCACCATATTTAGATAATTCTTCCAATAGCTTTGGTCCCGTCTGACATGGATCCTCCATAATAAAAACTAGATCGTCCGCGAAAGCTTGCAATTTAAAGGTTTCCTTTTTAATGGTTAATCCTTTTATCTTTGGGTCGTTTCTTATAGTTCTCGTTAATACTTCAAGAGTCAATATAAACAGCAACGGTGATAAGGGGCAGCCTTGCCGTGTTCCCTTTTGAATTTGAAACTTGCTAGATGCTTCCCCATTAATAATTATTTTTGCTTCCTGATTGTCATAAATTGCCCTAATTATATTTATAAATTTTTCTCCCATATTCATAAAGCTAAGCTGTTGGCACAAAAAAGACCATTTAACATTGTCAAATGCCTTTTGGGCGTCTAAGAAAAGTAATGCCATCTGTTGTTCGCTATGTAATTCATAGTACTCCAATGTATCTAATATTATTCTAATGTTGTGCTTAGTGTGTCTCTTAGCGAGAAAACCATTTTGATCTGCGTGTATGAAATCATTCAGAAATCGTTTCAATCGTTCCGCTATAATTGATGTAAATATCTTGTAGTCCGAGTTAAGAAGTGATATGGGTCTGTAATTTTGGATTAATGTATGGTCTGTGTTATCTTTCGGAATAAGGGTTATGTTTGCCTCTAGCCAAGATTTAGGCGTCCTTGCGCCTTCTAATACTGCGTTAAATACCTCCACTAGGGGTTGAGCTAGGATATTTTGTAATTCTTTATAAATCTCTGATGGAAGACCGTCGGGTCCCGATGCTTTATTATTCTTTTGTGCATTAATAGCTTTTATCACCTCAGATAGTCGAATTTCCTCATTTAACATATTTCTGGTATCTTCTGTGACCTTAGGTAGTTTGGCTCTTTGAAAATATTCCTCCATTTTCTCCACACTTGCCTGGCTATCTTCTTTGTATAAACGTTCATAAAATTCCTGGGCTATAATTTTTTTTTTTTCCTCCTGGTGGAATATTCTCCCTTCCTCATCTCGTAGTTCGTGAATCCAGTTTTTCCCCTTTTGTTTTCCCAATTTGTATGCGAGCCACCGGCCCGGTTTATTTGCATTTTCAAAAAAATTTTGTTTCGTGTTTCTCAATTGTTGTGCCAATTTCTCTTTGTCTAAAATGTTAAGTTTGTGTTTAATCAGATCCATAGATTGCTTGATATTCTCTTTTTGTGGATCTTGTTGGAGTGTAACTTCTAAGCTCTTATATTCCTCTTCTAATCTTTCCCGTTGTTGTCTTTTCCCCTTATTTTTATATACCATATATGCCCTCGCTACCCCTCTCATCATTGCCTTAGCTGTATCCCAATTGTTTTGTACTGAGGTGTCTATAGCTTTATTTTCCTTAAAGAAAAAACTTAGTTCTCTCTCCATCTTAGATTTGAATTCGTCTTCTTTTAAAATTGCTCTTTGAAGCGTCCATCTGGATATTTTTTTGGAACCTTTCCAGATAAGTTTAATAGGATTGTGATCTGCCCAAGTACCTGTCGCTATATGTACCTCGTCTATTTCTGAACTAATTTCTTTCGTCATCCATACCATGTCTATTCTAGACCATGAGTTATGTCGGTTGGAGTAATATGTATATTGTCTAGCCTTACGATTTCTTTCCCTCCAGACATCTTGGATATTTAGTTCCTCAGCCAAGTTAAGAAAAGATCTCGGTAGAGTTCTTCTCTTCTTTTTCCTAAGCGTCTTTCCCATATAATCCAAATTTATATCTAGGATAGCATTAAAATCTCCTATTAAACAAATCTCCTCATAATCAATGCTACATATCTTATTGTGAAGTGTTTTGAAAAATTGTTCTTGGTTATGGTTTGGGGCATATATCTCTACCATCATGACCTTCCTGTGATTTATTATAACCTCGACTATCAGTATTCTACCCTCTTTATCGTTATAAATTTGTTTTGCAGTCAATTTTGGGTTTACATATAGTGCCACTCCTCTCTTTTTCTTGTGTCGGTCTAAGGAAACGAATAGGTTCCCTATTCTTGGTTGTACTAACAAATATTTTTGTTGTTCCTTTATATGGACTTCTTGTATTGCCACGATATCCAATTGTTGGTGAATAAGCCTATTAAAAAATTTCCGCCTTTTCACTGGCGAATTCAATCCATTAATATTCACAGACATAATACTACACTCACCTCCCTTCATCTTACTTATTTCTGGTTTTTGTGGATCTCGTGATTCGGGGCTCTCTCTCTTCCTTGTCTCTAGTTCCATGTTTCTCTGTTAACTCACCGGATTTGTTCCTTCTATCCTCTGTAGCTAAGATCTTCCCATCCATTGCCACACGTATTGTATCTCTTTCTCTTACCTCCCTTCCATCTTGATCTTCTAAATCTACTTCCTCTTGGCTATGGAAGTGGCGTTTGTAAAAATCTTCTGCCTTCTCTATCGTGTCCAGTCTATGCCTTCTATCCTGCCACGTAACAAGAATACCCTCTGGAGTTAGCCATCTAAAGTTTACATTTTCTCTTATTAGTTTGGATGTTAAGAATTGATAGCCGCGTCTCAGATCCCTCATCCTTTTAGGTATCTGTTTAAGGATGGTGATTGGTTGGCCCCGAAATTCTAATGGTTCCTCTCTAGATCTATGCAGAAGCTCATCCCGAATTGATTTTTTAACTAACCTTACATGTACTTCTTTTGGGAGGTTGTGCCTTCTCGCATAATTAGTTTGGACCCTGTATGTTTCATCAATTTCCGCCAGCATTTCCTCTTTCCCTACACCGAGTGCCTTTGCCATCAGTTCTGCCATCATGACCAACAGATCTTCCCCTCTTTTTTCTTGAACGTTCTGGAAGCGTAGATAATGAGCAGCCTTTTCTGCTTCCAGAAAAATGACTGTTGTTTCTAATTCCTTATTAGCCTGAAGGAGTGTTTCATTTAAATCATCTACTCTCTTTTCCTCTTTTTCCATTCGATTACTGTGCTTGATTGGCCAGCAAACTCGCCTGACCTGAACCCCATAGGAAATCTATGGGGCATTGCCAAGAGAAAGATGAGAGACATGAGACCGAACAATGCAGAAGAGCTGAAGGCCGCTATTGAAGCATCCTGGTCTTCCATAACACCTCAGCAGTGCCACACGCTGATAGCTTCCATGCCAGGCCGCACTGAGGCAGTAATTGCTGCAAAAGGGGCCCAAAGCAAGTACTGAGTACATATGCATGCTTATACTTTTCAGAGGTCCGATATTGTTCTATGTACACTCCTTGTTTTATTGATTGCATGTAATATTCTAATTTTCTGAGATTGTGGATTTGGGGTTTTCATTAGCTGTACGCCATAATCATCACAATTATGACAAATCACGGCTTGAACTATCTTGCTTTGCATGTAATGAGTCTATCTCATATATTAGTTTCCCCTTTTAAGTTGCATTACTGAAATAAATGAACTTTTGCACGATATTCTAATTTTTCGAGTTTCACCTCTATTGCCTCACTTCCCAATATTTCAGAGTTTATTGAACTAAATTCTATTGTTGACGCTGAGGGCGTTGAAACAGCCATCAAAAATCATTTGGAAAAATTGCACACAGAGTTTGCATTGTATTTTCCATTCGTCTCAACAGGATGTGATACTAGAATTTGCTGGGTTGCATCACCCTTCACCATGGGAAATGTTCAGAACTCTGACCTTTCCTCTCCAGAACATGAGGCCATTCTGGAATTGATATCAAACCACAGTTTGAAGGAACTTTTCAATGGAAAAACACTGACTCAGTTCTGGAGCCAAGCTGCAAAACTATACCCAGAAGTGGGGGGAAAGGCTGTTGCAGCCTTATTGCCATTTGGTTCCACATAATTGTGTGAGAAGGCATTTTCTTCCTCAATGTGTATAAAAACTAAGGAAAGGAATTGCCTTCAGCTGGAACCTGACTTAATTCTGTCAGTAAGCACTCTCCAGCCACGACTGCAAAGATTAATGGCAGAGAAGCAGGCACAAATTTCCCATTAAAAGTGTGGTAAATTGGTTCACTTTTTTCCTGTTTTTGTTTGGTCAGTAAAGTTTTTGACACCTTGCTAAGCCACTGGTGGTACTTGAATATTGTCATGTCCTAGTGTAGCACATTTAAGAGTGTTTGGAAGCAATGCATGGGTGCATATTCCAAAGGCAATCAGGAGAAAAGGGCAACCAAAGGCTAGAAAGCTCAGGTTTATGGGCTATGAGCCTGGCTCAAAGAGCTATGGCTTTAGTGATGGGAGCAGAAAGATAGTAATTTCCACATCTGATAGCTTTGCAGAGCAGAATTGGGGCAAAATTGATGTCAGTTCTGGAAATGATCCACTTAGTGATGGTGACTCACTTAGTGACGGTGTCAGTTTTCAGGGAGGAGAAGCTGAAAAACGACAAGAAAAGGAGTCGGAAGAAGATCTTTATCTTTATCTTTATCTTTATTAGACTTATATACCGCCCTTCTCCCGTAAGACTCAGGGCGGTTCACAAGGTTTTTAAAATAACAATACAACAATTACAAAAATTAAGAACAGTTAAAATGATTATATTTAGACCTTGAATAGATATAAAAATATAAAACCCCAATTAAAATCCAATTAAAACCCCAATTAATACTCTCAGTCCAGGCCAGAAAGCTCAAAGAGCCAAGTCTTCAGGTCCTGGCGAAATGAGTGAAGGTCAGGGGCAGTCCTAATCTCTACGGGCAGCTGGCTCCAAAGGGCAGGTGCACCCACAGAGAAGGCCCTCCCGCTGGGTGTTATCCGCCGGCAATCTTTTACCGGCGGCACCCTGAGAAGGCCCTCCCTGTGGAAGCGCACAGGACGAAGGGAGCTTGATGCCGGCAGCAGGTGTTCCCTCAGATATCCCGGACCCGAGCCATTTAGGGCTTTATAGGTCATCACCAGCACCTTGAATCTCACCCGGAGGGCAACCGGAAGCCAATGCAGGTCGTGGAGCAGAGGTGTTACATGGGAGTATCGGGAAACCCCCATCACAACCCGCACGGCTGTATTCTGCACCAGCTGAAGCCTACGAGTGGTCCTCAAGGGCAGCCCCATGTAGAGAGCGTTGCAGTAGTCCAATCGGGAGGTCACGAGCGTGTGAGTGACTGTGCGCAGGGCATTTTGGTCCAGGTAGGGTCGCAACTGGCGCACCAGGCGAACCTGGGCAAAGGCCCCCCTTGTCACGGCTCCTATATGGTCTTCAAAACTGAGCCGCGAATCCAGGAGGACTCCCAAGTTGCAAGCCTTATCGATGGGGGGTAACACCTCACCCCCCATCATTAAAGGTGGAATGAACTGGTTAGTCCGAGATTCCGGTATGCACAGCCACTCAGTCTTGGCGGGATTGAGACGAAGCCTGTTTCTCCCCATCCAGACCCGGACCGCCTCCAGGCAACAGGACATCATGGCGAGGGCATCACTGGGTTGGTTCGGGGTGGAGAAAAAAAGTTGGGTATCATCAGAGTACTGATGATACCCCACCCCGAAACCACGAATGATCTCGCCCAGCGGCTTCATATAGATGTTGAACAGGAGGGGAGAGAGAACCGACCCCTGAGGAACTCCACAAACGAGAGGCCTCGGGGCGGACCTCTGCCCTCCCGTCAACACCGACTGCGAGCGGCCCAGGAGATAGGAGGAGAACCACTGCAAAACAGTGCCTCCCACTCCCAACCCCCTGAGACGCCGCAGTAGGATACCATGGTCGATGGTATCAAAAGCCGCTGAGAGATCTAATAGAACTAGGACAGAGGAACAACCCCTGTCCCGAGCCCGCCAGAGATCATTCACCAGCGCGACCAATGCCGTCTCTGTGCTGTACCCGGGCCTGAAACCCGATTGGTACGGGTCCAGATAATCAGTTTCCTCCAGGAACAGAGGAAGCTGATGCACCACCACACTCTCAACAACCTTCACCAAAAAGCGAAGGTTGGAGACCGGACGATAGTTGTTTAAAATCGCTGGGTCCAGGGCAGGCTTCTTGAGAAGGGGCCTCACCACCGCCTCCTTCAAAGCGGCGGGGAAGACACCCTCACTCAAAGAGGCAGATATTACTGCCTGGAAGCAGATCCGTGTCTCCTCCCGAGCCGCATAACTCAGCCAGGAGGAACACGGGTCCAATAAACAGGTGGTGGAACTCAGCCTCCCCATAATCCTGTCCACATCATCAGGGGAAACAGGATTGAACTCAGTCCAGATAACATGCTCAAGACCGTCCGATTCCTCCACATCAGACTCTGCCCAGTTAGAGTCCAAACCGGCCCGGATCTGAGCGATTTTGTCCGTCAGATGATGACTAAACTCCTCGGCCCGCCCCTGCAAGGGCTCCTCCCTCACCTCCTATATGGCGACTCTGATGTGAAGCAGGAAAGGGTTGACAATCAAGAGCAGTCAATGCCACACAGGTCAGAGCAAAGAAACAAAGGGATTCCACCTGACAGGTATTCTGCTGGGAAAGTAAGGGTGTGTATGTGTGTGGTATGAGCCAAGAAACTATCAGAAAGTATTGGCACTACCCAAAGTAGAGCAAGTGAAGTGGAAAGAGGCCATGGACAAAGAAATGAAATCCCTGGATGAACATAAAGTGTTCACCTCTATGATTTTGCCACAAGGCTACAAAGCTGTAGGATGTAAATGGGTATACAAAAAGAAAGTGTTACCCAACAATGAAGTCCAATATAAGGGAAGATTAGTGGCACAGGGGTTTTCACAGAAGAAAAATGTGCACTATGATGAGGTATTTGCACCAACGGTAAAAAGTGAAACTATAAGGTTGGCACTAGCATTGGAAATGGCACATGGTCATAAAATTTGGCACTTTATATAACCACAGCATTCCTCAATGCAGAGTTGGAGGAAGAAATTTACATGGTTCAAGCACCAGGGTATGAAAGTAAAAAGCCTGGCACTATGTATAAACTGAACAAGGCCATTTATGGGCTGAAGGAATCAGCCAGAAAGTAGAACATCTGTTTAGATGTGGCATTGAAGGGTCTTCGGTTCAAGAGTTGTAAGGCTGATGGTTGCATATATACTGCAAGGTTCCATGGTGGGGATTGCCAATTATTAGCATTTGTGGATGATCTTTGCTTCATTGCAAAGGATCTGGCACAGGTGAAGGAATTTGCTAATCAATTGGAGAAAAAGTTTGATTTGAAAAGTCTGGGTGAAATACAAAACTATCTTGGTGCAGAGATACAAAAACTGAGAAAGGTGGCTACGTTCTCAGTCAAAGAAGGAAAATTGAACAACAGTTGGAGAGATACAACATGAAGGATTGTAATTTTTCTCCAACACCTATGAGCATAGATTTTCACAACACTTTAGGTGAGGACAAAAGTGAAGCCTGTGATCAGGAGATATATGTTCTGTACCAGCCTGCTACCGGCCCTGCAGAAAAGGCAGGGACAACCCCTTTTACAAGAAGGCAAGAGGCTGGAATTAAGCCTGCCAAATTTATTGATACATAAACAAACGGAACAAGGCACGAACCAAAAAACAGGAGCTTTTCAAGCGGTTGCCTTCAGCAAACCAGCCCACCCACGCATTCCCCTTTTATACAGTTCAGGGCGTGGCTTCTCTCTGCCTCCTTCCGAGGTGCCCCATTGCCTTCCTCTGTTTACTCCTGATTGACTGCCTCCTGCGTCGGGCATCCTTGAACAGGGCCAGCTGTGGGTCATCTTCATCCACGCTGTCAGGCTCACACAGCTGGGTCTCCGTCGTGACCAGGTGGGAGGGGGCTGGCTGAGGGCTCTCATCAGCAAGCTCTTCAACACCCCCCTCCTCCTCCTCTGAGTCGTCCGACCCAACTGCCAAACCCACAGGCTGACCCTGAATCACAACAATATATCAGTCAGCAATAGGGAGCCTGTTATATCTGTCACAGTGGTCCAGACCAGACATAGCTTGTGCAGTAAGCATCTTAAGTCACTTTACTGCCGCACCAACGTAGTTGCATTGGATGGGTGTGAAGAGAATACCTTCAGGTATTTGAAGGGAACTGTGAATTTGGGTCTTCAAATACAGGTCTCTGAAGAATTAAAGTTAAAATGTTATGTTGACAGTGATTATGCCAAAGATGTGCAAACCAGAAAGTCCAATTCTGGGTTTGTGGTATTATTTGGGAGGGACTTTGATTGGATGGAAGTCCAGAAAACAAACAACTGTAGCTATTTCTACTGCAGAGGCAGAATTTATTGCTCTGTCTGAACTTTGTTCAGAGGTAACCTGGTATGTACAGCTGTTAAAGGATTTAAGTATAGAAGTTAAAGAAGCTGTAACAGTATTTGAAGATAATGCTCCTTGCATTAAAATGGCAACAGGTGACAGAGTGAAAAGTAGTAGCAAGCATGTGGACATTAAGTATTGTAATGTCAGAGAAGCCATCAAAAGTAAACTAATTTGCTTGCTTCATTGTTCTTCAGATGACAAACTGGCAGATGTAATGACCAAGCCATTGGGTGGAGTACACCATGGGAAGAGTATTAAGTTATCTGGTTTTATGTCTATTCCAGTCATAAAGGGAGGAGTGTCACTGTAAGAAATTTTATGAACTGGAATAGCCATAGCAACAAACCAGCCAATGAGAACTGTTTTTGATTAAGACACAGTATTGGCTGTGTGAGGCATGTGATCCAGCCTAGGTCTGGATGTGTCTTAGTCTTCTCTGTGTTTGTTTTTTCTGATCTCCAAGTTAAGAGTTGTTGATGTTCCCCAGAGCTGAATGAAACTGTATGTACTTTATAGATAAAGTTTTTCTAAACCAGGGCTTTTCAACCAGTGGTATGGGTACCACCTGTGGTACATTGGCACCTGGCAGGTGGTACACGACCATCCTAGAAAAGTGGTAGTGGGGGAGGGGAATGAGCTGAACCAGTGGCAGCACTGCACAAGCCTAAGCGAGAGATGGCTTGAGCTAGGCGACACCCACCCCAGTCCCACCCCCCTCCACCAGAGACCCATGGATTCCCCCCACACAGGCACCCTGCAACCTGAGTGGTGAGCTGCCCCCCCCCCCAGACATTGACTTCGTTTGTCAAAAAGTTGCAAAAGGTGATCACATGACTCTGGGACACTGTGACCATCATAAGTATGAATCAGTTGCCAAGCATCCGAATGTAAATCACATGACCCTGGGGATGCTGCAACAGTCATAACTGTGAAAAATGGTCATAAGTCATTTTTTTCAGTGCTGTCATAATTTCGAACAGTCACTAAGCAAATTGTTGTAAGTCGAGGACTACCTGTACTTTATCATTTTTTTCCTTTTTGGGGGTGTCATGTTTTTGACACCTTGCTGGGCGACTGGTGGTACTCAGAGAGTGCCTTATCCTAAAACTGGTACAATGGGTGAAAAGGTTGAAAAGCCCTGCTCTAAACTAGTCACCCCTTCATGGATTACTGCCTTGTCGTGGCAAAGGGGCTTGCATAATTTAATGAAGCTATGAGCTATGCCGTGCAGGGCCACCCAAGACGGACAGGACATAGCAGAGAGTTCTGACAAAACATGATCCACTGGAGAAGGAAATGGCAACTCACTCCAGTATCTTTGCCATGAAAACCCTATGGACAGTACCAAAAGGCAAAAAGCTATGACACTGGAAGATGAGCCCCTGAGGTCAGAAGGAATCCAATATGCTACTGGGGAAGAGCAGAGGGCTAGTACTAGTAGTGCCAGAAAGAATGAAGTGACTGGGCCAAAGCCGAAAGGACGCTCAGCTGTGGATGTATCTGGTGGTGAAAGGAAAGTCCGATGCTGTAAAGACTTTTTCTCCATGGGTGAATTTAATTCATATGCCCATCAGGTATATTACTGTGGGCAAGAATCCCTCAGAAGAAATGGAGTAGCCTTCATAATCAATAAAAGAGTAGGAAAAGCAATACTGGGATAAAATCCCCAAAATGAAAGAATGATCTCAGTTCGAATCCAAGGCAAACCATTCATTATCACAGTAGTCCAAGTCTATGCCCCAACCACTGGTGCTGAAGAGGATGAAATTGACCGGTTCTGTGAAGCCCTACAGCACCAGGAGCTGACTGTGGCTCAGACCATGAGCTTCTCGTTGCAAAGTTTAGGCTTAAACTGAAGAAAGTAGGGAAAAGCACTAGGCCACTCAGGTGTGAATTAAATCATACCCCTGTTGAATATTTAGTAGAGGTGAAAAATAGATTTAAGGAATTAGAGCTGATAGACACAGTGACTGAAAAACTATGGATGGAGGTTCGCAACATTGTACAAGAGGTAGCAACTAAAACCATCCCAAAGAAAAAGAAATGCAAGAAAGCAAAATGACTGTCTGAGGAAGCTTTGCAAATAGCTGAGGAAAGGAGAGAAGTGAAAGACAAGGGAGAAAAAGAAAGATATGCCCAATTGAATGCAGAATTCCAGAGAATAGCTAGAAGAGATAAGAATGCCTTCTTAAATGAACAGTGCAAAAAAAATAGAAGAAAACAGTAGAATAGGGAGGACCAGAGATCTCTTCAAGAAAATTGGAGAGATGAAGGGAACGTTTCATGCAAAAATGGGCATGATAAAGAACCAAAATGGCAGGGACCTAACAGAGGCAGAAGAGATTAAGAAGGGGTGGCAAAATTACACAGAAGAACTATACAAGAATGTGCTTAACGTCCCTGATAACCATGATGAGGTGGTCACTGACCTTGAGCCAGACATCCTAGAATGTGAAGTGAAGTGGGCCTTAGAAAAGCTGAGCAACCACAAAGCTAGTGGAGGTGACAGTATTCCAGCTGAGCTATTCAAAATCTTAAAAAACGATGCAGTAAAAGTGCTACACTCAATTTGCCAGCAAATTTGGAAAACTCAACCGTGGCCACAGGATTGGAAAAGATCAGTTTACATTCCAATTCCAAAGAAAGGCAGTGCCAAAGAATGTTCAAACTATCGCACCATTGCACTCATTTCTCATGCTAGTAAAGTTATGCTTAAAATCCTACAAGCTAGACTCCAGCAGTATGTGGATCGCGAACTACCAGGAGTAAAGGTAGGATTTCCAAGAGGCAGAGGAACTAGAGATCAAATTGCCAACATACGCTGGATCATGGAGAGTTCCAGAAAAACATCTACTTCTTCTTCATTGACTATGCTAAAGCCTTTGATTGTGTGGATCATAACAAACTGTGGCAAGTTCTTAAAGAGATGGGAGTACCAGACCATCTTATTTGTCTCTTGAGAAACCTATATGCGGGTCAAGAAGCAACAGTGAGACCTAGACACGGAACCACTGATTGGTTCAAAATTGGGAAAGGAGTCCGGCAAGGCTGTATACTGTCACCCTGCCTATTTAACTTATCTACAGAGCACATCATGAGAAAGGCAGGGCTAGATGAATCAAAAGTTGGAATTAAGATTGCCAGGAGAAATATCAAGAACCTAAGATATGCAGATGATACCAGTCTAATGGCAGAAACTGAAGAAGAACTAAAGAGCTTCTTGTTCCGGGTGAAGTAGGAGAGTGCAAAAGTTGGGTTGAAACTTAACATTAAGAAAACCAAGATCATGGCATCTGGCCCTCTCAATTCCTGGCAAATAGATGGGGAAGAAATGGAGGTAGTGACAGATTTTGTTTTCCTGGGCTCCAAGAACACTGCAGATGGGGACTGTAGCTAAGAAATTAAAAGACGCTTGCTCCTGGGGAGGAAAGCCATGGCAAATCTAGACAGCACACTAAAAAGCAGAGACATCACCCTGTCAACAAAAGTGCGTATAGTCAAGGCTATGGTCTTCCCAGTTGCAATGTATGGCAATGAAAGTTGGACCATAAGAAAGGCTGAACGCCAAAGAATTGAGGTCTTTGAACTATAGTGCTGGAGAAGACTCCTGCAAGTCCCTTGGACTACAAGGCGATCAAACCAGTCAGCCCTAGAGGAGATCAACCCAGACTGCTCTTTAGAAGACCAGATGCTGAAGTTGAAACTCAAATACTTTGGCCACCTAATGAGAAGAAAGGACTCAATGGAGAAGAGCCTAATGCTGGGAAAGATTTTTTTTATTGAAATGTTTTACAGTACATTTTAACTTTAACAATCCCCCCCTCCCCCCACCCCTATCTAACCCTCCCTATCCCTCCCACCCATTCCCCCCTCCCCCCCCCGACTTCCCAGAGCTAAATACAGGGTATAAAAACAAAGAACAATCATAAGCATCCATATGCTAACAACAATAAACTATTAATTCTATCACCCTCTAGCTCATATAAAATAATTACAAACAATATTAATATTACATATAAAAAGGAAAAAAAACAGAAAAGGAAACTTACTCAAATGCTAAATGAAATTTCTTAGTCCCATATTTGTTCTGGATATAATCAATCCACTTTTTCCACTCCATAATATAACGTTCTTGCGAATGATCTTTCAGGTAAGCCTAAATCTTTGCCATTTCCACCAGGTCAGAAACTTTTAGAGTCCATTCTTCTATAGTCGGCAGTTCCTCCTTTTTCCAATATTGACCTATTAAAAGTCTTGCTGCTGTGGTTAAATTCAGCATCAACTTAACATCCACAACAGTAGCTTCTGTAGTTATGCCCAACAAAAACAATTGCGGACAAAACTTTATCCTTTGCTTAAAGATCTTCTGCATATTCCACCAAATTTTTATCCAAAAAGCCTTAACCTTTTTGCAGGTCCACCATATATGAAAATATGTTGCATCTTCGCCACCACACCTCCAACATTTAGGCTGATAATTCGGATACATACTTGCAAGCTTTTTAGGGTCTAGATGCCATCTATAAAACATTTTATAAAAGTTCTCTCTTAGGTTTTGGGCTTGCGTGAATTTTACGTTCCTCACCCAGATCTTTTCCCACGTGTCCATTGTAATAACTTCTTGAATATTCTGAGCCCATTTTATCATACAGTCTTTAACAAGTTCTGTTTCTGAGTCAATTTCTATCAATGCAAGATATATCCGTTTGATATGTGCTGGACCCTGGTTTCTAATTTGCTTTATTAAATTTTCATCGGTCATTGAAAAACCAGTTTTCTGATCTTCTTTCCACCTGGCCCATAACTGAGTATATTGAAACCAAGTTTGAATGATCTTCTCATCTCGCAAGAGATTGTACGGCTTCAAACACCAGACATTTCTTTCCAAGCTTAAAATCTCCTTATACGTAGTCATATCATGTTTGAAGCCAACATTTATATTTTCTATTGCATGTTTTGGGATTGCCCACAACGGCACCTTGTAGTCTAACTTATGTCTATACTTCTTCCAAACTCTCAACAATGCCTGTCTTAAAATATGCACTTTAAACACATTATCTACCTTCTTATCATACAACAAATATGCATGCCAGCCAAATAACAAGTCATGGCCCTCAAGATTTAATAATCTCCTTTGTGTCAAGTTAATCCAATCACTTATTCCTGATAACGCAGCAGCTTCATAATATAATTTAAGATTAGGCATTTTAAGACCACCTCTTTCACGAGTATCCTGCATAATCTTAAGTTTAACTCGTGGCCTTTTCCCTGCCCACACAAATTTATTGATATCCCTTTGCCATTTTTCCAAATTAGAATCTTTTTTAAGGACCGGTATCATTTGAAATAAAAATAAAAATTTAGGCAGGACATTCATTTTCACTCCTGCAATTCTTCCCAGCAAAGACAATTGCAGTTTTTCCCAACTCTCCAATTCTTTTTGAATTTTTCCCCATAACTTTTCATAATTATTTTTATATAACTTTGCATTAGAGGGTGACAAATACACCCCCAAATATTTGACCCTTTTGACAATCTCAAATCCAGTTAGTCCTTCTAAAAGGGCCTTTTGCGGTGCTGTCATATTTTTGGCCAAAATTTTGGTTTTTTGTACATTAACCTTAAATCCAGAAACCTTCCCATATTGCATTATTATCTCCATCAGGTCCACAACAGAGTTTTCTGGCTGAGTCACCGTAACAACCAGATCATCTGCAAACGCCCTCAGTCTATAATCCTGATCTCTAATTTGAATACCCTTAATTTTTTCCGAATTCCGTATTTTTATCAATAATATCTCCAATGTTAAAACAAATAATAAAGGTGATAACGGACACCCTTGTCTTGTGCCCTTCTCAATATTGCACACTTCAGTCAAACTATTGTTAACTATTATTCGGGCAGTTTGTTTTTGATATAATGCCCTAATTGGTTGTAAAAATTTATCCCCAAAATTCATTTTATCTAAAACTTTCATCAAAAATTGCCAATTCAGTTGATCAAAAGCTTTTTCAGCATCTAAGAAAATTAGCGCTGCAGGGATCTGGTTGTTCCTTTCTAAGAACTCCACCACATCTACTATATGCCTCACATTATTTTTCATTTGTCTACCACCAATAAACCCAGTTTGATCCCCATGAATCATCTGTTGCAAGACCCTCATCAATCTATTAGCTAGCACCTTAGCAAATATCTTGTAGTCTGTATTTAAAAGCGATATTGGTCTGTAATTTTTAACTTGAGTAGCATCTTGATCTTCCTTCGGAATCAAAGAAATAAAAGCAGTTCTCCAAGACGGAGGCACCCTTCCCCCCCTCTGAATTGTCTGAAACAATTCCCTTAACGGCTTTATCAGCTCCAGTTGTAAATTTTGGTAGTAGACCGCAGTCAGACCATCCGTGCCTGGCGCTTTATCCACCTTCAATTCCTTAATTGCTATAAGAATTTCTTCTTCTGTTATCAATTGATTGATCTCCTCCTTTTGTTCTTGCGTAAGAACCGGGATGCTAGCATTCTTCAAACATACATCAATATCTGTTTCATTAATCTTCTCCTTAGCATATAGTTTAGAATAAAAATCCACAAAGGCTTCCTTGATAAGATCCTGTTGAAACACAACCTTTCCTTTATATTCAATTTTATCTATATTAGAAGCCCTTTGCTTTTTCCTTTAACCTGTAGGCTAGCCACCTACCTGGTTTATTGGCATTGCAAAAAGTATTATGCCTAGCAAGCCGTAAATTAGTTGCCACCTGATCAGCCATCAACTTATCAAATTGTCCTCTTAGCAGGTTAATAACCTCCTTAATCTTCGCATCCAATGGGTTCAAAATTAGGGCCTTTTCTTTTTCCCTAATTTCATTCTCCAGTTCTTTCCTTCTAGCTTCCAAATTACGTCTATATTTATTGTTCATATATATCAACACCCCTCTCATATAGGCTTTGCTAGCATCCCAAACCATATCCATAAAGGTGTCCTTATTCATATTAATTTCAAAAAAATCCTTCATCTGCTTTTTACATTCTTCCACATTTCTCTGCTTTCTAAACAAATTCTCATTTACGCGCCAGGAGCGCCTATCTCTATTGTCCTTGTTGATCTCTAACCAAACTGGACTATGGTCAGAGATAGTTCTTGCACAGATCTTTACCTTCTTGATCCTAGAAAAAAAGTATAATCCTTTTCATGTAGATGTGTATCACGCCAAATGTCTCGCAATTCCAGATCATCCTTCATTTCAAAAAAAGATTTAGGCAATCTAGCATGACTCGGGGCATGCTTAAAAAAACCAGCTTTGTCCAACTGTACGTCTAGGACACCATTCCAATCTCCCATAAAAATAAAAGATTTATAATCCAGTTGGGTAGCTTTTATATGTAGTAAGTTAAAAAAGTCAGCTTGTTGTTGATTAGGAGCATACAGTCCAACTAAAAGCGTTTTTTTGCCTTCTAGCAGCAAATCTATCATAACATATCTTCCTTGCTTATCTACTTCAATTAGTTCCGATGTCAGAGTATTCTTAACATAAACAACCACTCCATTTTTCTTATTCATTGCAGAAGCAATAAATTGCGTACCCAGCCTTGAGTTCAATAAATACTTTTGGTCCATAGCCCTAATATGCGTTTCTTGCAAACAAATAACATCAGTCTTAAATTGTTTTAAATATTGAAAAACTTTCTTTCTCTTCTGTGGTGAATTTAATCCATTAACATTCCAAGTTAGAAATTTAGTCACCATTCTTGGCGTCCCGAAGCTTCTGGAGCACGTCTGCCAGGACCCCTGTAACTTCCTTAGGCCGCGCCCCTCCCACAGCTTCACTGTAAGTACGCTTTGGAGGTTCCATAACTTTCTGCTGATCTTGCTCTTGCTCTTGTCTCACTTGTCTTATGGCGGCACGCGTCATCCTCTGCTCTCCAGCAACAGCCAATGAAACTGTAATTTGATCCCCTCCAACACCACTCTCCTCTGTCTGTATTCCTTCAGCATCTTGAGGCTTTCCCTCGCCATATCCCTTTACAGCTTCCAAAAGTGGCAGGGGGATTGCTTTTAACACATTGCTGTAGAAATCACGTGCCTGAGTCACAGTAACCAGACGATGTCTTTTACCTTCGTGCATCACCACCATTCCGACTGGAATCTCCCATCTAAACTTGATATCACATTTCTTAAGTTCCTGTGCAAGGAATGCAAAATCTTTCCTTCTCCTTAAAATCTTTGGAGGAATCTCTTTTAAAACCAGGACTTCTTGCTCAGCAACCACAAACTTAGTATCGTAAGCAGCTTGAATAACTTCATCCCTAATTGCTCTCTTTGTAAAGTAGACCACCACATCTCTAGGTAACTTCCTCTGCCTTGCAATCCATGAATTTACACGAAAGATTTTATCCATACTTCCCTCAATTTCAGATGCTGGCTGGCCCAGTACCGCTTCCAAAGCCTCAGAGACCAACTGCTTTAAATCTTCTTTAGGATTCTCTTTTAAGCCCCTGATTCTAATAGCAAACTCCATCTGATGGAACTGGACAAGACTCAATTCTCCGTCCATTTTGTCCCTTATATTTTCATTCTCTAACACCTTTACTTCTAATATAGAGTTCTTTTGACTAAGATCCTCCACTTTTTCATCCAAACGTTGCACACATTCAGCCACACTTTCAATTGTAGACAAAATGTCTGCCCTCATTGCTCTAAACTTCTCTTCCATCTTCTCCTCCAATTTCTCCTCAAGCTTTTCCATCTTTTCATCCATCATATCTGACATTAATTGTGCATGCTTTTCAAAGGCATCTTGTAAATCCTTAAGTGTCAATGCCGGAGGAGGTGCAGGAGGAAGCAAAGCTTGCAACGAGGTCTGTTGCACCGGGGAAGCCCCCGTACTCCGGAAAGCTTTGGAAGTTTTAGCCGCCATCTTCCCCCACTTTCACTTGTTGCGCACTTTCACTTTAAAGCTATAAAATCCATTGAGCTAGAGAGTAAAGATAAAAGTCCACTTCACCTTGACCTCCTGTACCGCTCTGCCTGCTCCTTAATACTCAAGAGTCTTTCCTTCTGGCAGGGGTGGTTGCTAACGCTTGGCTCTGCTCCAAAAATCACGGAGGAGAGACGCTGCGCAGCCCGGAGCTAACCCAGGCTTAGGGGGGGCTCAATCCTTCAGCCGCCCAAACTTTAAGCTCAGGCGGCCCCGGAGAGCTCAACCCCTACCTGGGGCCTCACCCCCTCCTCTTCTCCCGAGGAGGGGGCTTCAGATCCACCTAAACAGCTGATCGGCGCTGTTTTCGATGAAACAACAAAGCTGCGGAGCGGACAGCCCGGAGATGGCTGTCTTCAGCGTCGCGTCGCCACCGGAAGTCATGCTGGGAAAGATTGAGGGCAATAGAAGAAGGGGATGACAGAGAATGAGGTGGCTGGATGGAGTCACTGAAGCAGTAGGCGTGAGCTTAAATGGACTCCAGAAGATGGCAGAGGACAGAAAGGCCTGGAGGAACATTGTCCATGGGGTCGCAATGGGTCGGACACGACTTCGCAGCTAACAACAACAACAACAAACTATTCAGTAGAACGTCCCATGAATTGTCCAATGACCTGAGCACCCCATACACCTTGTGTGCCTCAGTAAAAGTCATTCCTTTTACTTCTAGCTCTAGGAAAGTCTTTCTCATGGACTGCAAATTCATAGACATGCTCTCTTCCGGTCTCAGTTGGGCCTTATACAGCTTCCTTGTCAGCATTACTTTGCTGCTCACAGTCTCTCTAATGTACACACTGCATAAAGCTTCCCAGGACTCTTTAGCAGACTGGAGACCCCTCACGTGTATCAGCTGGCTATCCTCCAAATTCAGGTTTATGCCGGCCAACGCTTTTTCATTCCTTCTCTGGTCCCCATCATCCAGGGCTACTGGTGGATCAGTAACTATCATCCACAACTCCTCCCTTTGCAGGTACATTTCCATCTTCACACACCAGGAGAGGTAGTTTGTCTCATTCAGCCGAGACACTATGAAACCTCCTCCCATTACGCCGACGGAGTCCATGTTGCCTGCTTCCTCTAACAACCACTAACCACAAACAAACCACAAAGTACAACCCCTCTGGCTCTGGGGCAAGCTCTCATTGGGTTTCTCTTCTCTCTGGACCCATAACCTGTCAGAGCGCACAGTCCTATCGTGTGCGACAACCCAGGAGCAGACACAACAAACAATGGTTTGTAACAAATGGTGGTTTATCTACAATATGTACAATGCTATACAAGTATCACTGGGTACAATATACATAGATGTGCTATGAGCAGAATCCAACAAACAGCAAATACAGCAGGAAAGGAAGAAGAAAAGAAGACACACTAGAAGAGCCTCCCCTTTTTTTACACAGGCTCTTAAATAGATAACAGTCAAAGACCCTGCTGATTCATTCCCATCATTGCATCAGCTGATCAGCTCTTAAATCATCACCTTGACAGAAAACCAGAGACTTTTCTCTTGGGGCTAATAGACAAAGACCTGGGGAAAAATACAGAACTTTGATGTTCTGTATGTTGACCGCAGCAAGATTACGCTCAGAAATGGTTTGAATAAGGGAAACTTTGGGTTACCCAAATATAATTTATTATGAGAAAATTGTAAGCAATAGAGATATTTTGAACATTGATGGGAAATTAAAATTTAAAAAAGCGGGAAAAACAGGATATTGATTGAATAAATGGATTTTAAATGCAAATGCAATTGAGATATATTTTGGCTAGAAACGTTATTATAAATTGATACTATCGCTATTATGTATAATACCAGAAAAAATTGATGAAGATGTCTATATTTAATTGTATATGTATTAACAGTAACAAGAATTGTATTTGCCCAGTATGGAAAAATGCATACTACTGGAAGAAGAGAGGACCAAGGAAGCACTGGATGGTGTAGTATTGGACTAGACTGAGAAAGTTAATATGTACCATTGAATTACTAACAGACCCAGACAACACATTGCTTATTAAGTACTTATGATTGTAAAATTAGAAAATTAATAAAATATTTATTAAAAAAAAGAAATGGAAGACTACATTGATTCCTACAATGGAGGAATGGTTACAAAAACTGATGGAGCTAGCAGAGATGGCTAAACTGACTGTACTGAGTAAAGAAAAGAATACAAATACTTTTATTGCCACGTGGAAACCACTTCTAGATTTTGTGCTTGAGGTGGAAAAAAGTGAAATTTTGATTTCGGGCTTTATCAATTAGATAGATTAGATGTCATTGAAATGGGTAGTTTATAATATTTTGTAAAAGTAAACAGTTGAGGTTTGAAGTTTATAATCTATTGCACCAAAGGAAGTCAGAAGTCAATGCCTTTTCTTCCTTTTTTTCTCCCTTACCTCACTTCTCACTCCCCCTTCCCTTCCCCATCTTCTCTGCTATTTGCTTTTGTACAGGTGAAACTCGAAAAATTAGAATATCGTGCAAAAGTTCATTTATTTCAGTAATGCAACTTAAAAGGGGAAACTAATATATGAGATAGACTCATTACATGCAAAGCAAGATAGTTCAAGCCGTGATTTGTCATAATTGTGATGATTATGGCTTACAGCTCATGAAAACCCCAAATCCACAATCTCAGAAAATTAGAATATTACATGCAATCAATAAAACAAGGAGTGTACATAGAACAATATCGGACCTCTGAAAAGTATAAGCATGCATATGTACTCAGTACTTGCTTTGGGCCCCATTTGCAGCAATTACTGCCTCAATGCGGCCTGGCATGGAAGCTATCAGCCTGTGGCACTGCTGAGGTGTTATGGAAGACCAAGATGCTTCAATAGTGGCCTTCAGCTCTTCTGCATTGTTCGGTCTCATGTCTCTCATCTTTTTCTTGGCAATGCCCCATAGATTCTCTATGGGGTTCAGGTTAGGCGAGTTTGCTGGCCAATCAAGCACAGTAATTCCACGCTCATTGAACCAGGTTTTGGTGCTTTTGGCAGTGTGGGCAGGTGCCAGGTCCTGCTGGAAAATGAAGTCAGCATCCCCATAAAGCTCATCTGCGGAAGGAAGCATGAAGTGCTCCAAAATCTCCTGGTAGATGGCTGCGTTGACCCTGGACTTAATGAAGCACAGTGGACCAACACCAGCAGATGACATGGCTCCTCAAATCAACACAGACTGTGGAAACTTCACACTGGACTTCAAGCATCTTGCAGTGTGTGCCTCTCCATTCTTCCTCCAGACTCTGGGTCCTTGGTTTCCAAATGAGATGCAAAAGTTGCTCTCATCAGAAAAGAGGACTTTGGACCACTGGGCAACGGACCAGGTCTGTTTTTCTTTAGCCCAAGTAAGACGCTTCTGACCTTGTTTGTTGTTCAGGAGTGGCTTGACAAGAGGAATACGACATTTGAAGCCCATGTCCAGGATCCGTCTGTGTGTGGTGGCTCTTGATGCACTGACTCCAGCCTCAGTCCACTCCTTGTGAAAGTCCCCAACACTTTTGAATGGCCTTTTCCTGACAATCCTCTCCAGGCTGCGGTCATCCCTGCTGCTTGTGCACCTTTTTCTTCCACACTTTTCCCTTCCACATAACTTTCTATTAATGTGCTTTGGGGAACATCCAACTTCTTTTGCAATTACCTTTTGAGGCTTTCCCTCCTTATGGAGGGTGTCAATGATGGTTTTCTGCACAACTGTCAGGTCAGCAGTCTTCCCCATGATTGTGATTCCTACTGAACCAGACTGAGAGACCATTTAAAGGTTCAGGAACCCTTTGCAGGTGCTATGGCTTAATTAGCTGATTAGAGTGGGACACTTTGAGCCTAGAATATTGCACCTTTTCACAATATTCTAATTTTCTGAGATTGTGGATTTGGGGTTTTCATGAGCTGTAAGCCATAATCATCACAATTATGACAAATCACGGCTTGAACTATCTTGCTTTGCATGTAATGAGTCTATCTCATATATTAGTTTCCCCTTTTAAGTTGCATTACTGAAATAAATGAACTTTTGCACGATATTCTAATTTTTCGAGTTTCACCTGTAAGGCAGTAAAATCAAACTTCAACTTTTTATTTTTACATAATAGTTTAAACTAGCCATTTCTATAACAACAAGTCTATCTAATCTGTAAAACCCAAAATCAAAGTTTCATTCAAGCACAAAGTCCAGAAGCAGTTTCCAAGTTGAAATAAAAGTATTTGCATTTTTTTTATCAAAGTCAATTTAGCCATCTCTTTTAACACCTTCAACTTTTGCAGCCATTCGTCCATTGTCAGGATCGAAATGTCCTTCCATTTCTGTGCATAGAGTAGTCTTGCTGCTGTCAACATATATAACATCAAAGTTCCATTTTTTCCCCAAGTCTTTTTTCATTAAACCCAAAAGAAAAGTATCTGGTTTTCTCTTTATATTCACTTTAAGAATTTTCTGTATTAGAATATGAATCCTACTCCAATATTTCTTTATCACATGTCCACCATAAATTATAAAAGGTCCCTTCTTTACATTTGCATTTCCAACATTCATTTGAAATACCTTTATACCTGTACAATTCTTGTTATTTTAGTGAATGACAATTGAGTATAAACGTTTTCTGATATTTCTACAGATAATAATCACATCAATATAATATTCCTTTTTTATCTAGTCATTCTTGTTGTCTCATCATAGAGCCTGTTTACAGTTCTTGTTTACATTTGTTTTTCCCACAATGTTCAAAACATTCTTACTGATTAAGATTTTCTCAAAGTTTAAATTTAAATATTTAAGTCTATTTTTTCTCATGTAAGCCAACTCAATACTTTTACCTTTCTTAAGGAATAGATAAGACTAAAAAAAGAAAAAAAAGAAGAATAAGAATATAAAATATGTAAATAAAAAGATAGTATGCTACTTAAAATCCCTATTTCCTATAAGCTAATACATATTTATTTCCAAAAACATTTTGTTCTTTTTTACCATAATTAAAAATATATTTAATCTTTAAATATTCCATTTAATAAATCTAGTTCTCTAGACTTTTAACTCTTATTCAAAACATTTTTTTTAATCTACTGTAATTTTCTTAAAGTCGATCACCTTTAAATATCTAAAACATTTCATTTATATAAGCTATTCCAACTCTTTTATATTACTCATATCAAGAAATAAAATAAAAAGAAAGAAGAAAAAGAAAGTACTATGTTACTTGAGGGGCTCTTCCCTCTTAAAATCAAATTCATATCCAAATTTTTTCTATTTCTTTAACCGTATTCGAACAGGTGTTTCCTTTTTAAATATTCTCTCTGGTAGGCCCCTTCTTCTATTTTCTTAATTTTCACTTTAGCCTTTTAATTTTGCCCAGTATCTTTCTTAATCAATATGTTCTGCTGAATCAAAGAATCTTTCCATATTCTTGTAGGTGTTACTGTAGATATAAAAAGTAAGTCAAGTACAATATCTTTGTGAGAGGCATTTGCCCATTCATTTTTGTTGAAAATCTTTTTCTTTCTTTTTCTCTCTGCTTCTCTTATAATTTTTGTCTCTCCAGTTCTAGTGTTTTTCCTGGCATCTCTGCAGTCCATTTTGTCCAATCTTTTTTCTTATTTTCAAATTTCCATAAAAATGGAAAATGTTCAGCAGAGTCTATTGGAAATATAACATCCTCTAAGAAGTTTAAAGTCCATTCCTAACATATTGACCCTCCTTCGGTAATAACACAATATTAGCTTCTTTCCAAGTTGGGGGTATCTTTCCCCCCTGTAATATATCATTCATTATATCCTTTAGTGCAAGGGTCTTCAAACATGGCCCTTTTATGACTTGTGGACTTCAAGTCCCAGAATTTTTCAGTCAAGCACACAGGCTGAGGAATTCTGGGAGCTGAAGTCCACAAGTAATAAAAGGGCCAAGTTTGAAGACCCCTACATTATTGGCTGAAGACGTTCACCTTCAAAACATTTATAGTATTGACTTATAAGTCCATCTGGGCCTGGAGCTTTACCTGATTTCATTTTTTATGGCTTCTGATATAATTGTGATGATTATGGCTTACAGCTCATGAAAACCCCAAATCCACAATCTCAGAAAATTAGAATATTACATGCAATCAATAAAACAAGGAGTGTACATAGAACAATATCGGACCTCTGAAAAGTATAAGCATGCATATGTACTCAGTAATTGGTTTGGGCCCCTTTTGCAGCAATTACTGCCTCAATGCGGCCTGGCATGGAAGCTATCAGCCTGTGGCACTGCTGAGGTGTTATGGAAGACCAGGATGCTTCAATAGCGGCCTTCAGTTCTTCTGCATTGTTCGGTCTCATGTCTCTCATCTTTCTCTTGGCAATGCCCCATAGATTCTCTATGGGGTTCAGGTCAGGCGAGTTTGCTGGCCAATCAAGCACAGTAATCCCACGGTCATTGAACCAGGTTTTGGTGCTTTTGGCAGTGTGGGCAGGTGCCAGGTCCTGCTGGAAAATGAAGTTAGCATCCCCATAAAGCTCGTCGGCAGAAGGAAGCATGAAGTGCTCCAAAATCTCCTGGTAGACGGCTGCATTGACCCTGGACTTAATTAAGCACAGTGGACCAACACCAGCAGTTGACATGGCTCCCCAAATCAACACAGACTGTGGAAACTTCACACTGGACTTCAAGCATCTTGCAGTGTGTGCCTCTCCATTCTTCCTCCAGACTCTGGGTCCTTGGTTTCCAAATGAGATGCAAAAGTTGCTCTCATCAGAAAAGAGGACTTTGGACCACTGAGCAACGGACCAGGTCTGTTTTTCTTTAGCCCAAGAAAGACGCTTCTGACGTTGTTTGTTGTTCAGGAGCGGCTTGACAAGAGGAATATCAGAATATCAACAAGGAAAGAATAGGCTTTCTATATACTCTATATACTTTGTTAAGTTCAAGGTTGAGGATCTTATCTTCGCAATTAACTGGGCCAAAGCTTTAATCATCCTTAATCTGATATCCTCTCCAGATCATTCAGGGATTGCTCTAAATTTTAACTGAAGTTCTTTCATCTGGGCTTCCAAGAGAGTTCTCTTTTCCAGATCAGCTTCAAACGAAATGTCTTGTTTCTCCAGTTTGTGCTCCATAAGATCCACTCTATCCTTCACCTGTTTAATAAAAAGGTAAAGGTAAAGGTTCCCCCGCACACGCATGCTAGTCGTTTCCAACTCTAGGGGCCGGTGCTCATCTCCGTTTCAAAGCCAAAGAGCCAGCGCTTGTCCGAGGACGTCTCCGTGGTCATGTGGCCGGCATGACTAGACACCAAAGGCGCACGGAACGCTGTTACCTTCCCACCGTAGTGGTCCCTATTTTTCTACTTGCATTTTTACGTGCTTTCGAACTGCTAGGTTTGCAGAAGCTGGGACGAATAACAGACGCTCACTCTGTTACGCGGCACTCGGGATTCGACCTGCCAAACTGCCGACCTTCTGATCGACAAGCTCAGCGTCCTAACCCACTGAGCCACCACATCCCTTAATATCCCTGTTTAATATCTCCTGTCAAATGTTGTATTTCCTCATAGAGTTCCTTTGAAAGTGTGTTAAGTTTTGATTCAAGCTTTGTTCCCATTGCCTGAATTACTTCATGTGTTTTAGCTATGTATTCATCCAAAAAGGTTCTTAAAGATTTTGTATCTCCTGATATCTTCTCTCCATGTTGGGTAGCCATCCCTTCTAAATAAGATTTAAATTTTAAAATTTCTAAGTTTGTAAATTTATAACATTAAGTCCAATAGTTTGAGTAATGCTACTGAAGAGTTGAAAAGGATTCACAATGCTACAATCTTTGGCTCCCTCCTGTGGTCAAACAACACCACTGTACTATAAGCAACAAAAATAAACTTAATCTGTGCCTTTTTGTCTAACAGCCCACACTGCTAAACCAATCAGAGGTGAATGAAATTGGAGTTACTTCTCCCCCTCTTACCAGCAAGAACATAACACTATTTAGGCAGTCTTTGTTTTAAAAATGGAAAATGTTCAGCAGAGTCTATTGGAAATATAACATCCTCTAAGAAGTTTAAATCCAGAAGTTTCAGAAGTAGTTTCCACAGTGATTTCCACCTTCTTTATTTTGGCTCAGATACACCAACTCCTCCCCTCCTCACCATCTTCATTTATAAATGTTTTATTAGTTTTCTATTTTCACAAGCAAGTGCTGAATAGAAAATGTGATGACTGAGTCCATTAGTAATTCGGTGATACATATACGTTTTTCCAACTAAGTCCAATGTTACACCCGCCAATACATCCTCTCTTTTTCTGCTAATAACAATTTTTCCGCATTAAGCAAATACAATTTTTATTATTGTTAGTAAACGTACAAGTGCATATCAACATTTGTTACATTTTTCCAGTAATATCAATATCAGTTTAAAATATCTTTTCTAGCCAAAGCATATCTTAATTGTATTTGCATTCAATTTCCACTTATTTAATCCATATCCTATTTTTGCTTTTTTTCAATTTTAGTTTCCCATCCATATTCAAAGTATCCCAATCATTTATAATTTCAAAACAAGTTATGTTTGGGCAACCAAGAGAATCCCTTATTCAAAATTCTTAACATATTCTTATTTCCCTTCTCATACCAAGATATAATATTCTAATTACAAATCCTAACTACCTAGTTATAATAATATTTCTATTTCTAACAATCTATTCTTAACCATATTCAAACCTCTAATCAATAATATAGCATAGCCTCTAATAGGTCAAAGTTTCTTTTTCCTTCAATCTTACTCTAGCTTTCTTTCTTTGCCAACTAGCTTTCCAAGTCAGTGCATTTGGATCATCAAATAATTCTTCCTCTATTTTTATATATAATTATTTGGAACAAAAGAAACAGTTTAGTTAAAATATTTTTGGAAGAGCTAGCCCGTTTAAACCGCCTCCCTCCTTCTCTAGTTCTCCACAGTTCTATTAACGGCTTTATCTTCCATTCCATCAGCTCTCCTTCCTTGTCATCCAGTATGTTCTGAAACCTTAATTTACAAAATTTCTTTTTCATTTCCAGTATTATCGTTATATCTTCTGAGTTTTCATTTATCTGAATCTGTTCATTTGTTTCCTCTTTTGGATCCTCAATATTTGTATCATTCTCTAGTTTTCCTTCTATTTTCTGGGTTGCTAGTTCCTTCTCTGTGGTTGTCTTTTGGCTGTGTAGATTTGAATTAGAAAATTGTTCTTTTATCTCCTTTGTGTTTTTAGTTACCTGCTCACGAGATGAAATAATTGTTTTTTGTATTAATTTCAATATGGAGAGAATTTCTTTCTGTGTTTCATCAGTATTTTCTTGGTGATATGGCAAGTTAAGGCTGATAAGAACAGATGTTAAAGATGATGTTTTACTATTTACTGCTGAGTATGAAACATCCATTTTATTTTATTTTATTTTATTTTATTTTTATAAGTAGTCTTTATAGATTTATCCAACCGACTGTCCATTCCTGAATCTCCCCTAAGCAGATATAAGTAAAGTTCAAATTACCCTGTCCAGTAAAAAAAATATGTTCTTTCTGTCCAGGGAGAAAGAAGAATCACTGAGGGTTGTTTAACAATCAAGATTTGTAATCCAAAGTGTTTCATATAGTTCTTCTACAAAGAAAAATAAATTCACAATACAGTTCTGAGAGTCAGTATTTATGTTCAGGGTTCAGAGAGACCAAATTTTAAAAGTTTATCATCTCTGCCACATAGATAAGCAGCCCCCAAGCCTGCTTCTTTTTTCTCTACTGTAATTCTCAATAACAAAATACCGGTAGTTCAAAGGCCAGCCAAAGTCTTATCTAGTTCTGGGCTTCAAGCCAGACTTCTTTTAGGCATAAATAAGTTTTAGTGCTGTGATTCCCCACTAGATGTCATCAATGCCACTTTCCAAGTTTTATCTCCAAAACTTATATCATTAAACTTTTCAAGTCTTTTTCTTTAAAAATAAAAAATAAAATAAAAAGGTCTTTAAAACACTTTTAGTCCCCAAAGGTATTACAACTTGTTATTGCCTAAAAGAGACTTGGCTCGAAGCCCAGACTTTAGAAAAAAACTTTTCTGACCTTGACAAATTCCACCTGTGAAAAACTCAGCCGCAAAGAACTCCTGGGCGGCATATCTGGCCTGTTTGAACTATGAATGTAAACCTTTACTGACTTTCAGAGCTAAACATGGGGAATTGCTTTCCTATTTCTTTACATGAGAAGCATTTGTTATTACACGAGATGATGGAATACCTTGGACTATAAATTTTTACTTGGCAAACAATTTCCACTATAAAGACTACCTGTCGCATACCCAGTTATAAAAAAAAACCAAACTATTTTTAATGTTTGATTTTAAAGTCTTCAACTTAACACAATATCAAAAGAATATGGATGAAGATCAGGAAAAAATCATTTCCATGTTGAAATCAATACATGAAACCATTCTTTCAGCTTGTGACAAAATAAGATGCAACATAAAGGAACAAGATGCCAGCTTAGATATACAAACCCAGATCTTGACTACAACCAAAGAACTAAAAATGCAGAAAATAACAGGAGAAGGGGAACAACTAAACACTAAGACAGAGGACTCAATTGACCAACAGATCCAGCCAATGGAAAAATCAAAAAAGGAGTGACAACACTGAAAATGGAAAAGACTTTTTATATAAATCAGAATAAATTTGAGGAAAAGGAAGAAGAACAGACTGAATGGAAGATAAACCTATTGTCAACACTGTGACAATGGATGTTCCCACTCTGAAAACTGATGGAAATTGCAGCCATTTTTGCTATGCTTTTAACATGCTTTTTTGTCTATTTAGAAATCAGGTATAGAAGGGGGGTTGGGGTGAATGCTTGAGCTCAGCGAGCCATAATAATAATGCTGCTCTGTGGGAACTCAAGAACACAAACTGATAACATTTTGGCAGGCTGAGGAGCTGGGGAGAAAGCCTGCAATTCAGACTAATTGGAGAATGTGATTAATGACTGCTTCATGGGGGTGGGAATTGCAATTTGCTACTTTGTATCTGGGGGAAGGGAATCTAGTTTTGGGTTCAACTATGTAGTGCCGATACTTTGTTTCCTGAATAAAATGTTCTTTGAGGAAGAATTCTTGCCTTGAAGTTCTTTTGATGGGTTTCATCTATCAGAACCATGACATTAACCTAACAATGCAGACCCTTCTATCTGCCTAGAGAATTCTCTGTTACCATTATCCCCCCTGATGCAAACAGAGAAGAGGCCCTGAAGGCTCTCTGTCATACCATCAGTGACTTACAAACTACTCACCCAGAGGGTGCATTTATTGCAGTGGGAGACTTTAAACAAGTGGATTTGAAAGCTACCCTGCCACATTTCCATCAATATGTGGACTTTGCAACCAGAAGGAACAATGCACTGGATCTTGCTTATTCCAACATCAAGAAGGCTTTCAAAGCTATCCCCTGCCCTCACCTGGACTCCTATGACCATCTCTCAGTGGTGCTTATTCCAGCATATAAACCTTTATTAGTCAGAGTGAAACCTACAGTAAAGCAGGTGAGGGTTTGGACAGAGGGAGCTATAGAAGCATTACAAGATTGCTTTGAGTGCACAGATTGGGGTATGTTTAAGGAAGCAGCTACTGATAACCAACAGAAATGTTGAGGAGTATGTCACCACGGTGTCTGTATATATCCAAAAATGCATAGATGATGTCTGTGTCCTGAAAAGCATTGTAGTGAGGGCAAATGAAAAACAGTGGCTGACTTATGAGGTCCGCAAGATGCTGAAAGCACGGAATGTGGCTTTTAAATCTGGTGACATGCTGGCACTTAGAACAGCCAGAGCAAATCTGAAAAGTGCCATAAAAGGTGCAAAGCAAGCCCATTGCCAGAAAATTCAGAACTTTTTTCAGGACCCAACAAACACCAGGCGAATGTGGCAAGGGATCCAGGCCATTATGGATTACAAGGTAACTCCATCAAGATGCAAGGACGACACAGACTTCCTAAGCAAACAACCAGGCTCAAGGTTGACTCAGCCTTCCATCCTTCCAAGGTAGGTAAAATGAGGACCCAGATTGTTGGGGGCAATAAGCTGACTTTGTAATAATGCCGCTTGGGAGGGGGTGTGAAAGCCCTAATAAGCAGGCATATACATAGAATGAAGGCTACTGCTAAGCTTGTAAGCCGCCCTGAGTCTTCAGAGAAGGGCGGGATATAAATGGAATTAAAATAAAAAAAAATAAAATAAAAAATACATTTTTTGGTAGATTTGAGGCATCAAATAGCACTCCTGCTAGGAAAGCTGTGCCCCATCCTGACGAGCAAGTGCTAAGCTTTGATGTAACCTCTGTCCAGAAGACACTGCAGAATGTTAATATTCAGAAAGCAGCAGGCCCAGATAACATCCCCGGACATGTCCTTAGGGAATGCGCAGATGAGCTGGTTTGTGTTCTCACAGATATTTTCAATCTCTCATTGCAGCAGGCAGTGGTCCCATCATGCTTTAAGATGGCCATCATCTTGCCAGTGCCAAAAAAGTCCACAATTACAGGCCACAATGATTACCATTCGGTTGCACTGACATCTACTATTATGAAATGCTTTGAGAAGTTGATAAAGGACATTATCGTATCCAGCCTCCCACCAGCATTTGACCCGCTTCAGTTTGCCTACTGACCAAATTGCTCTATGGAGGATGCTATTTCTTCCATTCTCCATCTGAGCTTGAAGCACTTAGAAGAAAGAAATATTCATGTGTGTTTGTTGTTTGTTGACTTCAGCTTGGCGTTTAACACAATCATTCCCCAGTATCTAGTAGACAAACTGGGCCTTTTAGGCTTAAACACTCCTCTGTGCAACTGGATGCTTGATTTTCTTACCAACAGGCCCCAATATGTGCAAGTTGGAACGAATACCTCTACTACCATTTTCTTAAGCACAGGTTCTCCTCAGGGCTGCATCCTAAGTCTGCTGCTGTTCACCCTGTTGACCCATGACTGTTGTGCTAGGTTTGCCATCAACCATATTGTGAAGTTCACAGATGATACAACAGTAGTGGGTCTTATTCATGATGACAAGGTGGAAGCTTACCGCAAGGAGGTTGAGGGATTGGTGAACTAGTGTAAGGAAAACAGCCTAGTTTTAAATACCAGAAAAACCAAAGAGATCATTGTCGATTTCAGAAAAGGCAGGCACAGCCACACTTCTTTATGCATTAATGATTCACCTGTGGAGATGGTTACCAGCATCAAATTCCTGGGTGTGCAGCTAACGAGTAGGCTGGCTTGGTTGCTCAACAGTGAGAAACTGGTGAAGAGGGCACAGCAGTGCCTGCATTTTCTGCGTCGCATGAGAAAAGCACATCTCCCTTCCCCTGTCCTGACCACTTTCTACAGGGGAACGATCAAGAGCATCCTGTCATACAGCATCACAGTCTGGTTTGGAAGCAACACTGCTTCAGACAGGAAGGCAGTGCAGAGAGTGGTGAGGATGGCCGAAAAGATCATTGACAGTTCCCTCCCTCCCATCCAGGACATAGCACAGAAGCGTTGCTTGAGCAGGGTCCGTAAGATTATCTGGGACACTTCACATCCTCTTCACAACCTGTTTTCCTTGTTACCTTCTGGGAGTATCCGTAGAAGAACATCCGTATCCGTAGAACATCCAGATTCAGCCATAGTTTCATTCCATACAGCATTAACCTTGTGAACTCTCAAGCTTCCTCCTTCTGTTATATATTCAAGATGGACAGTATTTAATATTTATTTGTTATGTATATGTAGGGGTGTGGGTCTATACATATGTGTATATAGTATGGTTTAGGTGTGTGTCATGTATGTGTTCCACTTTGAGAGTGGGCAACTAAATTTCATTTTTGATGTGTGCCGTTGTGCCCACAGTAAAAAAATGACAGGGTTATCTTATCTTATCTTCTTTCAACAATTTCTCTTCGAACGCTTACTTGATGATCCTGTACTTTGGTTGATACAGAGTCTTGACAAATACTTGTAGGTTGTTGTAGTCTAACCATCTGGGATGTAAGAGAAGATTCAACAGAAGAGTTGTTTTTCCACAACTGCTCTTTCCAACGATGAGGCCTCTTATCGATCTCAGAAGAAGAGGGCTATTAAACCTTTTTGATAATACATCATTGCATGACAGATCTTTAACTTCCATTTTAAATATATTACAGAAGAAGCAGTCCTAGACCCAAAAAATTATCGGTGGATAAAGGAATAAAATTTCATAACAAGGACGTCAAGTTGTTGGGATTTGAGATTTACACAACCGAAAACAAGGAAAAGAGTTGTGTGGTAGAGAGGTGGAATAGAACGATGAAAGAAATTATGTTCAAGTACATTACTGTTAATAGCACCAACAGATATATCGATGTGTTGGATCAAATGGTCAACCTTTACAATAACCGTAAACATTCCTCTATAAAGATGACCCCGGTTGAAGCCAGCCTCAAGGAAAACAAGCGGAAAGTATGGAATAATTTGTACAGTCAGAGGCCGGCTGTTGAAATAAAGCCCAAGTTTAAAGTCAGGGATCATGTTAGAATTTCCAAGTTTAAGAGCTGATTTGAGAAAGGATATATGATGTGATGGTGAAAGGAATTGTTTACTGTATCCAAATTGCAATATACGGATCCGCCTACCTATAAAATAATTGACGCTAATGACGAAGAAATCTTTGGCAGCTTCTATGAGCTGGAACTGCAGAAGACGAAGCTGTAAAGATTGCTCACTCAAGTTGTTTGTACTCTGAGTTAGGTCCCAAAGAAGGTCGAGTTTAGTGTGATCTTCCATGATGTATTCATTAGGAATGCAAAACTTGTATTTCATTAAAGAGAGGTAATATGCGGGTGGGTTATCTCACCAAAATGTCAACCCTCCTGTCCAAAATGCTAAATTACGTAGTTGCCGACACCTCATGATATCAGTTTCTCGACGGCTACATTCCATAAAGAACAGATAGAATTGCATTTTATAATTTGTAGTGGTTTTGTTAGGCCTTAACTTAACAAAACTTCAATGCATTTTAAAAGGGTGAAGTCCTCTCATTATAATAAACTTCATGCATATCTAACCACACCTCTTCTTCCTCTGTGATCTCCATTTCAAAACTCTCACGCAGCAGAGGCACAGCTAGCTTGAATGGATGACGGACGCTGAATTTCTTCCTCCTCTGGACCATCACAGATAATTGATTAATAATAATAATAATAATAATAATAATAATAATAATAATAATAATAATAATAGGTTGGAAGGGACCTTGGAGGTCATCTAGTCCAACCCCCTGCTCAGGCAGGAAACCTTATACCATTTCAGGCAAATGGCTGTCCAGTCTCTTCTTAAAAACCTCCAGTGTTGGAGCATTCATCAACTCTGGAGGCAGGTTGTTCCACTGGTTAATTGTCCTAACTGTCAGGAAGTTTCTCCTTAGTTCTAGGTTGCTTCTCTCCTTGACTAGTTTCCATCCGTTTCTTCTTGTCCTGCTTTCAGATGCTTTGGAGAATAGCTTGACTCCCTCTTCTTTGTGGTAGCCCCTGAGATATTGGAACACTGCTATCATGTCACCCCTCACTCTTCTCTTCGTTAAACTACACATACCCAATTCCAGCAACCGTTCCCTATATGTTTTAGCCTCCAGCCCCCTAATCATCTTTGTTGCTCTTCTCTGTACCCTTTCTAGAAATATAACACCCAATTAAGGACTATGAAAATTTGACTCGACTTCCAGGTGGCAAGGTGTCGCCGCAGGCAGCCATTCTGGCTGTCAGCCCCGCCGGCTCCGTAGAGCCGCCGAAAACAGCGCCGATCAGCTGTTTAGGCGGCTTGGAAGCCCCCTCCTTGGGAGAAGAGGAGGGGGTGAGCGCTCAGGTAGGGGTAGAGCTCTCCGGGGCCGCCAGAGCTAAAAGTTTTGGCGGCTGAAGGATCGAGCCCCCCCGAAGCCTGGGCATGCTCCGGACTGCGAGGCGCTTCTGCTCCGGGCTTTTTGGAGCAGAACAGGGCGTCTGCAACCATCCCTGCTAGCAAGAAAGAACTTTGGAGAACTAGGACGCAGGCAGAGCAATACAGGAGATTCAGGTGAAAATGGACTCTTGATCTTTAACTCAATGGATTTTGCTGAGCTTGAAAGTGAAAGTGCGTAGCAGACAATAGTGGGTGAAAATGGCGGCTACATCTTAAAGATAAAATGTACTGTAAAACTTTTCAATAAAAAAAAGAAAAAAAAGAAAATGGCGGCTACATCTTTTAACGTTTCTAGAAGTGCCGGGGCTTCTCCGGTGCAGCAGTCTTCGTTACAAGCTTTAATGTCCCCTCCCTCTGCACCTGCACCTGCACCTGTACCAACTCTTACAGTTAAAGACTTGCAGGATGTGTTGCAAGAGGCTATGAAAAAGCAATCGCAACAATTAGCTGAGCTTATGGATGAAAAGCTTACAGAGCTTCTGGATGAGAAGTTAACAGAAATTAGGGCAGACATCTTACTTGCATTTCAAGGCATGGCTGTATGCATAGAGCGCTTGGACGAGAGAGTGGAAGATCTCAGCCAAAATAATATTAGATTAGATGCAAAAATGACAGAGACTGAAAATGTGGTGGATAAAATTGATAGTGATTTGACCTTGGTACAGTACCATGAGATGGAGTTTGCTGTGAGAATCAGAGGCTTAAAAGAGGATCCTAAAGAAAATTTGAAGAAAAAACTATACTATGAAGTTGCTGCATTGTCAGTGATAAGTGATTGGTTTAATTTAACACAAGTGAGATTACTAAAACTTGAAGGCCATGATTTGTTATTTGGTTGGCATGCATATTTATTGTATGATAAGAAGGTGGATAATGTGTTCAAGGTACATATTTTAAGACATGCTCTGTTGCGAGTTTGGAAAAAGTATAGACATAAGTTAAATTATAAGATACCTATATGGGCAATACTGAAACACGCAATAGAAAATATAAGTGTTGGGTTTAAACATGATGTGATTACATATAAGGAAATTTTAAGTTTGGAAAGGAATGTATGGCATTTAAAGCCATATAATATCTTAAGAGAAGAAAAGATTGTACAAACTTGGTTTCAGTATGCACAATTACAGGCCAGGTGGAAAGAAGACCAGAAAATTGGTTTTTCAATGACTGATGAAAATCTGGTAAAGCAAATTAGAGATCAAGGTCAAGCACATATTAAAAGGATATATCTTGCATTGATAGAAATTGATTCAGAGACAGAACTTGTTAAAGACTGTATGATAAAGTGGGCTCAGAATTTTCAAGAAGTCATTACAATGGATACTTGGGAAAAGATTTGGGTGAGAAATGTAAAATTTACGCAAGCTCAAAACTTAAGAGAGAACTTTTATAAAATGTTTTATAGGTGGCACTTAGATCCTAAAAAATTAGCAAGTATGTATCCGAACTGCCAGCCTAAATGTTGGAGGTGTGGTGGTGAAGATGCAACGTATTTTCATATATGGTGGACCTGTAAAAAGGTTAAAGTTTTTTGGATTAAAATCTGGTGGAACATGCAAAAGATATTTAAGAAAAGGATAAAGTTTTGTCCGCAATTGTTTTTACTGGGCATTATTACTGATACTACTGTTGTGGGCACTAAGTTGATGTTGAATTTAATTACGGCAGCAAGACTTTTAGTAGGGCAATATTGGAAGAAGGAAGAACTGCCAACTATAGAAGAATGGACTTTAAAAGTTTCCAACCTGGCGGAAATGGCAAAGATCTCAGCGTACTTGAAAGACCATTAGCAACAGAGATATATTGTGGAGTGGAAAAAATGGATTGATTATATCCAGAATAAATATGGGACTAAAAAGTTTCATCTAGCATTTGAATAAGTATTGATGTGATATTTATATTGCTTGTAGTTATTTTATAAAAGTTAAAGTGCGATAGATTTAATAGTTTATTGTTGTTTGCATAAGGTAGATTATGATTGTTTGTATCTTTATACCCTGTATTTAGCTCTGGAAGTCGGGGAGGGGGGAGGGGGAAGGGAGGGAGGTGTTGGGGAGGGTTGGGAAGAGGGGAGGGGGTTGGGAGGGGTTTTGTTTTGTTAAAAAAAGTATTGTAAAACTTTTCAATAAAAAAAGACTATGAAAATTTAAGAGATAATGAAACATGAGTTACTTCCCTTGCTTTACTCCTGATTGTATTTGATTCAGTTTTGGACATTCTCCCAGAGAAGCTTTGAATTTGGATGTTTGACTAAGAGACTTGAGAGGCTTTTGAAGGCTGATGGATAGAGGAGGAACCCTATGATTGAAGACTGATAGGAGATAGAATTTGGAGAGAGTTTAAAGGAGTATAGCTGAAAAGATAATAGCTGGTGTCAACGCTGCTAACATCGGATGTTCTTGCTTTGACAAAAGATAAAGAAGCAGATATTTTATATTTCTACTTGTGTATCACTTTTAGAATTAGAGTTAGATGAAGATGGGAGGGGTAAGGAAAAATATGTATGGGGGATTAGTTAGACATAATAACATAGCAGAGCACTTTCAAGGTTGTATGTAATAAGAGGCGATAAGAATTGGCGAGTTAAGCTAAGGAGGGAAAACTTACCTTTCAAACTAATTGGAGAATGTGATTTATGACAGTTAACTAAAGGAGGGAACTATGCTTTAATATTATTGTGCTCAGGGGAGGGGAATCCAGATTTCAACTTTAACCAAGTATTGCCGATGTTATGTTGCTCTATTAAAGACTTTCAAGGTAAACAATGCCTCAGAGTTCTTTGAAGAGTTCGTCTGTCGGAAGCTTGACATCAAGCCGAAATCTACCAACTTTACAAACTAACTAGGGGGTCCCAAACCCCCATCACGACAGCTGGTTTATAAGTGTACAGTGTGAAGGCCCGTTACTCCCTCCTTCCAGTCGAAGTGTAGGGATCTGGAGAAAGTGAAAATATTAAACACCTTTCAGATAGAGCCTTGATAAGGCGTGTGTAATAATGATAGTTGCTGCCTTTGGATTTTTTTTATTTCCATCATGCTGCTTTCACGGAGATAAGTTGATAAGGACAAGACAAAGGGAGGAAGTGATGTGTATGGACTATAGACTGTGTAAAAATTCTTAGAAGGTTAAGAGCTCTTTTTGGTGGTTGGATGTCAAAACACAGCCAAAGTGCAGAAAGTGTTTGGCAAACACCCAAAGTAGGCTTAGGCCTTCAGATTTACGTCTGATTCGAGTGGAAAAAGCCTTAGAAATGGATGTGAGGAAAAAATCGCCTGAGAAGTCACTGACTCAACCAGGTAAACTTGATATTCTCTTACGAGAGTTAAGAGAAATGAAGTTTTTCCAGATTTATGCAATGAGACTTTACAATGGAGGAAAGAGATGCTTCAAGTTTGTCAAATATTGAAGAAAAATAACATTAATTACAGCTGGGGATATCTGGTTTCTTTGAGATTTTCTTACGGTGGAAGATTTTACAGAGTTGAAACAAAGGAGGAGGCAATGGAGAAATTAAGGGAGCACGGAATAATCAATAAAGAAGATCTACAGGAGAAAGGGAAGCTGGATCAAGCAACAGGAGTTACAAGTTCATTGTAGAGATAGTATATAAGTATTTGTAATTTTACAATATATGTTTGGGTGTAGAAATTAAGGGTAAAGATGGTCAAGGGAAGTGGTGGGTGACCAAAGTCTGTGCAGGGATGGCTCCTCTCCCGCCCCCGGAGGCCCGAAGCGGCGGAGAGGAGGAAGATCTCCTGAAGAAGGGAAGGGGGACAATATATATGTATATGGGTGGGTAAGAGGTTATTTATGTTTTGGGACAATATGCTTACCTTTTAGTTTTATAAGATTTATGTTAGAGCACATATGGAGACCAAAGGAAATATGGAATATATGGAATACATGGGGAAATCATTGAAGATAGCTACATGGAATGTACATGGCTTGGGGGAAAAATATAAACGAGCAAGAATTGAAAAATCAATTAACAAAGAGAAAATAAATATTGCATTTTTACAACAAACATATCAAAAGAAAGAAGGGGTGAATGAACTTAGGTTATAGTGGGCTGATGTATATGAAAAGGCATTTGGTACATCAAAAGCAAGAGGGGTAGCAATCATGGTAGCTAAAAGATGTGAATTTAAGATAAAAGCCATAAAAAGGGATGATATGGGAAGATTTCTTATAATTCAAGGTTTGATTTATGGACAAGAGGTCACTTTAGCAAATTTGTGTGCACCTAACACAAATCAACCCCTTCATGGATTGCTGCCTTGTTGTGGCAAAGGGGCTTGCGTAATTCAATGAAGCTATGAGCTATGCCGTGCAGGGCCACCCAAGATGGGTAGCAGAGATTTCTGACAAAACATGATCCACTGGAGAAGGAAATGGCAACCCACTCCAGTATCTTTGACATGAAAACCCCATGTACAGTACCAAAAGGCCAAAAGATATGATGCTGGAAGATGATCCCCTCAGGTCGGGAGGAGTCCAATATGCTACTGGGGAAGAGCAGAGGGCTAGTACTAGTAGTGCCAAAAAGAATGAAGCTTTTAAACTGCCAGAGGCTGCTGGGAAAAGCTACAAAACTGTGAGTTAAGGAGAAGTGGGAGGAGGAGCACAGTAGCTAAGTCCTTGCTGATTGAACCCTCTTTGCTTTTAAACTGCCAGAGGCTGCTGGGAAAAGCTACAAAACTGTGAGTTAAGGAGAAGTGGGTGGAGGAGCACAATAGCGGCCCACGTGCCTAACGGCACGCGAATCGTATAACAAAATCAAAAATAGTGGTGGTACATTCAGGGCAAGTGCATCTGAGATTCCTTTCATCTCAGCATGTCTGGCTTACAGTAGTTCAGTGCAACACTTGTTTTGCAGCTGTCTTTCACAGCACTCTTTTCAAACTGAGAAACTGTCCTATCTGTACACAAATTACTAGTCTACAAGGACAGATTATTCATCTAGGGTCTGTAATCTGCGCTCTTAAGGCAGAAATCAGGTGTTCAGTTCAGCCCTCCTACTCTACTGAGCCTCTACGCTATCAGCCCCCTCTACCGCAAAGATCCTGCAGGAGAAGGTCAGTGTGGACAACCGTGGGATCTGGCAGGGTGAGAGCTGTGAACCATAAACCCAAAGCTTTAGCTGTGTCCCTGCATAACAGATACAGTGCCCTTGCTGACCTTAAAAGGGACATTAAGGAAACAGGTCAAGGTAATTGTGATGATAACTCAAATAAGCAGGGGACCATGGTCCGAGATGAACTTGTTTTTGACAGGGAGAAGTGTGAATCAGGTATTACACATCAGTCATGCAAGAAAAGAAAGGTACCCAAAAAGAGAAGCCACCTTCTGGTTGGTGATTCAATTATAAGGGATGTAAATTTAGGAAAGGATACAGAGGTTTCAAAAGATGTCAGGTGTCTTCCAGCTGCTACTGCCAGTAGGGACAAGAAGCATATTGTTAAAATAGTCAACAATGCCAGCAAAGACTGTGATGTCGATGCCATTGTACATCTTGGCACTAACGATCTGTCCCAAAACGATGTACTCTCTCTGCAGAATGATTTCCAGAGCTTGGGGCAGGAACTTAGCAGAATAGGCTGTAGGCTCACTTTTTCAGAGGTCTTACTGTTAGACACAAAAATAGTCACAAATTGAAATTCACTCTGTTTGTGTTGCAAATAGAAAAGAAGTTTATTAGACTTCACAACAAAGTCCAAAAAGTAACGGTTTGCAAAGCGTGGTGGATTCAGGAAGGCAAACAATGTAGCCAAACACTGAACCACACCCCAAATTCCAAAATCACATATTATTATACATCCTATCGCGACGCCCCATTCCCTCCCCCATGGCCCCATTGGCTTAGGCTTTGGAGGTTACAATCTATCAGAAGCGCCTAAACAGAATACATTATCTCTGCCCCTGTTTGCTTACATTATACTAATAAGATCCCTCCCCTACTATCAATTCTAGATGAGAGATATCTCCCATCTTCTACACCTGCCAGGGGTACCAGGCACCAGAAGGTACTTAAAAACAATTCCTAGATGGTGACTCACACTGGGCCCCATGGTAACTCCTGTTCTCCCCCTCCCTCCACTTGAGGTCTGTATTTTTCCCCATATTCTCAAAGCATCTACTCAAGCAATTGATTATAAAATTATTATAAAATATAAAATATGATTACATGATAATACTAAAAGCATATATCTTTTTATTTTTAAACTTCCTCACTACTTCCAGTTATTTTCCACAAATCCACCCTTTTTCTTTTTAACCATTCTTTAAAAATAAAACATTAAAATCTTTCCAAATTTCTTTGTATTTCTAATTTCCTTTCATATTCTACAAAATTAGTTTCTTCATTGATTTGTGTAAGGTTATACATTTTTCTCCCTAATGATTCCTTCTGATTAATTTGTATTATTCCTTCCACAGTCCCAATATATGTTTGATTAGCCTGTATACACCTTAAATCTATCCATTCTATGTCCTCCAGTGGAATTTGAATATCACTATCTCCCAATATAACTGAATTTAGGTAAGGTTGTGTTTCCGCTGTCTCAATTTCAATTTCTCCTATAATTGGGTATGTGGGATAAAAAGGCTCTTTTGGCGTCAGACCTTTACACATTTGTAACCAATCTTCCACTATTACTATGTCACAAGGTTCTTCATAGGGACAGACTGGTCCACAATCACAACATTGATAACAAAAACAGCATTCAGTGATACAATTGCAATCACAGAATCCACATATTATGTAAGGGTTTGTAGAATGTAGAGGTCCACAGCTTCCTCTGGAATCCTTTGGATGGTACAGCTTAGGCCACCACTCAGATCGAAAAAGCCAGAAAGCTGCTACTCCTGCAATGAGAAAAACCACAAACAAAATCCAAGCTATTCATCCCACAATGATCACGTCAGTTTTTGGTAATTTTTATTCACAGCGGGTCTTCTCCAGGAATTATTTTCCACTCTTTTGGCTCCACCCTTTTTCTTCTTTCTTTTTCAAACTGCTGTTTCAATTGTTAGGAGGACTTGGTAGGGACCATCCCAGGCTGGAGTAAGTTTTTCTTCACGCCAGCTTTTTATCAGGACCCAATCACCAAGCTGGAACTTGTGGACAGCAAACTCCAATGGAGGTGTCTGGGCTAACAATCCTTGTTTCCTGAGAAAAGACAAAGCAGAAAACAGCCCCAGTATCTAATCCTTTATAAACATGTCATTAGTTTCATATTATGGAATTTCCCCCACTTGAGATAATTTAAATTCAACTTGAACGCATTGAAATAGCCTCACCACTAGATATTATAGAGCTTTTTATTTACTTGTTTACATATCATATATTTATCACATTTATTTAACTAGAGTATAAATACAACCATCCTGTTTTTTCCCCAAGTATCATTCATCCCTTGCAACCCCCTTTCAGTGGCTGCTTCTGTGTCCTAGCTATTGTCTTTTTTTTCTTTCTTTCTTTTTCCAAAAGTATGGACTACACCAAAGGCATATCCAGAGTCTGTATATACATTTCCTATTTTACCTTGCAACAATTTCAATGCCTGGTTTAGGGCATATAATTCGCACATTTGTGCTGACCAATTAGTAGGTAGGCCACCAGCCTCCAATAATTCCTTGGTGTGTCCATTCACAATAGCATAGCCATTTTTCCTAATCCCTGCCTCTACTCGGGACGACCCATCTATAAACAGGGATTCCCCTTTTTCCAAGGGACATTCCTCCAGGTCAGGTCTTATTTTTGTTTGCATCTCAATTACTTCAGAACAAAAATGCTCCAAATTCTCTTCATTTGTTTGCGATTTATTTACTAAAAATTGAGCCGGATTCACATTATGATCCGTTGTCAAAACCAAATCATTCTTTTCCATTAAAATTGCCTCATATTTTAAAATTCTCAAATCAGACCAAATTCTCAAATCAAACCAACGACCTGCTTTTTGCTGGAGAATTGTTCTTACTTGGTGAGGTGTGCTTACAACGAGAGCCCCCCCCCCAACAGTTAATTTTCTGCTTTCCTGTACTAAGAGGGCCGTTGCTGCTATAGCCTGTACACAGACTGGCCATCCTCTTACTACAGGATCCATAATTTTTGACAGAAATGCTACAGGTTTGTGTTGACCTGCCCAGGTTTGAGTCAAAACCCCATAAGCTATTCCTTCTTCTGCATTTACAAACAAATGAAAAGGTTTGTCTAGATTGGGAAGGCTCAGCACAGGAGCTTGGGTCAAAGCTTCTTTAATTTGCTTGAAATCTTCTTTTTCCTGAGTCTCCCACTCCAAATGCCATGGTTCAGATTCAATCAATTTAGCATATAAAGGTTTAGTTAGACTAGCATAGTTGTCAATCCATAACCTACAATAGCCTACCAATCCTAGGAATTTTCTTAACTCCTTTTTATCTTTAGGAAGAGACTGTTTAACCACCCCTTCAATTCTATCCAGTGTTATTTTTCTACTGCCTTTACTTATCAAATGTCCCAAATACTTCACCTCTCTTTCAACATATTGTAGTTTCTTCTTAGAAACTCTCAACCCCTTTTCTCCCAAAAATTCTAGCAATTTATCAGTTGCCTCTTTTACTTGAGGTTGTTTCTTTCCTGAGATTAATAAATCATCTACATATTGTATCGTGTATGTTTCTCCAGGGACCTGGAATTGTTCCAATACCTGTTCCAACACTTGTCCAAACAGGTTTGGAGATTCCGTAAATCCCCGAGGAAGCACAGTCCATTGGTATTGTTTCCTTCCTGTAAAGGGATCCTGTATGTTCCATCTGATTTCTTTACAGGAAGTATAGGTGTATTAAAAGGTGACATGGTAGGTTCTAATAACCCATCTTTCACTAAACCATCAATTACAGATTGAAGACCTTTCTGACCCTCCATTGACAAAGCATATTGTTTCTGTCTTACTACTTCATCTGGACTTGTTAATTCTATTTTTAGGGGTTCAATTTGCAAACCTCCCCTGTTTCCTTCCCCAACCCACACCTTTGGGTTTATCCGCATTTCATCTTCTTCTGTTAATCCAAAAAGAGGATTTGTTTCTTCCTTAAATGTAATTGTTAGTCCCAATTTTCCTAACACATCTCCCCCTAGCAAATTCACACCTGCCTCTGGTATATACAATAATTTTGCCCTTATATTTTATCCATTTTCTTGCCCAATTTGAATTTCCTCCAATTCTTTTACATAAAATCCTTCTCCTTTCACTCCAGACACTCTAATTTGATTCTGACTAATCTTCATGGTAGGTATTAAAGTTGACACTGAAGTGCGCGCTGCCCCAGTATCAATGAAAAACACTACCTCTTCCTCCTCGGGTTCCACTTCTAAATTTATCAAGGGCTCATTGTGGGACCTAAAAATAAACTGCCCCTGACAACCCTAGTAAAAACTATCCTCTACCTCCCACACTGAGTAAATTTGCTGCTCTCTTTCATGTTTAGGGCAATCCTTTTTAAAGTGGCCCTTCATTCCACATCCAAAACACATTCTCTCCCTATTCTGGTATCCACCCCAAAATCCTCCAAATCCTCTTCCTCTACTCTCATTAACATACTGGTTCCTTTCACCCCTCCTATATCTTGTCTCAAAGGAACTCTGCTTGTTCCCAAACTCTCTTCTAGGAGGTTTTTCCTGCTTATCACTTGCTGTACCTGTTGCTACCATCATCTTACTTTTCTGCCTTACTTTCTCTGTATCCCTCTGAACATACACTTCTGAGCCTCTTTCAATAAATCATTGATTGGTTTGGCTGTCCAATCATCCAATTTCTGTAGCTTCTTATTTATATCAGGCCAGGATTTAGTAACAAATTGAACTCTGACCAGTGGTACATTGGCATCATCATCTGGATCCATCCCTGTATATTTACGCATACCATCTTTTAGTCTTTGCAAAAAGGCAGCTGGGGATTCGTCCTTCTCTTGTTCTATCTGCAATGCCTTGGTCATATTTTGAGCCTTTGGTATTGCTTCTTTCATTCCTCTAATTATAAGATTTCTCATATCTTCCATATTTTGTCTTCCAGCCAAATCATTGTTATCCCAGTTTGGTCTGGCAAGAGGAAGCTTTACATCTGCCACTACCCCACCATTTGGATGTTCCCTAGTCCAAATTGCTGCTGCTGCAGTTGGAATTAATTGTCTTTCTTCAGCCGAAAATAAAGAATTTAAAATAGCCGTCAGTTCATCCCAGGTATAAATGTTTGGTCCTAATAAATTATCCAACTGTTCAGCAGCCCCCAGCGGGTCCTCAATTAGATTTCTCAATTCTTTTTTAAATGTCCTTACTTCAGATGCCTTTAACGGCTCTTGGACAAAATGTATCCTTGGGACATTGTTCCCATCTACCCCATTTGGCACCTCCCTTAAGGGGAAGGCTGATATATTTGGATGTTTATCAAAGGGAAAATTTTCAATGTCCTTTTTACACTGTTCAATTTCTCTTAGGTATTATTTTCTATCAGTGTGTCCTGCACACAGACATAAAAACATAAAAATAAAAACAACAACAAAAAGCAACTCTACAAAAATAAATAAATAAACTTAATAAGATTTTTGTTTGAGTTACTGAAATAGTCCTATATTAAACTTTAATATTGCTTTTAATATAAAGATAGTCAAATTCCAATTTAATCCTATTCCAATCAGATGGAAACAAATTTCCATCAAGTAGGTTAAAACTTACAAATCTAAGCAAAACAATTCAAAATAATTTCTTTTGGTTGATGAATATATATGTCTAACTAAAACTCAATTTCCAAAAAAAATTGTCCAAAAAATAATCTCTCCTCTTTCGAGTAAAAAAATTGCAAGCTGAAACTGCAAGAGTGGGCATTAAATTTCACATCCACCCCCCTTCCACAGACTGGAATTCTAAGCAGAGAAAAAAATGGTTAAAATGACCGCCCCCCCCTCTTCTGGCTGTCTCTCTCTTTCTCACTCTTAAAGTAACACAGCGGGGTTGGGGGGGAGTAAAAGAAACTACAAAAATCTCACCACCAAAAAAAAATAGTTTGCTCTCCTTTACATGCATTTTCTCTCACACATTGTCCATGGCTTTTACAACAATAAACTCTGCAGTTTACTGTTCCTTTCACAGCCTGGGACGGGATGGGGGTGGTAGGTGGGTTTGAAGGCTAACACACTCACATATCAGCAAATTAACTCATTCACTTCCATTCCAACTGCCTGCATAAACAATTTCACATACAAAAATTTCATTTCATACTTTCTCCAGGCAAACCATACATTTTTAAATAAGGCCTTTTTGTTTATTTTTATTAGACACAACACAGATAGACACACATACACTACCTCCACACTCCTCTAACAAAAATGAACTATTCATTGCCTGGAATCTAACAGGCATAAAAACTTCTTTTATTAACATATATGTTTGATGCTTGACATAGCCAATTTTTAAAACTTACATATTTCCATATTTTTAGCAATAGGATTTCTTGGCCACTCAAAATAACAATATTGAATCATGGTACCTTTGCTAACCTTGTCCTAAGGGACTTTCCAGAGGACACCTTATCCCCTTACTGGCCTTATTGCCCATGACTGATCTTTCCTTGCCTGTGAGGCCCCCAACACACCCAGTCAACCCATCAATAAGAGTCCCAAAGGATTCTCTTGTATCTACATTTAGTTTGGGTTTTCCTAATTTTCTTCACACATTTCTTTTCTGGGAACACTCCGAGAATTGCCTATACTGGTTTACCGTACTGTTATCTTATCCTTACCAATCTAATGAGACCAACTTTCGCTTTACCAAGCTCCTGCTTCCCCTCTTACAGAAGGGTCAGCTCCCACTCCGTCTTGCTACCCCCAGTGGTACTCGGGACGTCTAATGCACTCCTCTCACAGATCTCAGATGCAAACAGTCCTACCCAGTCCTCATCTGCTGGTTTACCGTACTGCTATTTTATCCTTACCAATCTAATGAGACCAACTTTTGCTTCACCAAGCTCCTGCTTCCCCTCTTACAGAAGGGTCAGCTCCCACTCCGTCTTGCTACCCCCAGTGGTACTCGGGACGTCTAATGCACTCCTCTCACAGATCTCAGATTCAAGCAGTCCTACCCAGCCCTCTCCCAACCGCCTAGGTGGTTTTCATCTGGCCACCCCAGATCTTACTCACCTAGGTCCGTGCACGAAGTTACCCGGTATTTCCTGAGGCCTGAGGCCGGCAATCTCTGTTCCTGTTCCCCTTCACACTTCTGTTCTATTTGCAAGTTCCACAGGTTCTTGGGGCTCTAGGGTTCATTCAGCACTCACCACTCCCGGAGTTCGAAGCTGGACTGTCGAACTCGACAGGGCATGCCTTCCACCTTGTCCACCAAGTTAGGGAGCCCTGAATGAACTCCTGTTGAGTCCCGGGTTTTGGCACCAAAAATTGTTAGACACAAAAATAGTCACAAATTGAAATTCACTCTGTTTGTGTTGCAAATAGAAAAGAAGTTTATTAGACTTCACAACAAAGTCCAAAAAGTAACGGTTTGCAAAGCGTGGTGGATTCAGGAAGGCAAACAATGTAGCCAAACACTGAACCACACCCCAAATTCCAAAATCACATATTATTATACATCCTATCGCGATGCCCCATTCCCTCCCCCATGGCCCCATTGGCTTAGGCTTTGGAGGTTACAATCTATCAGAAGCGCCTAAACAGAATACATTATCTCTGCCCCTGTTTGCTTACATTATACTAATAAGATCCCTCCCCTACTATCAATTCTAGATGAGAGATATCTCCCATCTTCTACACCTGCCAGGGGTACCAGGCACCAGAAGGTACTTAAAAACAATTCCTAGATGGTGACTCACACTGGGCCCCATGGTAACTCCTGTTCTCCCCCTCCCTCCACTTGAGGTCTGTATTTTTCCCCATATTCTCAAAGCATCTACTCAAGCAATTGATTATAAAATTATTATAAAATATAAAATATGATTACATGATAATACTAAAAGCATATATCTTTTTATTTTTAAACTTCCTCACTACTTCCAGTTATTTTCCACATTACCAGTGTATAAGGAGCAAAATGGAAAAGGCCAGCGTATAGCAGAATTTAATATGTGGCTAAAGAAGTGGTGTAAAGGAGAAGGCTTTGGTTATATTAGTCACGATGTCTGTAGCTGGTCCAATGAAAAAATGTACAAAAGAGATGGTCTGCATCCATCCAAGAAAGGGACTGAGTTACTTGGCAATAAATTCACAGCTTTTCTGGAGGAATATTTAAACTAAACAACGGGGAAAGTGAGTTAATTGATACAGAACATCACTGTCCCCGGCAATCTAAGAAAATAGGGGAACTCAGGCACCACACAAGTTATGTAGCAAGTAAACACAGGGTCAGTCATAAAGGACTCAAATGACTGTACACCAATGCGCAGAGTATGAACAGTAAGCAGGGTGAACTAGAAATTCAGGTAAATGAGGGCGGATATGATATTGTTGCCATTACGGAAACATGGTGGGACGAAACCCACAAATGGAACACACAGCTAGAGGGATTTAAATTATTTAAAAGAAACAGACTAAACAAAAGAGGAGGTGGAGTTGCTCTCTATATAAAAATAACTTTATCTCTACAGAAATAGAGCACAACAATGATGAAAACTGTAAACTTGAATGTATTTGGGTCAATATAAAGGGGGGGGGAATGACATTGCCATAGGTGTATACTATAGGCCACCCAACCAAGCAGAGGAAATAGATGAACTTTTTGCTAGTCAGTTAACTAAGGTATGTAGGAAGCGCATCACAATAGTAATGGGGGACTTTAATTACCCTGATATCAACTGGGAGACAAATTCTGCACCAAGTGGAAGATCTAACAGATTCCTGACAAACCTAGCAGACAACTTTTTCTCCCAAAAAGTAGAGAAGGGAACTAGGGGATTAGCCATATTGGATTTAATTCTCACTAACAGAGATGAAATGATAGAAAGTGTCGAAGCCACAGGAACCTTGGGGGGAAGTGATCATGCAATATTGGAATTCAACATTATGGAAGCACAAGCAATAGAATACAGCCAAACTAGAGTCTTGGACTTTAAAAGAGCTAATTTCAATAAACTTAGAGAGACCATGGGAAGAATTCCATGGATGAGAATCCTAAAGGGGAAAACAACTCAAGAAGCTTGGGAAATTTTGAAAAGTGAGATAATAAAGGCCCAGTCTAGCACAATACCAACAAAGAAGAAAAATAACAGCTTTCAAAAGAAACCAGCATGGCTGCATAAAGAACTCTCTGATAAACTGAAAGATAAAAAGGACAAGTATAAGAAGTGGAAAGAGGGGCACATAACTAAGGCAGAATATCAGCAAACAGCCCATGCCTGCAAAGATGAAGTGAGGGAAGCTAAGGCTCAAAATGAACTAAGGCTTGCGACCAAAGTCAAAAATAACAAAAAATGCTTCTTTCAACATATAAGAAACAAGAAAAAAGTTAAGGAAATGATTGGTCCATTAGTGGGGGAAAGTGGCAAGAAGGTGACAAGCAACAGGGAGAAAGCAGAACTATTTAACTCGTTTTTTGCATCTGTCTTTATACAAAGGGAAAAAACAGTCCAACCTACCAAAACCAGTGCCATAAAAAACAGAATAGAAATGCAAGTTAAGATAGGCAAGAAAATGGTAAGTGAGCACCTGTCCAGCCTAGACGAGTTCAAATCACCAGGACCAGATGGATTACACCCCAAGGTTCTCAAGGAACTGGCAGATATGATCTCAGAAACACTGAACTATATTTTTCAAAGATCCTGGTGCACTGGGGAACTACCAGAGGACTGGAAGAGAGCTGATGTAGTTCCCATATTCAAAAAAGGGAAAAAAATAGATCCAGGAAACTACAGACCTATCAGCCTGACCTCAATACCTGGGAAGATTCTGGAAAAGATAATCAAACAACAAATCAGCGAACACCTTGATGCGAACAAAGTTATCACTAAAAGCCAACATGGGTTTGTCAAAAACAGATCATGCCAGACAAATCTTATTGCATTCTTTGACCAAGTGACAAAACTAGTGGACCAGAGGAATGCTGTAGATATAATTTACTTGGACTTCAGTAAGGCATTTGATAAAGTAGATCACAACCTACTACTTGATAAGATAGAAAAATGTGGGTTAGATAGCATCACCACCAGATGGATTCGAAGCTGGCTGACAGGCCGTACTCAGCGTGTGGTCCTCAATGGAACTGCATCTACATGGAAGGAAGTGTGTAGTGTGGTGCCCCAGGGCTCTGTTCTGGGCCCAGTGCTCTTCACCGTCTTCATCAATGATTTGGATGAGGGGATAGATGGGGAACTCATCAAATTTGCAGACAACACCAAGCTGGCAGGAATAGCCAATACTCCAGAAGATAGGCTTAAGATACAGGAGGATCTGGACAGACTCGAACACTGGGCACTATCTAACAAAACGAAATTCAATGGTGAAAAAAGTAAGGTTCTACATTAAGGCAGGAAAAACCAAATTCACAGGTATAGTATAGGTGGTACCTTGCTCAATAGTAGTAACTGTGAGAGAGATCTCGGAGTCCTAGTGGACAATCACTTAAATATGAGCCAGCAGTGTGCTGTAGCTGCCAAAAAAGCCAACACAGTGCTAGGCTGCATTAACAGAGGGATAGAATCAAGATCATGTGAAGTACTAATACCACCTTACAATGCCTTGGTAAGGCCACACCTGGAATACTGCATCCAGTTTTGGTCACCACGATGTAAAAAAGATGTCGAGACTCTAGAAAGAGTACAGAGAAGAGCAACAAAGATGATTGGGGGACTGGAGGCTAAAACATATAGGGAACGGTTGCTGGAATTGGGTATGTGTAGTTTAATGAAGAGAAGGGTGAGGGGTGACATGATAGCAGTGTTTCAATATCTCAGGGGCTGCCACAAAGAAGAGGGAGCCAAGCTATTCTCCAAAGCATCTGAAAGCAGGACAAAAAGCAACGGATGGAAACTAGTCAAGGAGAGAAGCAACCTAGAACTAAGGAGAAACTTCCTGACAGAACAACTAACCAGTGGAACAACCTGCCTCCAGAAGTGGTGAATGCTCCAACACTGGAAGTTTTTAAGAAGAGACTGGCCAGCCATTGTCTGAAATGGTATAGGGTTTCCTGCCTGAGCAGGGGGTTGGACTAGATGACCTCCAAGGTCCCTTCCAACTTCTTCTTCTTCTTCTTCTTCTTCTTCTTCTTCTTCTTCTTCTTCTTCTTCTTCTTCTTCTTCTTCTTCTTCTTCTTCTTCTTCTTCTTCTTCTTATTATTATTATTATTATTATTATTATTATTATTATTATTATTATTATTATTATTATTGAGATGGCCTCATGAGACCGATGGTTAGTTAAGGTGCTTCCAAGTAAAAGGCAGCACGCAGGGATGCAATCAGTCAAAGCTTTATTTAACGATAAAGTAAATAGAAAGAGTTTCCTGGCATGGAGGCGTCCATGCCTGGATTGAGCTCATGGATCAGCAAGCAAGCAAGCAGAAGAAGAGAACAAAGAGAGCAGAGGTTTTTATAGGGGGTCCTCAGCCCCTCCCTTACCAATTAACTCTCTCCAATGGGGCTGCAGGGGCCGGGGACCCCTGACCCAGCAGTGGGAGCAAAGATGCCTCTTTGCTCCCATCTGATGACCTTTTTGGGGAACTGCCATGGCTGGCACAAAAACATCTAACAATTCCCCTTCTTGCCAGCCAATGACAGGGACCAGTGAATGTATGTGAGGGGGCGAGCAGGTGTCATAGACATGCATATACACGTTCAGAGGACCAAACACAAACGCTTACACAGAAGGTTGTGCCGGTCAATGGGAACAGGTTTGGTGAACAGGTCAGCTATCTGGTCAGTTGTATGACAATGCTCAACATGTAAAAACCCCATTTTGGCAAGCTGCCTGACATTTTTATAGCGTATGTCTATGTGGCGGGACCTAGAGCCCACTGCATATGCCCCCGAGATTGCAATTGCAGCCGTATTATCCTCTTGAATTTGGATGGGCAGAGGAGGAGGTGCCCAGATGCTCGTTATCAGAGCATCGAACCAAATCAAATTATTGGTCGTGTCCGACAGGCTGGCATATTCCGCCTCGGCCGTGGAGCAAGAAACAAATTTCTGCTGCCTAACATGCCAATGGACAGGACAGCCATTTAGCAATATGAGGAAACCAGAGGTGCTCCGTCTACTCTTAGTGTCACCAGCCCAGTCTGCATCCGAGTAAGTGGAGAGCTGGGCCGTCTTCCCTTTCTCTGGTTCCAGCACAAGGAGAGCATCGGTCGTGCCCCTGAGGTACCTAGGTACCCTCTTAACAGCAGTCCAGTGGAATTCCTTGGGGTGTTCCACATGCCTGGACAGTAGGTTCATAGCTAAAGCTATGTCAGGCCTGCTCCAATTGCTGATATATAGCGAGGAGCCAATCACAGATCTGTAAAGCTTATTATCTGTGAACTCAGGACCGTCCTTGTGAGTGTGATTGTAATAGTCACTTTGTATCGGGCTATGCGTTGGGTTAGATTCTGCCATTTTGCATTTGGCCAATAACTCCTCAATCTTTTCTTTCTGAGATAGAGCGAACCCCTCCTTAGTGGCCAAGATGTGCACACCCAAATACTTGTCAACCCTCCCCAAAGACTTCAGGGTAAACTTTTACCCCAGGGCCTTGGCAAATTTATCACACCCTTCCTTGTCATGCCCTATATATAGGAGGTCATCCACATAAACTAACACCCGTTCTGTGGTACCCTTGGAGTTGCGTGTGAAAACACATTCATCTGCATGGGATGCACTGAAACCAACTCGCTCTAAACTTTTTCTAAGGCAGTCGTACCATAGTTTTCCCGACTGCTTGATGCCATATAACCCTTTTCGGAGCAGCCATGTGTTTCCCCCCTCCTGCTGGTAGCCAGGAGGGGCCCTCACGTAGATCTGCCGGTCCAAGTTGGTGTGGAGGTAAGCCGTCTGGATGTCGAATTGGAAGACTTCCTCCCCCCAGAGCGGCTGCAGTTACGAGGGCGGCCTTGACGCTCTCTGCCCGGATGGTTGGAGAGTAGGTCTCCCCGTAGTCCTCCATGTAGCGCTGGGCGAACCCCTGAGCTACCAAACGGGCCTTATACAGGTAGAGGCCATTGGCAAGTGCTTTGGCCTTGAAAACCCACCTTGTGCCAATGATTTTCCTCTGCTTTGGTGGTTGCTGGGGGGTAAAGACCTTGAGCTTTTTCAGGCTCGCCATCTCCTGCTCCATCGCGAGCTGCCATTTCTCCTGTTCTTCGATGGGCAGCTCCTGGATGTCAGAGAAGGATTTTGGGGTGACCACAATGCTGTTGACGGATGCGATGTGCCCAATGTTGATTCTCTTTGGCGGGATCCCTTTGTTGGACCGCTTTGATCTCCTGACCTTCTGCCACTCACCGCCCTTTTCTTCTGCGGGTTCCACGTCCGCCGGCATTTCATAATTGGGACGTGTAGACCCTCGGTCCCAGGTGCTGGGCATCATGGGTCTTTGAGGTGTCGCTGGGGGTGAAGACAGCGTGTCTTCCCCCTTGGGACTGGACGGCTCATCCTCCCCATCTGAACCAGGTAGGATGACATCTTCGTCTTGTTCCTCACTTTCGTCGGTTGCAGGGTATGTGGTCATCTCAGGTGATGTCGTGGTCGGTGTGTCCTTGCTGGGTCGGTTGACATATGGGCTCAATCATTTGAGTGGATCTGGGTCCAATTGGAGTCCTCTTCGAAGGAGGCAGATTGGGAAGTCACAGTCCTGCCCCCCTCTCCCAGGAACCGGTAGGCCTTGGAGCCAGGAGCATAGCCCAAGAACCTTAGTCTCTGGGAGACAGATCTCCCCTTCTTCCGCAGCTGCTTGGGGATGTGCACCCAAGCATAGGAGACAAACACACGCAAGTGTCCCAGACTTTGCTTCCTACCGTGGACTAGGAAATATGGGGTCTGGTCCACAACGCTGCTCCAGGTGCGGTTTAAGGTGTAATTGGCGTAATGCACCGCCTCTGCCCAGTATGATTCTGTGACCCCAGCGTCCGCAATCAGACTACGCATCATAGTTTGCAGGATTCCATTTCTTTTCTCTGCCACGCCGTTCTGAGCAGGAGTGAAGGGCGCTGTAAGAAAATGTTGGATGCCCTTACGCCTTACCCAGTCCTGGAATTTTCAGGACATGAACTCAGCCCCGCGGTCGCTCTGCAGTTGTGTGATCTTGGTCTAATACTGGGTCTCTACAAAGTTGTACAGTGATCTTATGGTGTCAAAAGCTTTGGATTTTTCTGTGAAAAATCCAAAGCCGTACTGTGGCCGTACTGTGAAAAATCGTCAATGGCAGTGAGAAAATACTGTCTTTTCCCTAGTGATGGTGTGAATGGCCCAACCAAATCAACATGTACTAGTTGGTACGGGTATTGGGTCTTACGCAGTGACACATTAGGGATGGGGGCAGCCTTCCTCTTTGTCCTCTTACAGATGGCACAGTCCAGGAACACCTCACAATCCTTGAGCTGGACTCCCTCAGCAAACTCTCCCATCTTTTTAACCACAGGGAAGCTAGCATGACCTAATCTGTTTTTGGCCTCCAGGCCCGCAACCAGGGTCCGGATAGTTGCTCCAATCTCTGCTGCAGTAGGCTCGGCTGGGCAGGCTTCGAGGCCATCATAGGCCTTGACGCTTTCCGGTGGGGAAGACCGGTGTTGTGATTCAGGGTCAGCCTGTGGGTTCGGCAGTTGGGTCGGATGACTCAGAGGAGGAGGGGGGTGTTGAAGACCTTGCTGAGGGGGTTGAAGATCTTGCTGATGATAGCCCTCAGCCAGGCCCCTCCCACTTGGTCACCATGGAGACCCAGCTGTGTGAGCCTGACAGTGTGGATGAAGATGACCCACAGCTGGCCCTGTTCAAGGATGCCCGATGCAGGAGGCAGTCAATTAGGAGTAAACAGAGGAAGGCAATGGGGCTTCTCGGAAGGAGGCAGAGAGAAGCCACGCCCTGAACTCTATATAAGGGGAATGTGTGGGGAGGGCTGGTTTGCTGAAGGCAACCGCTCAGATAGTGTTTCAAAGCTCCTGTTTCTTGGTTCGTGTCTTGTTTGTTTTTGTAGTAATAAATTTGGCAGGCGTAATTCCAGCCTCTTGCCATTTGTAAAGGGGTTGCCTTTTCTGCAGGGCCGGTAGCAGGCTGGTACAGAACAGTTTGCCTTCAGCCTCCCACCCCTTACTAATATTATGGAGCAGCTACGTGCTGAGAATGCCCAGCTCACCCAGCAACTCACTTTGCTGGCAGCTCAGGTGGCTCAACTGCAAGCTCAGGTTCATGCTGCACCCCCACCATCACCCCCACCCAGGAGAAAATGCCAAGTTGCAATGCCGGATAAATTAACAGGCACTCCAGAACTGTTTCCTGCTTTCCTGGGACAATGCCAGCTCTTTATCAGCGTGAGAGCAGCTGATTTCCCCACTGACCGGGATAAGGTGGGGTTTGTGTTAAGCCTTCTTTCGGGTGATGCAGCTCGTTGGGGCACGCCTCTGCTGGCTCAACCTAGCCCATTGTTGGACAACTTTGTGGGGTTTTGTGATCATATGCGTCTGATGTATGAGGACCCTATTAAGACGCAGACTGCTACTCGACGCCTGAAAGCTCTGAGGCAGGGTCAACACCCCCTACAGGGCTATATCAGCGATTTTCGGCTGCTTAGCCAGGATTCCGCCTGGAATGAGGCTGCGCTCGTACATGCCTTCCAGGATGGATTGTTGGAGGAGATGTTGGATGAGCTGGCCCGTGTGGATATTCCCTCAGACCTGAATGGGCTGATCCATCTCTGCCTGCGGATCGATGCTCAGTTGCAGCAGCGAAGGAGTCGCCGTGCCACCCCACAGACCCCTGCAGCCCCTGTTGTGCGTGAGCCCCCAGTTCAAAGGGAGGAGCCAATGGAGCTGGGTGCCGCCAGGTCTCGTCTATCAGTGACTGAAATGAACAGACGACGATCGGGGGGGTTGTGTTTTTACTGTGGGGACCCTGGGCATTTGGCTGCTTTTTGCCCAAAGAAGCGACAGCGGGCATCAGTGACCGAGTCTGCCCTGAGAAAGTCCCCTACTTTTCTGTCGGGAAACGCCCCGAGCCTGATCTAGACGGTGTGATAGATCGGGCGTCCCACAACAACACTGAGCGACGTCTTTCCGATGCTGCCTGTGGACCTCCACGGCATCTGATATTGGAGGCACGTCTGATCCTTCCTGGCAAGCCAGAGGGGATTCCAGTCCATGCCTTAATTGACTCTGGGGCCACCACAAATTTTATGGACTCAGCATTTGTGGCCAAATGGGCTGTTCCCGAGTGCCCGGTGGATCCGCCCATGTTAGTGGAGACTATCGATGGTCGAGTGCTCCTGTCTGGGCCAATTACGGCCGCCACGCAACCATTATGTATGGCCATCAGTTCCCATGTGGAGGCCATACAGTTCTTTTTTTTTTATTGAAAAGTTTTACAATACATTTTATCTTTAACAATCCCTCCCCCCTCCCTCCGCCCACCCCTTCCTAGCCCTCCCTAACCCTCCCCCCCTTCCCCCCTCCCCCCTCCCCGACTTCCCAGAGCTCAATACAAGGTATAAAAGCAAAAAACAATCATAAACAACCATATGCTAACAACAATAAACTATTAAGTCTATCGCACTCTAGCTCATATGAAATGACTACAAGCAATACTAATATTACATAAAAAAAGAAAAAAGAAAACTTATTCAAATGCTAAGTGAAACTTTTTAGTCCCATATTTGTTCTGGATATAATCAATCCACTTTTTCCACTCCATAATATAACGTTGTTGCGAATGATCTTTCAAATAAGCTGAAATCTTTGCCATTTCGGCCAGGTCAGAAAATTTTAAAGTCAATTCTTCTATAGTCGGAAGTTCCTCCTTCTTCCAATATTGACCTATTAAAAGTCTTGCTGCTGTAATTAAATTCAACATCAACTTGGTGTCCACAGCAGTAGTATCTGTAATTATACCCAATAAGAACAATTGCGGACAAAACTTTATCCTTTTCTTAAAAATCTTCTGCATATTCCACCAAATTTTAATCCAAAAAGCCTTAACCTTTTTACAGGTCCACCATATATGAAAATACATTGCATCTTCGCCACATCTCCAACATTTAGGTTGATAGTTCGGATACATACTTGCAAGCTTTTTAGGATCTAAATGCCACCTATAAAACATTTTGTAAAAGTTTTCTCTTAAATTTTGAGCTTGTGTAAATTTTACGTTCCTCACCCAGATCTTTTCCCAAGTGTCCATTGTGAGGCCATCCAGTTCTATATCACCTCAGATCTGCATTTCCCCGTGGTCTTGGGACTGGCGTGGCTCCGGGCGCATGACCCACAGATCTATTGGTCACAGAACTTGATCACCTTCCCAAGCTTGCAGTGCGTGGAGCACTCCCGCCATATCTGTGCCGGCCAGGTGGAGGGTTCCCCAGGGGTTTCCTTGCCTCCCGAACTGTCCGACTTAGCTGATGTGTTCAGCGAGACAGAGGCGGATCAATTACCCCCGCACAGGCCCTATGACTGCCCCATTGATTTAGTCCCTGATGCGCCTCTCCCAGTGGGGCGTTTGTACTCCATGTCGGACCCCGAGTTGGCTGCATTGCGGGACTTTCTGGAGAAGAATTTGGCTCGCGGTTTCATCCGGCCCTTGTCCTCGCCAGTGTCTGCACCCGTGCTCTTCGTCAAAAAGAAGTCGGGCGAATTGCGGCTTTGCTGCGATTATAGGAAACTCAATGCCATCACGGTGCGCAATTGTTACCCGCTGCCCCTCATCCCCGAACTCTTGGACCGACTCCGGGAGGCTAAGATCTTCACGAAACTGGACCTGCGTGGAGCTTACAACCTCGTCAGGGTTCAGCCGGGTGATGAGTGGAAGACGGCGTTTGGTACTCGCTATGGACATTTTGAGTACACGGTGATGCCGTTTGGCCTGACCAACGCCCCCGCTGTGTTTCAGCATTTCATGAATGATATTTTCCGGGATTTGTTGGATCAGTTTGTCGTGATCTACTTGGACGACATCCTGATCTACTCCCTGTCGCGTGAGGTGCACCATCAGCATCTCCATCAGGTCCTGCAGCAACTCCGAGAACATCGGCTGTTTGCCAAGTTGGAGAAGTGCCAGTTCTACCGGGTGTCCATCGATTTCCTGGGTCACCGCATTTCTCCTGAGGGCATCGCCATGGAGCCGAGTAAGGTTGACTCTTTGCAGAGTTGGCAACCCCCACGTCGCATGAAGGATGTTCAGCGACTTCTTGGGTTCGCCAACTATTACCGAACTTTCATCCCTGGGTTTGCTGCCTTGACAGCCCCCCTCACCCGGCTCCTGCAGAAGAAGACTCGGTTCCAGTGGAATGCTCCAGAACAACAGGCTTTCCAGACTTTGAAGGAAGCCTTCATGAAGGAGCCCATCTTGAAGCATCCTGACCCGCAACGGCCATTTGTTGTGGAGGCGGATGCCTCCGACATTGCCATTGGGGCGGTGTTACTCCAGGCAACGACGCCCAGCGGTACCCTCTTCCCTTGCGTGTACCATTCATGAAAACTGAACCCTTTGGAGCGCAATTATACAATCTGGGAGAAGGAGCTGCTGGCCATCAAAGTGGCGTTCGAGGCCTGGAGGCATCATCTGGAGGGAGCGTGGCATCAAATTGAGGTCCGGACGGACCATAAGAATTTGGAAAGCCTGCAGACCACTCAGAATTTGAACCAACGCCAGATCCGGTGGTCTCTTTTCTTTGCGAGGTTTGACTTCCGGGTTCGGTGCCGCCTTTTCGGACTATTTACGGCTGCTTGGGGCCGCCCACTTGCCCTGCTGTTTGTCGCCTGCTTCTTGCTGTCGCCCGGCGGTCTTTTCCTGCGGCCGCTTTTCCGGACCATTTGCGGCTGCTAGGGCCGACGCCGGCTGTCTTCTTTCTTGTCAGCTGTTTCTCCCCGGTTTGTCTGCGGCTGCTCGGGGCTGACGCCGGCGTTTTTTCCTGCTCCTCGGGCCGTTTTGGGCCGCCTAGGCGCTCCCGGACTGGCCCCGGTTGTCGGGGTGGACGCCGGTGAATCTGCTCGGGCGGCGGCGATTTCGGACGATGACAAAGGCGGTAATGGCGGCAATGATGGTGATGGCGGCAATGGCGGCAATGGCGTGGGCGGCGCCCCCGGCGCTGGTTGCGGTGGTGTCTGGGCCGCGCCTGGTGCCGACGGCGGCCTGCGCTCGGCAGCAGCGACGGCAATACGTGTTCGGCGGCGACGGCGAAGATGGTATGTTCTGGCCGTCTTTAGCGGCCCAACAGCTGACGAGACATTTCTGGGGCTTGCTTTTGGACTGCTTACGGCTACACCAGCGTTTCTTGGACTGTGTGCCTGTTTGCCGGCGGCTGGCTTCGCGCTTTTTCGGCTTTTGGCCCTCTCGCCAGCGGTGGGATTTCCACGTTGTCCTACCTCGCCTTGGGCTGCTCTTTAGCGGCAATGTCGCCCTCGGGCCTTTTCGACGGTGGAAAGGGCGACTGTTAGTCATCTTGGCGGCGACGGCGTCTTCAGTCCATTCAGTGGCGGAGAAGATGACCGCGGATCATCATAATGGTACTAGGTTGACGTGGTTCCCCCACCGCCTTTGGACTGCTTTTGCAGCGATGTTCGCGATTTGGACCATCTTCACTACCCTGGCCTGCTTGCCCTTTTTGTCTCGGACATATGGACATATATACTTATCATCTTGTCTGCCTACCTTCCCCCTCTCCCCTTGGATTTTGGGACATAACTGGGTATCGGCCACGGTGGGAGAGTGGCTTGACTTTTTCCATCTGCGAACCCATGGAGGTGAGAGCTCTATGGGGTTGCCTACCCAGAGGATATCTGGCCCACCTCCAGGAACAGAGTTGCAACCCGTCGTGAGAGGGCGGGGGGTGGCCTGTCTCTGGGGGCACCCAACTGAGTGGCAGTGAAGTTGGGTGGGGACCAAGATATCTGTCTTTATGCTTCGATCCTCCCACTAATGGGACGCCTTTCCTGGACTTGCTAGACTTATGCGGAAATATACTAGCACGGATTTGTATGCCCTCAGGGGAGCCCCCCTCTCCTGGGTGCGACCCGCCTCTTTAAACACTTTCAACCTCGATGACGGGCCCGAGTTTTGGGACCCTGAGAGATGGCCGGGCAGGGGCAGGGGCCGTCAATATAAAGTTAACAGAAGGCCTCTGATCATTTTTTTATCTAGATTTTTTATAGGGTTAGGGAGGGGGGTGGGTGATAAGGGTTGTCTGGCCTTGGGGGGTGGCCAATCAACCATGGTTCAGGCCGGACTTGGGTCTGACCACACGGCGGGAGAACGGGGTGTCGCTGTCTCCGGAGCTCACGAGCGGGTCGTGGGATTACCAATTCCCACGACGGGGAATGGCAGCAGGCGGATAGACAGGGGGCCGTATCGCTACCGGGAGGGCCATCTCCGCTACCTGCAAGCGGTGAGGCGCTCCGACCCTCTGCTTCTTCCCCGAGGTTCCGGGAGCGAGGATGTGCAGCCTCCTGAGCTCCGGCTGGTGTATCTGAATGCCAGGTCCGTGGTTAACAAAGCTCCCCTCGTTAGGGATTTAGTTGAGGGTGAGCATGCGGACCTGGCCTGCATCACGGAGACCTGGTTGGGCCCAGAGGGTGGGGTCCCTTTGGTTGACCTCTGCCCACCAGGCTTCCGGGTGCTGCACCGGCCAAGAGCTCAAGGTAGGGGTGGGGGAGTGGCGGTTATTATTAGGGAGACCTTATGTCCGCGGGAGACCACCGTTTCTCAGATAGTCGGGTGTGAGTCTCTCTTTGTGAGATTTGGTTCTGGGGCGCAGTTGGGTTTGCTGCTGACGTACATTTCGCCTAGTCGTACAGCGGCAGCCCTGCCCGAGCTGCTTGATATCCTCTCAGGGTTGGTGGTTGAGTTTCCCAAACTTATAGTTTTGGGAGACTTCAATCTACCATCCCTGGGAGGCTCATCTGAGCTAGCTCGGGAGTTCATGGCTTCCATGACGGCCATGGACCTGACGCAAGTAATTTCTGAACCAACTCATGAGGGAGGCCACACTCTTGACCTGATTTTTTTATCTAGACGGTGGTTGGATGATCTTGGTGGGGGCTCTCCATTTATTATGCCCCTGTCATGGACCGATCATCATCTCCTGCGGATGGTCTTCCGTTTTGCCACCCCCCGCCGTGGGGATACGGAACCAATTAGATGGTACCGCCCCAGACGCTTAATGGATCCTGATAGATTCCAAGCGGCGCTGGGGTCCCCACCTGCCTCCATTGCTCACAGCTCGGCGGATGCCTTAGTGGAAACCTGGGAAAGGGCAGCCACTGAGGCACTTGACCGGGTTGTACCCTTGCGGCCCCTGACCCGGCGCAGATCCCAGCGAGCTCCATGGTTCTCCGCGGAGCTCCGGGAGATGAAGCGTCGGAAACGGGGCCTAGAGAGCTGTTGGAGGTCGAGCCGATCCGAACCCGACCGGTTACGGTTAAGAACCTATATTAGGTCTTATCTCGCAGCGATGAGGGTGGCGAGGTGTAATTACTTCTCTACCCTCATTGCGTCCGCAGATAATCGCCCGGCCGCCCTGTTTAGGGTGACTCGCTCACTTCTTAATCAGGAGGTGAGGGAGGATCCCTTGCAGGGTCGTGCCGAGGAATTTAGTCAACATCTGTCGGATAAAATCGCTCGGATTCGGACCGGTTTGGACTCCAGCTGGGCAGAGTCAGGCGATCAGGACACGGACGGTCTTGTCAATGTTATCTGGGAAGAGTTTGATTCTGTGACCCCTGATGAAGTGGACAGGATTATGGGGAGGCTGAGCTCCTCCACATGTTTGTTGGATCCGTGCCCTTCCTGGCTGGTTTATGCAGCTAGGGAGAGGACACGAGGCTGGCTCCAGGCGGTTATATCTGCTTCTTTGAGTGAGGGTTATTTCCCCACCGTCTTGAAGGAGGCGGTGGTGAGACCTCTCCTCAAGAAGCCTGCCTTGGACCCAGCTGTATTGAACAACTTTCGTCCAGTCTCCAACCTTCGCTTTCTTGCGAAGGTTGTTGAGAGTGTGGTGGCGCATCAGCTCCCTCTGGTCCTGGATGAAGCGGATTATCTGGACCCCTACCAATCGGGTTTCAGGCCCGGGTACAGCACGGAGACGGCATTGGTCGCTCTGGTGAATGATCTCTGGAGGGCTCGGGACAGGGGATATTCCTCTGTCCTAGTCCTATTAGACCTCTCGGCGGCTTTCAATACCATCGACCATGGTATCTTGCTGCGGCGTCTCAGGGGATTGGGAGTGGGAGGCACGGTTCTTCGGTGGTTCTCCTCCTATCTCCTGGGACGTTCGCAGTCGGTGTTGGCAGGGGGGCAGAGATCGGCCCCTAGGTCTCTCGTTTGTGGAGTTCCTCAGGGGTCGGTTCTCTCGCCTCTCCTGTTCAACATCTACATGAAACCGTTGGGTGAGATCATTCGTGGTTTTGGAGTTGGGTATCATCAATATGCCGATGATACCCAACTTTTCTTTTCGACCCCAAACCACCCCAGTGATGCCCTCGCTGTGATGTCCCGTTGCCTGGAGGCGGTTCGGGTCTGGATGGGGAGGAACAGACTTCAGCTCAACCCTGACAAGACTGAGTGGCTGTGCATTCCGGCATCCCGGGACATTCAAAATGTTCCATCTCTTTCTATGGGGGGTGAGCTCTTACCCCCCGTGGATAGGGCTCGCAACTTGGGAGTCCTCCTAGATTCACGGCTTACCCTAGAAGATCATGTAGTGGCCGTGACTAGGGGGGCTTTTGCCCAGGTTCGCCTGGTGCGCCAGTTGCGGCCCTATCTGGACCGGGATGCCCTGTGCACGGTCACTCATGCGCTCGTGACCTCTCGCCTTGACTACTGTAATGCTCTCTACATGGGGCTTCCCTTGAAGACCACTCGGAGGCTCCAACTGGTACAGAATGCGGCCGCGAGAGTTGTCTTGGGAGTTTCCCGGTACTCCCATGTTACACCTTTGCTCCGCGAGCTGCATTGGTTACCAGTTGTCTTCCGGGTGAGGTTCAAGGTCTTGGTTATGATCTTTAAGTCCCTACATGGCATGGGTCCGGGGTACCTCGGGGACCACCTGCTGCCGGCTTCAACTCCCCTCCGCCCTGTGCGTTCCCACAGAGAGGGCCTCCTCAGGGTGCCTCCGGTCAGGGAATGCCGACTGGCGGCACCCAGGGGGAGAGCCTTCTCTGTGGGTGCCCCGGCTTTGTGGAACCAACTGCCGGTGGAGCTCCGGACGGCATCGGACCTCCGAACTTTCCGTCGTGGTCTGAAGACCCATTTGTTTGAATTGGCCGGTCTGGCCTGATGGGGGAGCTGGGTTTTAAATTGTCATTTTAGATTGTATTATTGTTTTTTAATTGGGCATTGATTTAATCTTTGTTTTAACTTTTGTATAGTATTGTATTTTTATTTATATGCCCTGTGAACCGCCCTGAGTCCCCAGGGAGAAGGGCGGTATATAAATTAAATAAAACGTAAACGTAAACGTAAACCTAGCGGGCACAATCAAAGAGCGGATGCTCTGTCCAGGAAGCCCGAATATTCCCGAGTGGAAGACAAGCTTCTGCCCAGGACAGTGATCTCCGTCGAGTCTTTTGCTGCGGTGCGGGAGCCGGTTGATATACGGGCTCGGATCCGGGAGGCACAGCAGCAAGGAGGTGTGGGTGGCTCAGCGGAAGGAGGAGGTGGGGCCATATTCTCCTTGGACGGTCACGGATGGACTCTTGTATTATCATGACCGGCTCTACGTTCCGGGAGTGCCACTTAGGGGACTCATCCTCAGCCAGTGTCACGATAACCCGGCGGTGGGGCATTTTGGCTTGTTCAAGACCCTGAACCTGGTCTCCCGTACCTTCTGGTGGCCCCGAGTCCGACACGACGTCCAGTCCTATGTTACCTCCTGCATCCCATGCAGGCAGGCCAAGTCACCTTGCAGCCCTTGCCGACACCCAAAAGACCCTGGGTGGCTGTGTCCATGGAGTTTTTGACAGATTTACCCCCATCCTCTGGTTTTACAACAGTGTATGTGGTGGTGGACATGCTGACCAAGATGGCGCACTTCATCCCCTGTCGTGGCTTACCGTCAGCCCGCGCCACTAGTCGTATGTTCATTCAGCAGGTGTTTCAGCTGCACAGCCTCCCTGATAGAGTCGTCTCTGATAGGGGGGCCCAGTTTACAGCCCGCTTCTGGCAGGAGTTGATGCATGCATTGGATATCAAGATTTGCCTCTCGTCCGCGCATCATCCTCAAACTGACGGGGGAACCGAGAAGGTCATCGGTATCCTGGAACAATATCTGCGCTGCTATGTTAATCTGCAGCAAAACAATTGGGTGGACTATCTGGCCATAGCTGAGTTTGCATTTAACAATTCGCAGCACACCTCCACACAGATGACACCGTTCTTGGCCAATGTGGGATATCACCCCCGGTTTTTCCCCCTTTCTCCCGTGGACTCACCGGAGCCGGCAGCGAACGACTTCATGGCAGAGTTACAGGCGATCCATCGATTGGTGCGACGTCAGTTAGAGAAGGCCAAGGCCGATTACAAAAGGTTTGCTGATCGGTCAAGACAGGATACGCCTCCACTATCGGTGGGAGATCGGGTCTGGTTGTCCACCAGGAACCTATTTTATTTATTTATTTATTTTATTTTAATTCCATTTATATCCCGCCCTTCTCCGATGACTCAGGGCGGCTTACAAGCTTAGCAGTAGCCTTCATTCTATGTATATGCCTGCTTATTAGGGCTTTTCACACACACACACCCCAAGCGGCATTATTACAAAGTCAGCTTAATTGCCCCCAACAATCTGGGTCCTCATTTGACCTACCGTCAACACGGCCGGTGAGAAAGTTAGATCACCGATATTTAGGACCGTTCCCAGTCGTGGCTGTCATCAATCCGGTCGCCTATCACTTAACTCTGCCACGTTCCCTGCATGTGCACCCAGTCTTTCATCGGTCTCTCTTGGTCCCCGAGCAACCGGCCTGTCCACTCCGCCGGGCGGAGCCTCCCCCATCAGGACCTCATGATGGAGGCAGCACCCCCGAGTACGAGGTCGCCAGCATCAGGGATTCCCGTTGGCTGAAAGGTCGTTTCCAGTACCTGATTGAATGGAAAGGTTACGGACCAGAGGACTTCACCTGGGAAGACGTGACCGCCGTTCATGCCCCTGCGTTGGTGACCGCTTTTCATGAACAATTTCCATCCCGACCGCATCCGGATCGGCAGACCCGGGGAAAGGGCCCTGCGGTGCGGGATAGTGTTGTGATTCAGGGTCAGCCTGTGGGTTCGGCAGTTGGGTCGGACGACTCAGAGGAGAAGGAGGGGGGTGTTGAAGAGCTTGCTGAGGGGATTGGACAGCTTGATGAGAGCCCTCAGCCAGGCCCCTCCCACTTGGTCACCACGGAGACCCAGCTGTGTGAGCCTGACAGCATGGATGAAGATGACCCACAGCTGGCCCTGTTCAAGGACGCCCGACGCAGGAGGCAGTCAATTAGGAGTAAACAGAGGAAGGCAATGAGGCTTCTCGGAAGGAGGCAGAGAGAAGCCACGCCCTGAACTCTATATAAGGGGAATGTGTGGGGAGGGCTGGTTTGCTGAAGGCAACCGCTGGGATAGTTCATGTTTCTTTAAGCTCCTGTTTCTTGGTTTGTCTTGTTCCGTTTGTTTTTGTTGCAATAAATTTGGCAGGCGTAATTCCAGCCTCTTGCCGTTTGTAAAGGGGTTGTCCCTGCCTTTTCTGCAGGGCCGGTAGCAGGCTGGTACAGAACACCCATGAACCCATAAACAACTTCAAAGTTTTTTGGGATTCGCAAATTTCTACCAATAATTCATCCCCTCTTTTGTTGAGATAGCTTTGCCAATTACTGAACTGTTGAAAATGGGAAAAAACAGGGGGAAGCCACGACCTTGTCAGCCCTTACCATGGTCTATGGAATGCCAAACTGCTTTTGAGAACTTGAAAAGACTGTTTGCTGCTTAGCCTATTCTCAAACACCCCAACACTGAGGAGCAGTTCATCATCCAAGCCGATGCTAGCAATGTGACTGTGGGGGCAGTTCTTTTGCAAAGAAACCAAAAAGGAGACTTACAACCCTGCACCTACACTTCCAAAAAATTAACAGACACTGAGCGAAGGTGGACAGTTTGGGAGAAGGAAGCGTTTGCAGTAAGGTGGGCCCTGCTAACTTGGCATCATTTCCTCGAAGGGGGCAAGGTGCCTTTTGAAGTATTTTTTTTAAATTTTAATTCCAATTATATCCCGCCCTTCTCCGAAGACTCAGGGCGGCTTACAAGCTTAGCAGTAGCCTTCATTCTATGTATATGCCTGCTTATTAGGGCTTTCACACACACCTCCAAGCGGCATTATTACAAAGTCAGCTTAATTGCCCCCAACAATCTGGGTCCTGATCATAATCATAATCCTGATCATAATCATAATCAACAATCTGGACTGATCATAAAAATTTAGAGGCACTGAAAACCCCCTGTAAGTTATATCCCAAACAAGTCCGCTGGGCACAGTATTTTAACCGTTTCAATTTTACACTAAAGTACATCCCAGGGGAAAAAAACTTCTTGGCTGACGCCCTATCCAGAATGCCCCAGCATAAAAGTCGCCGCTAGGAGATTGTGAACTCCATCATTCCACAACCACAGTCATTCTCTGAGATAACCCCAGGGGGTCAACCGCAAACCCACCTGAACCATATAGCCCATTAATGAAAAAACTAAAGGAGGAATTGAAAAACCATTCCTGGTTCCAGGAAAACAAAACCATACTAACTTATCGAGATGGACTAACCTGGAAGGAGTCAAAACTGTATTTGCCAGAAACACTCAGAGTTCAAGCACATCAGCGCAGCCACGATACCAAACAAGCTGGCCATTTTGGATATCTAAAGACTTTACACTTAGTTCAGAGGCAGTTTTGGTGGCTGGGTTTGAAAAAAGTTGTTGAGAACTATGTAAAAAGCTGTGCAACATGTGCAACCATGAAGAGACATCCCGGTAAGCCCTTTGGATTATTGCAACAAGTTGCAGACCCTTCCCAACCCTGGGAAGAGATTGCTATGGACTTTATTGTGGAATTACAAGAAAGTAGGGGAAATACAGTAATATGGACTGTGATAGACCTTTTTTGAAAGCAGGCTCACTTCATAGCCTGTTCCAGTCTCCCCTCCACAAAGAAGCTAGCCTGAATGTTCCTCAATCATATCTACTGGCAAATGGATTTATTTCAGATAGAGGGGTCCAATTTGCTGCAAGACTTTAGAGGGACTTCCTTAAACTAATCAGATCCATGCAAGGACTATTGTCGACTTTTCATCCGTCTACGAATGGAGTGCCTGAAAAAGCGAACTCAGTGGTGGAGCAATACATCAGATGTTATGTTGATTACCAGTAGACGACCTGGGCTGACCTCCTCCCTTTTTCTGAGGTGGCTTATAATAACACAGTGCATAGCAGCACTGGACTCACTCCTTTCAAGATAGCTACTGGCAGAGAGTTCATTCCTATGCCTGAATACCCGCAGGACCCTCCCACTTCTCAAACCTTAGACCAGTGGGTGACCTCCTGGAAAACTGGGACAATGCAAAAAAGGCTTTAGGGAAAGCCTCAAAAATTTACAAAGAGCACACTGACAAGAAAAGGGCACCCAAGAAGTTGTTTCATGTGGGGGGAAAAGTCTATCTCTCTGTGAAGTATTTGAGACTCGAATTGCCTAGTAAAAAATTGGGGCCGATGTTCCTTGGACCTTTCCCCATAGTTCGAATTATAAACTCAGTCACAATGAAGTTAAAACTCCCTAGCCTTTTGGGAGGAATCCACCCTGTTTTTCATTGCAGTCTATTGAAACCTTTCAGGGAATCCTCTTTAAGACCTCCTCCCAAACAAGCACCTGGTCCCCTTGTGGTAGAGGGGGAGACTCATTATGAAATAAAACAAATTCTTGATTCTAGATTGTATAAAGGGAAATTACAGTATTTACTACAGTGGAAAGGATACCCATTATCAGAGGCCACTTGAGTTAAAAGTACTGATGTAAAAGCTGATAGATTGATATGTAGATTTTTTTTATAAGAACACAAATAAGCCTCGGGGAGATTCCTAACTCTAACTCTTCTTCATCTACAGGATTTCTCTTTTCTTTAGGGGATCTGACTGTCAACACTGCAAATGAATTGGCTGAAGACATTTCCATTTCGTTTTTGGTTGCCACAGAATTGGGAGGGGGGATGTGTACTTTTAAGTTCAGACAAAACAATAAATTGTCCTGTGGAAACCAAGGTCATTGCTGCCTGAATTTTGGCGGGCTGAAGCTTCCGTTAGAAAGCCCACCAAAATAGTTAATTAGGGAATGTGATTTATGACATATTGCTGGGGTGGGAAGTTCAACTTTGTAACATTGTAACCTTTGGGAGGGAACTTCAGTCTTGGTTTCACTTTTGATCGTGCCGATACTTTGTACCCAAATAAATATGTTTTTTAAGGAAACCTCTTGCCTTGGACTTCTGTTTTTACTGGTCTCATCTATCGGAACCATGACAGCGGTACGCTCCAGTACCGGTTTCACTCCATTTCAAGTAGCTAATGGTCAAACATTTGTAGCCATGCCTGAACTCCCTACCAAACAACTTATGGAAAATCCACCCTGTTTTCCACTGCAGCTTACTCAAAGCGGAGGTTACTTCTAACCTTAGGCCTCCTGCACCTCAGGTGCCCACGCCTATCATGTTTGAGGGTGAACAACACTTTGAAATTAAAGATACTTTAGACCAGGGGTGTCAAACTGCTGTTCTGAACCAGCCCTCTTCTAACAAACCCCTATTCAAAAAGAAGAGACTGGAGAGCGTCCAAGGCTAAAAGGCTTCTGCCAAGATTTAATTACGCAGTTAACAAAAACACTAGAGCTTGTCTTCTCAAGCGGAAAAGTTGCTTTCAGCAACCAGCCCCTCCCCAAACACTCCTTTTATAGAGAGCTCAGGGCGTGGTCTCCCTGTGCCTCCTCCCGAGGAGTCTCACAGCCTTTCTTTGTTTGTTCCTGCTCGACTGCCTCCTGCGTCGGGCGTCCTTGAACAGGGCCAGCTGTGGGTCATCTTCCTCCGCACTCTCGGGCTCACGCAGCTGAGAAGAGGTCCCCGGCTGAGGACTCTGCAAAGCCTCCAAATCATCATCAGCCGGTTCGTTTCCCTCCTCCCCCACATCTGAGTCATCCGATACCTCGGAGCCGGCTGTCGGACCCACAGGCTGGCCCTGAGTCACAACACTATCCCGCACCGCAGGGCCCTTCCCCTGGGTCTGCCGATCCGGATGCGGTCGGGATGGGAACTGTTCGTGAAAAGCAGTCACCAACGCAGGGGCATGAACGGCGGTCGCGTCTTCCCATGTGAAGTCCTCCGGCCCGTACCCTTTCCACTCGATCAGGTACTGGAAGCGACCTTTCAGCCAGCGGGAATCCCTGATGCTGGCGACCTCGTACTCGGGGGTGCTGTCGCCATCACGAGGTCCTGATGGGGGAGGTTCCGCTTGGCGAAGTGGACAAGCCGGTTGTTCGGGGACCAACAAGGACCGATGGAAGACGGGGTGCACGCGCAGGGAACGTGGCAGAGTTAAACGATAGGCGACCGGGTTGATGACGGCCTCGACTGGGAACGGTCCAAGGTAACGGTGGTCCAACTTCCTCGCCGGCCGAGTGGATGGTAGGTTCCTGGTGGACAGCCAGACCCGATCCCCCACCGATAATGGAGGCGTATCCCTTCTCGACCGATCGGCGAACCTCTTGTAGTCGGCCTTGGCCTTCTCCAGCTGCCGTCGCACCAACCGATGGATCGCCTGTAACTCCGCCATGAATTCGTTCGCTGCCGGCTCCGGTGAGTCCACAGGAGAAAGGGGGAAAAACCGGGGGTGATAACCCACGTTGGCCAAGAACGGTGTCATCTGCGTGGAGGTGTGCTGCGAGTTGTTAAAGGCAAACTCGGCTATGGCCAAATAGTCCACCCAATTGTCCTGCTGCAGGTTAACGTAGCAGCGCAGATACTGCTCTAAGATGCCGATGACCTTCTCGGTACCCCCGTCGGTCTGAGGATGATGCGCGGACGAGAGGCAAACCTTAATGTCCAACGCCCGCATCAACTCCTGCCAGAAGCGGGCTGTAAACTGGGCCCCCCTATCGGAGACGACTCTATCGGGAAGGCCGTGCAGCCGGAACACCTGTTGGATGAACATGCGACTAGTGGCGCGAGCTGATGGTAAGCCGCGACAGGGGATGAAGTGCGCCATCTTGGTCAACATGTCCACCACCACAAACACTGTCGTGAAGCCGGAGGATGGGGGTAGATCCGTCAGAAAGTCCATGGACACAGCCCCCCAGGGTCTCTTGGGCGTTGGCAAAGGCTGCAGTAAACCAGGCGGGGCCCCTGTCGCTGACTTGGCCTGCCTGCATGGGACGCAGGAGGTGACATAAGACTGGACATCGTGTCGGACTCGGGGCCACCAGAATGTACGGGAGACCAGGTTCAGAGTCTTGAACAGGCCAAAATGCCCCGCAGCCGGGTTATCATGACATTGGCTGAGGACGAGTCCCCTGAGTGGTCCTCCTGGAACATAGAGCCGGTCACGATAATACAGGAGTCCATCCGTGACCGACCAAGGCGAATCTGGCCCCACCTCTTCCTTCCGCTGAGCCACCCACGCCTCCTGCTGCTGCGCCTCCCGGATCCGAGCCCGTATATCCACCGGCTCCCGCACCGCAGCAAAAGACTCGACGGGGATCACTGTCCTGGGCGGAAGCTTGTCTTCCACTCGGGTGTACTCGGGCTTCCTGGACAGAGCATCCGCTCTCTGGTTGTGCCCGCTTGGTATGTACCGCACCCGGAAGTCAAACCTCGCAAAGAAGAGGGACCACCGGATCTGGCGTTGGTTTAAATTCCGAGCGGTCTGCAGGCTTTCCAGATTCTTGTGGTCCGTCCGGACCTCGATTTGATGCCGCGCCCCCTCCAGATGATGCCTCCAAGCCTCGAACGCCGCCTTGATGGCCAGCAGCTCCTTCTCCCAGATGGTATAGTTGCGCTCCGAGGGATTCAATTTCCGAGAGTGATACGCGCAAGGGAAAAGGGTACCGTTGGGCATCGCTGCCTGGAGTAACACGGCCCCAATGGCAATGTCGGAGGCGTCCGCCTCCACGACAAACGGCCGTTGCGGGTCAGGATGCTTCAAGATGGGCTCCTTCATGAAGGCGTCCTTCAAAGCTTGGAACGCCTGTTGTTCGGGGGCGTTCCACTGGAACCGAGTCTTCTTCTGCAGGAGCCGGGTGAGGGGGGCTGTCAAGGCAGCAAAGCCAGGGATGAATGTCCGATAGTAGTTGGCAAATCCAAGAAGTCGCTGAACATCCTTCACGCGACGCGGGGGTTGCCAACTCTGCAACGACTCAACTTTACTCGGTTCCATGGCGATGCCCTCAGGAGAAATGCGGTGGCCCAAGAAATCAATGGTCACCTGGTAGAACTGGCACTTCTCCAACTTGGCAAACAGCCGATGTTTCCGGAGGCGCTGCAGGACCTGACGGAGATGCTGATGATGCGCTTCATGCGACGGGGAGTAAATCAGGATGTCGTCCAGGTAAATCACAACAAACTGGTCCAACAGATCCCGAAAGATGTCATTCATAAAATGCTGAAACACAGCGGGGGCGTTGGTCAGGCCAAACGGCATCACCGTGTACTCGAAATGTCCATAGCGAGTACCAAACGCCGTCTTCCACTCATCACCCGGCCGAACCCTGACGAGGTTGTAAGCTCCACGCAGGTCCAGTTTCGTGAAGATCTTAGCCTCTCGGAGTCGGTCCAAGAGCTCGGGGATGAGGGGCAGCGGGTAGCGGTTATGCACCGTGATAGCGTTGAGTTTCCGGTAGTCACAGCAAAGCCGTAACTCGCCCGACTTCTTTTTGACGAAGAGCACGGGCGCAGACACTGGCGAGGACGAGGGCCGGATGAAACCACGAGCCAAGTTCTTTGTCAGGAAGTCCCGCAATGCAGCCAACTCGGGCTCCGACATGGAGTACAAACGCCCCACTGGGAGAGGCGCATCAGGGACTAGGTCAATGGAGCAGTCGTAGGGCCTGTGCGGGGGTAATTGGTCCGCCTCTGACTCGCTGAACACGTCAGCAAAGTCGGACAGTTCGGGAGGCAAGGAAACCCCTGGGGAACCCTCCACCTGGCCGGCACAGATATGGCGGGTGTGGTCCACGCACTGCAAACTTGGGAAGGTGACCAAGTTCTGAGACCAATAGATCTGTGGATCATGCGCCCGGAGCCACGCCAGTCCCAAGACCACGGGGAAGTGCAGTTCCGAAGTGACGTAGAACTGAATGGCCTCCACATGGGTACTGATGGCCATACACACGGGTTGCGTGGCGGCCGTAATAGGCCCGGACAGGAGCACTCGACCATCGATAGTCTCCACAAGCATGGGCGGATCCACTGGACACTGGGGAACAGCCCATTTGGCCACAAAGGCCGAATCCATAAAGTTAGTGGTAGCCCCAGAGTCAATTAAGGCATGGACCGGAATCCCCTCTGGCTTGCCAGGAAGGATCAGACGTGCCTCCAAAATCAAATGCCGTGAAGGTTCACAGGCACCGTCGGAACGGCATCGCTCGGCGTGGTCGTTGTGGGTCGCCCGATCTTTCACACCGTCTAGATCGGGCTCGGGCCGTTTCCCGACAGCAAAGCAGGGGACTTTCTCAGGGCCGGCTTGGTCACTGATGCCCGCTGACGCTTCTTTGGACAAGAAGCAGCCAAATGTCCAGGGTCCCCACAGTAAAAACACAACCCCTCCGATCGTCGTCTGTCCATTTCCGTCACCGATAGACGGGACCTGGCGGCACCCAGCTCCATTGGCTCCTCCCTCTGGACTGGGGGCTCACGTACAGCAGGGGCGGCAGGGGTCTGTGGGGTGGCACGGCGACTCTTTCGCTGCTGCAACCGGGCATCGATCCGCAGACAAAGATGGATCAGCCCATTCAGATCTGAGGGAATGTCCACGCGGGCCAGCTCATCCAACATCTCCTCTGACAAGCCATCCTGAAAGGCATCCACGAGCGCAGCCTCATTCCAGGCGGAATCCTGGCTAAGCAGCCGGAAATCGCTGATATAGGCCTGTAGAGGGCGCTGACCCTGCCTCAAAGCTTTCAGGCGTCGGGTGGCAGTCTGCGCCTTGATCGGGTCCTCGTACATGAGGCGCATATGGTCACAAAACCCCCCAAAGTTATCCAACAAAGGGCTAGGCTGTGCCAACAGAGGCGTGCCCCAACGAGCTGCATCTCCCGACAGAAGGCTCAACACGAATCCCACCTTATCTCGGTCAGTGGGGAAATCAGCCGCCCTCACGCTGATAAAAAGCTGGCATTGTCCCAGGAAGGCAGGAAACAGTTCTGGATTACCAGCAAATTTATCCGGCATAGCTATCTGACATTTCCTCCTGGGTGGGGGGGCAGCATGTACCTGAGCCTGCAGTTGTGCCACCTGAGTGGCCAGCAAGGTGAGTTGCTGGTTGAGCTGGGCATTCTCGGCAAGAAGCTGCTCCATCGTAGTAATAAGGGGTGGGTGGCTGAAAGCAAACTGTTCTGAACCAGCCCTCTTCTAACAAACCCCTATTCAAAAAGAAGAGACTGGAGAGCGTCCAAGGCTAAAAGGCTTCTGCCAAGATTTAATTACGCAGTTAACAAAAACACTAGAGCTTGTCTTCTCAAGCGGAAAAGTTGCTTTCAGCAACCAGCCCCTCCCCAAACACTCCTTTTATAGAGAGCTCAGGGCGTGGTCTCCCTGTGCCTCCTCCCGAGGAGTCTCACAGCCTTTCTTTGTTTGTTCCTGCTCGACTGCCTCCTGCGTCGGGCGTCCTTGAACAGGGCCAGCTGTGGGTCATCTTCCTCCGCACTCTCGGGCTCACGCAGCTGAGAAGAGGTCCCCGGCTGAGGACTCTGCAAAGCCTCCAAATCATCATCAGCCGGTTCGTTTCCCTCCTCCCCCACATCTGAGTCATCCGATAACTCGGAGCCGGCTGTCGGACCCACAGGCTGGCCCTGAGTCACAACAACTGCTGGCCCGCAGGCCGGACACATCATGCGGAAGCCGCGCCCACCCCATTGCCGGCAATGGCAAAACAGTCACGATATGTCATGTGACATCACGTGACATCACGAGTTTGACATGTCTGCTTTAGACTCTTGAACACATCATGGGGTAACACAGTACCTAGTAGCTTGGAAGAATCTCCCTTCCACCCAGAATGAGTGGGTATACAAAAAACATGTTAGAGCCCCTAGACTTCTCAAAAGTTTCCATGCTAAATATCCTGAAACCTGATATGTCTGTATATATTTTTTTTCTTTCCCCTTCCTTTTCTGTTTTCTAGGTGGAATTCCCATTCTTCTAGGTGGGCCATGTGTCAGGTCCCCAAATCCTTATTGTTTTCCCTGCATATGTATTCTTGTTTGGGGCCTGCCATTCTGCTGGGAGGGGGGGATTTGTTTTCACTTGGGATAACTTTCGCTTTCTACTTTTCCTCTCCTGCCTCTATCCAATCTAGAATTAAGAAAGGAAAGCAAACCACTTAAATATTGCTATATTTTCCATTTCTTTTTGACTTTCTCAACTATGATGTCCTAGGATAGCAACAAGAAATACAGCTTCAAGAGCTGTGTACTGGAGAGGTAAACTGTTCTGTTTAAGCATGATTTCCTATTGAAGAAGCTAAGTGTGCTTAAGGGTTTTGCACTGTTAATCGTTTATCCTGTTTAAAGATAAAAAGAGGTCATTATGAGCTAGATATACTGTACAAGAAGGGCTATCCCTATGAATCACATGATAGTTCTTGTTCTATATAAGTGTTCAGGATCCTTCTTCTCTATCCCCCCCTATATTACACAATCCATTTTTATTTTTTATATTGAAGTATATGTTTAAAACATGAGATCTCCAGACAGTTGGTTAAAATAAATATGTTGTGATTCTGAATATGTATTCTTGTTTAAGGTGTAGCATCTGAGAGACCCCATCTATGAATCAAAGTAACTGAACCAGTTTTTAAGATCTTATTAGTTGAAATTATCTTTTGTCAGGGTAAATTCAACTGTTTCCCAAAAACTCCATTACCACTGTGTTCCTTGTCATTAACATCATCTTTCCACCATCAGACAGCAGCTTTTAAAAAAATCCTCCAAAAATAATCTGTGTCATGGTCAGTGCATTTTATTTTTAATCAGCACAGTACAAAAATAAAAATGGGTGTGTGTGTGTTGAGGGGTGGATTAAGTTACAGGCACACACAGCTCTTTTACAGTCTTGTCACATTTATAAACCTCATATACGTACAAACACACTATAGTACACATACATACAAAAGACCATTTATAAATGAAGTAATAATAAGCAATAATAGCAATTCTGGTCAACAAATATCTACAGAAGGGATTGCACACTAAAAAAATCCAAACACTTTAACATACATAGACACATATAATTTAGCACATCCTGTTTTCTTCCACTTCCAAAATGTAATTTTGAAGAATGTTCATGTGAAAAAAATGGCACAATATTTTGTTTTTCCCCAAGAAAAATACTTTATAACATTAAGAACTGTGTACAGTTAATATCAGAAAATACAGTATCTAGAAGTCTTGAGATGGAATTTGAAGAAATGAGGGTGTTGTTGAAAGTCAGCAGGAGGAGATCTACTTGAAATTGATGCATGGTGTTATTGTGTGGCTGGGTTTTTGTTGTTGTTGTTGCAATCAACTGTTCTAAAATTTTACTTGTCAAAAGTCACAAAGCTGTTTTTGGCATGCATAGTATTACTGTAAAGCAATAATGGAATAACTGGAAATGATTGGGTTTTCTTTTTCCTCTTACTATAAGCAAAGATTTTGTTCTAAAATGATTCATTTCATATAGCAGTTTATTACACTCTCACTCATTGCTCTTCTATATCAGGACTTTTCAACCAGTGGTACGGGTACCACCTGTGTTACATTGGCATCTGGCAGGTGGTACGCGACCGTCCTAGAAAAGTGGTAGCGGGGGAGGGGAATGAACTGAACCGGTGGCAGCACCGCACAAGCCTGAGCGAGAGATGGCTGGAGCTGCAGGGCTGTCAGGGCTCAGCGGAAGCACCAGGATCAGCGCTTCTTTGGGGCTGTCAGGGCTCAGTGGAAGCACCAGGATCAGCGCCAGGCTCCAGCTGGAGCTTGGCGCTGATCCTGGTGCTTCTGAGCCTAGAAGCGCTGATCAGCTGGAATGTTGCAGCATCTCCAGGGTCTTGTGATTTACATTCAGATGCTTGGCAACTGATTCATATTTATGACGGTCACAGTGTCCCAGAGTCATGTGAAGTGACCAAAACCTGCTGCAACCACCCAGCAGACTGAGGGAATAAAAACCAAACAGCCCCACCGCACCCCCGCTGCCAATCCTCAACAGAAATGCTCACAACAATGAAAACTTCGGACAGGAGGAAGAGCACCACCAGGCAGGTGTCTTGCTCGGCTGTGGCTTGGGGGGCACTTTTTTCAGTGCCATTGTAACTTCGAACAAGTAAGTTTGATTTATTGAATGCAACTTATTTCTATGTAAACATGCATAGAATTGCATTTTAAGCTTTCATAACCATAGGAGTAGAACTGTTTTTCCTTTAATATTTTTTAAAAGGAGAGGAAGTGCAAAAAGTTTTACTATCTTTTGAACAAGGATAATGACTTGTTCAAAAACATACCAAAATTTAATCTGAGCCACTAATGTAAAGTGTTGCAGAAGTCAACCACAATGCTGAATGAGGAATTGAGAAGTAAATGGTATGCAGTGGAGAACCATAGAATAGTCCTCCTTTCCTCTCCTATGATGCTAAGGCTCAGTTTTCATTTACAAACTTGACAGCATGCTGAACAGTCAGTATTTCGCTTCTTCATGGCTCAGATTTTGGGCTAGCTTTTGGCAGGACCTGCTGAACAAACTCAGCAGCTGTTTAATCATCACAACATATTTATTTATTTCTAGTCTACTGTAGCCTCTCAGCTTTGACCTTTTCAGATTTCACAGCTTTTTGTGTTCCTCTGCATTTTTAATAGTGCTTTGCTTTTTTTTTAATTAATTGCAAGATACCCTATTTAAAAACATAAACTCCAATATAGCTCTCCCTCTGCCTTTCTGCTAGAATGCCAGCATCCTCAGCAGCAGCATTAGAAGAGCTTTCTATTTCTAACTTACCCTTTAATCCACAGCCTTCTTCACCCCAGAGCATTATTGCCTTTATACTATTTAACTGTCCAGCTTGTGAGAACTTAAAACAGTGAAGATTACCTACATACCAAAAGTTCACATCTTCCAAAGAACCCTAGACATGAACTATTAACATTTAATATATATTATCAGTAACTGAGGGAAAGTCAGTCTCCCCACTGCCCCTTTTTATGTACTTTTGACTATCCCTGAAGATCAGAATATTTTAACCCTTACATAGTGTTTAGGAACAGGAAAACTAAACAAAATAAGTAAGCATCAACATCTAATATTATTCAAATATTTAGATGTTCAGTGTGAGGAAAAATACTTAAATTCTTAAAAGTTGGCATATAACTGTAAGTCTACAAGGTGAAAGAGAAAGTCTCCAAGCATGGAAATAGATTTGTGGCTCCAAAGAACCATCTGCAATATTACTGTACAAAATATACAAAATATTTGAATATTTTGTATCTGCTGCAGATTGAGATTACAATTTATCTTTAGTCACAGTCCTCAACACTATAATGGAATGGAGTTCTTTTATTATCATTCAGTGGATTCCCTTGTTCTGCTTATTTGTTGTGGTTGTTACTGTGTTTTTATAAAAAATGAAGGGTGTTGGTTGGCTGAACACAAATGAACTTTACCCTCCTGACTGGGGCTGCAAGAAACCCCTTAGAAGAAAAGCATTTCTACACTGAAATTCAGCACCAAATCCTTATGATCCTAAATTTTTTCAATAAACAACTGAATTAGGGAACTTTATTATAGATACTCAGAAAAACCTCAAGGGACTCAAATTCAGTCTGTTTGAAACAGCAAAGTTATATTACACAGATAACATAATGCCCCAACGAATTAACAATTTCTGACCAAATACCAATACTGTACACATCACTTGCCAGCAAATTAATACCAGCTGACTAGTAACTGTCCCCTGGGGCTATCTTGAGTCTCACCTCCCAGTCCATACAGCATTAACTCCTATGGTTTATAACTACCTTAGCAGGAAAGGATTCTCAAATCTCACCTTCACCCTTTGACACTAATGTTTAGAGAAAACCCTATGTAGCCTAGGTCAAAGGCCCCCAATGAAATGGGTGCAACAGATGATAAGAGATTCAAGGTACTAGTAATGGTATTCAAAGCCCTACATGGCAGGGGTCCGGAGTACCTGAGGGAACACCTGCTGCCGGCATCGACTTCCCTCCGCCCTGTGCGTTCCCACAGAGAGGGCCTCCTCAGGGTGCCACCGGTCAGAGAATGTCGACTGGTGGCCCCCAGGGGGAGATCCTTCTCTGTGGGCGCCCCGGAGCTATGGAACCAGCTACTGGTTGAGCTCCGGACGGCGCCCGACCTTCGCTCCTTTCGCCACGAGCTAAAAACATACTTTTTTGAACAAGCTGGCCTGGCCTGATGAGGGGATTGGGGGGGGTTGCTATTGTTATTTTACTAGGTTTTATAGATGTATTTTAGTATGTGGGCATTTATTTAATCTAGTTTTAACTTTTGTAATTTGTATTTTTATTCTTGCCCTGTTCACCGCCCTGAGTCCTTCGGGAGAAGGGCGGTATAGAAATATTATTAATAATTTATAATAATAATAATAATAATAATAATAATAATAATAATAATAATAATAATAATAATAATAATAATATACACAAAATCACACATGCCTCCTATATATTTCTGACTTTTCCTTACCCTCTTCTGTTTCTCAATATAATCACTCTGTCATGGAGTAAGAGTCCATTTTGGAGGCTAGTACTGTGATGGTGTAATTTTGTTCAAAATGGTGTACAAAGTAATAACATTTACATTATTTTTTTAAAAAACTCATTCTTGGATCCCTTTTCTGGAATACCAGGTTCTAGAACATCCACTAGATCTGGTCTCTTTCTACTTAATAACTGTAAATATTATTCTCCTCCACTGCCTTCCACTGTGAAGAAGTAAATCCTACAAGCTCATTCACCCCAATTCACATACAGTTTAGGCCAAAGCAAAAGGTGAAACGATGCCATGATCTTGTTTTGCAGTAATTGCTCCTCCACTCTATTTTGTCCTCTCCTGGTTTACAATCTGGAAAAGAAGCCATATCTATCACATGCAGCAAAACTGAAAACCAAGCAGGCAAACCCATTAATCTCTTGTCAGTTTTGATTAATAAAAGCCAAGCTAATAATGGTGGAGACCAGAGGTGGGTGCCTGATTTCTTTCAGGCCTGTCCAGTCTCACCTATGTGTCCTGGCTTGTTTGAAAAAGAAAAAAAAACATAAGATAAACTGACAGTTCCCTTTCGTGTGAATGACAAGGAGTTTTAGTTCACCGTTCCAGGCCAATGAGCAGCCTGTTCTTCTCTTCTTGGCTGCTCTCATTCTTCAAGTCAGCAAAGATCTGAGTGAAATAGTGTGGGTCAGAATTGACCTGCAACATTTTGGGACTCATGAGGTTGATTATGGAGAGGCAACGATCCCAAAATGCCTCTTTACAGCTCTCCACTAAGAAGGGCTTGAGAGGGTAGGAGATCTCATTGCCCATATAAGAATAGGAGAGATAGAGGCAGGTAAGTAAGACAGCCTGAAGATCATGGTCCGTGGCTACTTCAGATGAAATGACATCCCGGCAAAGCATGTACAGAAAGACCACATTGGCTGGTGTGATGAAGCCTTGGTCTTGCCAGCCTTGCAGAAGGAGAGACCGGTCCACACTTCTAAGCCACAAGATTGGGTCAGTGGGGGAAAGGTGCTTCAGCCTGTAGCAGCGTCTACAGAGGAATGCTGCCAAGCATCGTAGCAGCTCACTGGTTGAAGCTTGGACAAGAACCCTCTTTGGGGTGCCAGATGAGTTGCAGCTGGGGTGGGGTGGGTTCTTGACAGAAGAAAGAATGCCCTTGGAGCTGGAAATCTGGCGGCTTGGGACTGTAGGCTGATTGCTCTGGTTCTGAGCAAAGGTGGAGAGATTGGCACAGGAGAGAGATTTCTTGAGGTTCTCATTGTTGAGGTGTGTGATGTTGTTTTGATAACTGCTATTGGGCTGCAGCTTCTTGGAGTTTTTCTTTTTGGCAGATACAGCTGCGATGCGTTTCCAAGGCAGCACTGAAATGATAGAGTGGTGCTTCAGGCTCTTATCCTTTGCATTCTTACTATTATGGATTGCAGTGTAATCCGCCACTGTGGTCAAACCATCCTCAGAGAGGGTGGCTTTCCCATAACTGGGTGAAAGGCTCAACACAGTGCCCATGGTGCACAGACAGCTGGGAGCAAAGCAAAGTGGACAAAGCTGGATGCTGTCACCACCAGGGCAGAGGGGTCTCTGCTTCAACCCTGCTCACTCTCCTTTCTGTCACTGCCTTAATAGCTTGGATTCAGAAGTTACCTGCCAAAGGCAAAAACAGTTCCAATAAGCCCAGGCAGGGGTCAGTTTTCTCCCAGATATACAGCCGCCTGATTTTCAGTAGTACTCACCCCATATTCATTTATAAAATATTACATTTATTATTCTCCATTTCTCCCTACCAAAATTATACCAATGGTATAATTAGACATGCTAGACTCTGGATAAAATTGTCTTATGTGGGGAGGAGGGGAGGGCACCTAACACCTGGCTTTGACATGTGCAAAGACTGCCCTGCAAAATGGGACATTGAATTTCAAGTCCATAGCCCTGTAGAAATGGCACCTCTGATGCCCGCCCCCCAGGTCCTGCTGGTTTCCTTTTATATAAATGGCCTAAATGCTACTCCACCATGAAAGCTGAAGGAAAAAGCTAGGTGTCTTTACAGAGGAAGGCTACATAAACACCCAAGGTTATGTTGGCAAGTGTACATGTATGTGTAAAGTCTTTTGGGGATGCTTTCTAGAACGAGAACCATATTAGCTGGCTGCTGCAAAACAAAGAGTCTCCTAACACCTTGAGGAATAACTGATTTATCATGGAAGATGTCGGATGCTTCTCCATTTCTCTAAAAAGGTATCTCCCCGTCCATATGCATTCAGTTTCTATGTACAGGCATAGACAGAGAAAGAAAAGTCAGTCACCCATGTTTTTAAAGACGCCCACCATGCATATTTATCGCCTACCCTCTTTCCTGTCTGGATACCAAATAACTAGAAATGATGGTACCTTTAAGAGGAGAAATATTTCTCTTCCATCGGCTTTCTTCTCTTCATCCAAGCTTTGCTTTTTTCGCGCGTGCGCCACATGTCCTTCCTCCCGCCGCAATGCTGCTGCATTCCCCCCGCCTCCCCTTCCCCAAAGGACGTGATGGCGCCCGTTCTTCTCTCCCCCCCCCCCCCCCCACGTGCCGCGCCATCTCCGTACTACCCATCGCAGGTGCGCGCCCTCCGGGCACCGTGGCTTCTGTCCAAGGTCCTACAGGACCGGCTCCGCTCTGGGGGCTGCGGGGAGGCGGCAGAGGGGCAGGTGTGAGGCCCTCCGGCCTCCCCGGCACGGCTCCGTCGAATCAAACGAGAAAATGCATACAGAGGTTCACCCGGGGCGGCGGCGGCGGAGACGGCACACGGAGGAAGCCTGCTTGCCTTCCCGTCCCTGCGCCCCACTGTCGCCCCCTGGACTGGCCAGCCGCTCCCAAGAACGTCGCGGGAGTTCCCACCAGCTAGTGAGCAGCCTTTCCCGGCACTGCCTCAGCTGCTTTGCTGGCTGATTCATCGCGGAGCTCGCTGAACCCACCTGGCTCCGCCTCCCGCTCCTCGTCTTACCGTAGCCGCAGCCCGCCTGCAAAGCAGGGTGACCTCCGGCGGACGCCGTCAGCGATCCTGGGTTGTGCTCTCAGCCCCGGGAACACTGTCGGAGCGCCCCTCTGCCGGATTGATGGCCTAGGGAGCCGGCTCCTTCCTCTACTGAATAGAGCACTGCATCGCTTATCCTTTATTAAGCCAGGTTGAGCTGAAATCCTGGCTGTTGCCTTCAGTGTCGTGCATCCACTGAATTGTACTTTCTTATTTTGTTCTGTTTATAATTTCTAAGCAAAAATGGACTGAGTTTACTTCACACCGTAAAGAAATTACACTGTGACCCAGAATTTATGTAAAGAATAACACTGTCACCTGAGCAACTATTTCCAGGGGCAGGATTTTGAAATAGATAAAACAATAGAGTGGGTGGATGACAGCAAAATTCAGTAAACACCATATTTGATTAATTTTGAAAAGCATTGTTAGGAATTTAAAAATGGGAAAGGAACCCACCAGCTCTTCAACCTACTTCCAAGGATTTAATGAGAAATGAGTGGGCATTTGCAATCCAAAAGCATTTTACTACAGCTCTTTCCAAAATGGCACCCTTCATATGTTATGCTAACAGAATTATAGGAGTCAGGGAGGGTCAAAAAAGGCAAGATGGTGGCCATATCTCCAAAATGGAGGTCCTTATGAATGAATGAATCTTTATTGTCAAAGTACAACTATGTATACATTGAGATTAGCTGAGCCTCCCTTTGTGCTACCACCCCCCAACACACAGTGACAACAGACTCTCCATCTTACTACACCATGTGAACCAACTACACCACACACCAGCCTCCCAAGTCAATTCTGCATAAAATTCACACAAGTTATTTCTCATTCAAAAGCCTAACAGCCCACGGATAAAAGGTGTTTTTCAGCCTGTTGGTGCGGCTGGCTATACTCCTATATCTGCTACCCGATGGTAGGAGAGTAAAGAGATACCGTCCAGGGTGTGAGTCGTCCCTGAGGATTTTCCTCACTCTTCCAAGGCAACGAGCCCTGGCAATGTCATCCAGTGGTGTCAGGGAACAGCCTACAATGTCTTGTGCTGTACTCACCACCCTCTGTAATACTTTCCTGTCCACGGCTGTCAGACCAGCATACCAAACCACAATACCATACGAGAGGACGCTCTCTATAGTAGACCGGTAAAAGAGGGTCATTAGCTGTTGTTCTACCCTGTTCTTCCGCAAGACCCTGAGAAAGTGAAGCCTCTGTTGGGCCTTTCTAGCCACCTGGGTTGTATTAACTTTCCAGGTCAGATCTTCACAGAGGTAGACTCCCAGAAATTTAAAGGAGGAAACTCTCTCCACACAGCCCTCCCCAATGTAAAGTGGGGCAGGTTCCTCCTTTTTCCTCTGGAAGTCTAGCACCATCTCTTTCATCTTGCCGATGTTCAGGTGCAAGTTGTTGTTACTACACCATATGGATAGTTTTTGAACCTCCGCCCTGTATGCTGTCTCATCCCCACCTGTAATGAGACCAACCACAGTTGTGTCATCTGCAAACTTAATTATCGCAGTGGATGGGTCAGATGATACACAGTCATATGTGTATAAAGAGTACAGGTAGGGGCTAAGCACACAGCCCTGTGGCGAGCCGGTGCAAAGCTTCAGGGGGGTGGACAAAGTAGACCCAACCCTCACTGTTTGTAACCGGTCCCTGAGAAATTCTTGAATCCAATCGCAGATGGCGGGGGAGAATTTCAAGTCAGTCAGCTTCTTGATGAGAATGCTCGGTGGCTTCCGGGTGGCAAGGCTTCGCCGCAGGCAGCCATTCTGGCTGTCAGCCCCATCGTCTCCGTAGAGCCGCCGAAAACAGCGCCGATCAGCTGTTTTGACGGCTTGGAAGCCCGCTCCTCAGGAGAAGAGGAGGGGGTGAGCGCCCAGGTAGGGGTAGAGCTCTCCGGGGCCGCCAGAGTTAAAATTCTGGCGGCTGAAGGATTGAGCCCCCCCGAAGCCTGAGTTTGCTCCGGACTGCGGGGCGCCTCTGCTCCGGGTTTTTGGAGCAGAGCAGGGCGTCAGCAACCATCCCTGCCAGCAAGAGAGAACTTTAGAGAACTTGGATGCAGGCAGAGCGATACAGGAGAATCAGGTGAAATTGAATTTATGATCTTTAACTCGGTGGATTTTGTGGAGTTTGATGAAAGTGAAAGTGCGTAGCAGGCAATAGTGGGTGAAAATGGCTTCTAGGAAAGGTTCCTAGAAGTGCGGGGGCTTCTCCGGTGCAGCAATCTTCGTTACAAGCCTTAATGCCCCCCCTCTGCACCTGCACCTGCATCTGTACCAACTTTTACAGTTAAAGACTTGCAGGATGTTCTGCAAGAGGCTATGAAAAAGCAATCCCAACAATTAGTTGAACTTATGGATGAGAAGCTTACAGAACTTATGGATGAGAAGTTAACAGAAATGAGGGCAGACATCTTACTTGCATTTCAAGGCATGGCTGTATGCATAGAGCGCTTGGACGAGAGAGTGGAAGATCTCAGCCAAAATAATATTAGATTAGATGCAAAAATGACAGAGACTGAAAATCTGGTGGATAAAATTGACGACGATTTGACCTTGGTACAGTACCACGAGATGGAGTTTGCTGTGAGAATCAGAGGCTTAAAAGAGGATCCTAAAGAAAATTTGAAAAAAATAGTTTCTGAGGCTTTGGAAGGTGTTTTGGGGCGATCAGCAGACGCAATTATGGAGGATATAGACAAAATTTTCCGTGTTAACTCGTGGATTGCAAGACAAAGGAAATTACCCAGAGATGTGGTGGTTTATTTTACAAAGAGAGCAATTAGAAATGAGGTTATTCAAGCCTTTTACAATAATAAATTTGCAATTGCTGAACAAGAAGTTTTGATTTTAAAAGAGATCCCTCCAAGAATCCTAAGGAGAAGGAAGGAATTTGCCTTTTTGGCACAAGAATTAAGACGACGTGATATTAAGTTCAGATCGGGGATACCAGTGGGTATGGTGGTGATGCATGAAGGCATGAGACATCGTCTTATTACAGTGTTGCAGGCACGTGATTTTTATAGTAATGTTTTAAAAGCAGTCCCCATACCACTTTTGGAATCTGCAAACAAGAATGGTGAGAGAGAGTCCCAATCACGAGTGAGAATTTACAAGGTGCTGAAGGAACAACGCAGATGAAAGAGAAAGCTACAGGAGTGGATCAAATTTCAGTATCATTGGAGGAGGTTAGAGACCAGAGGATGACACGTGCTGCTTCGAGACGAATGAGACGAGAGCAAGAACAAGAACAGCAGAAAGTCATGATGGCACCTCCAAAACTTACTTATAGTGAAGCTGTGGGAGGAGCGCAACCTAAGAGAGTGCAGGTGATTTTGGAAGAAGCGCTCCAAAAGCTTCAGGTCGCGAAAGATGGCGACAAAGTTTCTAACCTGGAATGTTAATGGCTTAAATTCACCACAGAAGAGAAAGAAAGTTTTTCAATATTTAAAACAATTTAAGAATGATGTTATTTGTTTACAAGAAACACATATTAGAGCTATGGATCAAAAGTATTTGTTAAACTCAAGACTGGGTATACAATTTATTGCTTCTGCAACGGATAAGAAAAATGGAGTGGTTGTTTATGTTAAGAATACCTTGACAGTGGCGCTAATTGAAGCAGATAAACAAGGAAGATATGTTATAATTGAACTGTTAATAGAAGGCAAGAAAACGCTTTTGGTTGGATTATATGCTCCTAATCAACAACAAGCAGATTTTTATAGTTTATTACACAGCAAGATTACTCAGTGGGATTATAAATCTTGTATTTTTATGGGGGACTGGAACGGCGTTTTGGATGTACAAATGGACAAAGGGGGTTATTTTAAAAGTACTCCAAGTCATGCTAAACTGCCTAAATCTTTTTTTGAAATGAAGGACGATTTGGAATTGTGAGATATTTGGAGAGAAAGAAATTTGCAAGAAAAGGATTATACTTTTTTTTCTGATAGACATCAATCTTTTTCTAGCATTGACTTTATATTAATTACTAATGATTTCTTTTCTAGGATTAAGAAGATTAAGATTTGTCCAAGAACTATGTCTGATCATAGTCCAGTCTGGTTAGAGATAGAAAAAGATAATAGGGATAGGCGCTCCTGGCGTTTAAATGAGAATTTGTTTAGAAATCAGGAAAATGTGGAAGAGTGTAAAAAACAGATGAAGGATTTTTTTAAAATTAATATGCATAAAGGTACTTCTATTGAAATGGTCTGGGATGCTAGTAAAGCTTATATGAGAGGTGTATTAATATATTTGAATAATAAATACAGACGCAATTTGGAATTTAGGAGGAAAGAATTAGAGAATGAAATTAGGGAAAAAGAAAAGGCTTTAATTTTGAATCCATCGGATGTGAAGATTAAAGAGGTAATTAATTTATTAAGGGGACAGTTTGATAAGTTGATGGCTGATCAAGTGGCAACTAACTTACGGTATGTTAGACATAATATTTTTTGCAATGCCAATAAACCAGGTAGATGGTTAGCTTATTTGTTAAGGAAGAAGCAAAGGGCTTCTAATATAGATAGAATAGAACATAAGGGTAAGGTAGTGTACCAGCAGAGTCTTATCAAAAAGACTTTTGTTGATTTTTACTCTAAGTTGTACACTAGAGATAAGATTAGTGAGACAGATATTGATGATTATTTGATGAAGGCTGATATTCTTGTTCTCACACAAGAACAAAAGGAAGAGATGAACCAATTGATAACTGAGGAAGAAATTTTTTCAGCAATTAAACAATTGAAAGTGGGTAAAGCGCCAGGTACGGATGGATTGACTGCTGTGTATTACAAAAATTTACATTTAGAGATGGTAAAGCCATTAAGGGAATTGTTTCAGACAATTCAAATGGGAGGAGGGGTGCCTCCGTCTTGGAAAACTGCCCATATTTCTTTGATTCCGAAGGAAGACCAGGATGTCACCCAAGCAAAAAATTATATGCCAATATCACTTTTGAACACGGACTACAAGATATTTGCTAAGGTTTTAGCTAACAGATTAATGAGGGTATTGCAACAAGTAATTCATGGTGATCAAACTGGGTTTATAAGTGGTAGACAAATGAACAATGTGAGGCATATAGTTAATTTGTTGGATTTTTTGGAAAGAAACAATCAGATCCCTGCAGCTTTGATCTTTTTGGATGCTGAAAAAGCCTTTGATCAATTGGATTGGCAATTTTTGCTGAAAATATTGGATAAAATGAAATTTGGGGATAAATTTCTACAACCAATTAGGGCATTATATCAAAAGCAAACAGCCCGCATAATAGTTAATAATAGTTTGACGGAAGTATGTAACATTGAAAAGGGTACAAGGCAGGGGTGCCCGTTTTCACCCTTATTATTTGTTTTAACATTGGAGATATTATTGATTAAAATACGGGGTTCAGATAAAATTAAGGGAATTCAAATTAGAGATCAGGATTATAGATTGAGGGCATTTGCAGATGATCTGGTTGTTACAGTGACTCAGCCTGAGGACTCAGTTGTAGAACTGATGGAGATAATAATGCAATATGGGAAAGTTTCTGGATTTAAGGTTAACATACAAAAAACTAAAATATTGTCTAAGAATATGACGGTATTACAAAAGGCTGTTTTGGAAGAGCTAACGGGATTTGAAATAGTTAAAAGGGTTAAATATTTGGGGATATATTTGTCACCCTCAAATGTAAAGTTATATAAAAATAATTATGAAAAGTTATGGGGAAAAGTTCAAAAAGAATTGGATAGCTGGAAAAAACTACAATTATCTTTATTGGGAAGAATTGCAGCTGTGAAAATGAATGTTTTGCCAAAATTTTTATTTTTATTTCAAATGATACCTATACTTAAAAAGGATTCAAACTTGGAGGAATGGCAAAAAGGTATTAATAAATTTGTTTGGGCAGGGAAAAGGCCACGAGTTAAATTTAAGATTATGCAGGATACGCGTGAGAGAGGTGGTCTTAAAATGCCTAATTTTAAATTATATTATGAAGCTGCTGCTTTGTCAGTGATAAGTGATTGGTTTAATTTAACACAAGTGAGATTACTAAAACTTGAAGGCCATGATTTGTTATTTGGTTGGCATGCATATTTATTGTATGATAAGAAGGTGGATAATGTGTTCAAGGTACATATTTTAAGGCATGCTCTGTTGCGAGTTTGGAAAAAGTATAGACACAAGTTAAATTATAAGATACCTATATGGGCAATACCGAAACACGCAATAGAAAATATAAGTGTTGGGTTTAAACATGATGTGACTACATATAAGGAAATTTTAAGTTTGGAAAGGAATGTATGGCAATTAAAGCCGTATAATATTTTAAGAGAAGAAAAGATTGTCCAAACTTGGTTTCAGTATGGGCAATTACAGGCCAGGTGGAAGGAAGACCAGAAAACTGGTTTTTCAACGATTGATGAAAATTTGGTAAAGCAAATTAGAGATCAAGGTCAAGCACATATTAAAAGGCTATATCTTGCATTGATAGAAATTGATTCAGAGACAGAACTTGTTAAAGACTGTATGATAAAGTGGGCTCAGAATTTTCAAGAAGTCATTACAATGGATACTTGGGAAAAGATTTGGGTGAGAAATGTAAAATTCACACAGGCTCAAAACTTAAGAGAGAACTTTTATAAAATGTTTTATAGGTGGCACTTAGATCCTAAAAAATTAGCAAGTATGTATCCGAACTGCCAGCCCAAATGTTGGAGGTGTGGTGGTGAAGATGCAACGTATTTTCATATATGGTGGACCTGTAAAAAGGTTAAAGCTTTTTGGATTAAAATTTGGTGGAACATGCAAAAGATATTCAAGAAAAGGATAAAGTTTTGTCCGCAACTGTTTTTACTGGGCATTATTACTGATACTACTGTTGTGGACACTAAGCTGATGTTGAATTTAATTACGGCAGCGAGACTTTTAGTAGGGCAATATTGGAAGAAGAAAGAACTGCCGACTATAGAAGAATGGACTTTAAAAGTTTCCAATCTGGCGGAAATGGCAAAGATCTCAGCGTACTTGAAAGACCAGTCGCAACAGAGATATATTGTGGAGTGGAGAAGATGGATTGATTATATCCAGAATAAATATGGGACTAAAAAGTTTCATCTAGCATTTGAATAAGTACTGATGTGATATTTATATTGCTTGTAGTTATTTTATAAGAGTTAAAGTGCGATAGATTTAATATTTTATTGTTGTTTGCATAAGGTAGACTATGATTGCTTGTATTTTTATACCCTGTATTGAGCTCTGGCAAGTCGGGGAGGGGGGAGGGGGAAGGGAGGGAGGTCTTGGGGAGGGTTGGGGAGAGGGGAGGGGGTTGGGAGGGGTTTTGTCTTTTTAAAAAATGTATTGTAAACCTTTTCAATAAAAAAAGAGAATGCTCGGCAAGATGGTGTTGAAAGCCGAGCTATAGTCAACAAAAAGCATCCTGACATAACTTCCAGGTTTCTCAAGATGACTTGCTACAGAGTGTAAAACAGTAGCTATGGCATCGTCTGTCGACCTATTTCCCCTATAGGCAAATTGATGTTTATCAAAATCCAGTGGGAGGCATGTCCTGAGATGTTGGAGAACCAATCTTTTGAAGCATTTCATGACTACAGATGTTAATGCAATAGGTCTGTAGTCATTCAGGCACTCAACTGCAGTTTTCTTGGGGACCAGGACAATGGTAGCTGCTTTCAAGCACGATGGTACACATGCCATTTGCAAGGAGATGTTAAAAATCCTTGTCAGGACCCCTGCTAATTGGTTGGCACAATTCCTAACCACTATCCCCAGCACCCCATCTGGGCCTGTGGCTTTGCTGGGATTCACAGGCTTCAATACAGCTCTCACTTGGTGTTCACACAGGGTGAGTGACTGAGAATCAGAAGGCCAGCCAGCAGAGGCTACGGGGTCTGGTCTTTTTACCTCGTAGTGAGCGAAGAAGATATTCAGCTCCTCAGCCAACGAGGCATCGGTGTTAATCATGCTCCTCTTACTGCCCTTGTAGTTGGTTAAGTGCTGCAGTCCCTGCCATACTTGCCTCGGATCGTTGTCTGCTAAGTGGTTCTCCACTTAGGTCCTGCTCTTTTCTTACATTGCTTGTAACAAGGGGGCAAGACCTTGACCTCATGGTCACATACACCATACTGACTTTTCTTACCATACCTGTGGACATCCCTCCCTGTGAGGAACAGAAATAGCTATGGGAGCCTAGCTCCCAACAGAGACACACTGAAGCACCGACATGCACTGACATCAAAGTGCCTTTAAATGTATTCTCAGGGTGCTGGGAAGTTTGGGCATTCAGCAGATGGATTGTCTTGGCACCCAACAACTGCAGAAGGACAAGGATCTCTTAATCTTCATGTAGGCTGGCTGAATAAAGTAGCAGTAGAATCTCCCCCATTCTGTTGGAACATTTTATTTGATGAATAATTAATGAATTATCAATTAATGAATTAGGTGCAAATCTATTTGCAAAGGTTTTATTTCCTCCAACAATAATTGTTGCATACTGTATTTATAAGGATTATAATCTCTGAACTGTACTTTATATTTTCTATGAACTAAATGATCCTGAATGAACTGAATATGAATTTTTGTATATATTGAATGATCCTGACAAAAATGAATGATCATGTGGGAAGAATCCAGAGAAAGAAATATTTTGGGAAATATTAAAAAGGCAGAATATATTTCCCCAAAGGATTTTAAAGGCAGAACACCGCCGCCCCCCAAGTCTCTCTGCCTCAGACAGAAACCAGGTCTGCAGAAATGCAGATGTGATAATCTTGTCAGAAAGATTGGAGTCAGGAAGCTGGGATTAGAAAGAAAGATCCCTAGAATCAACAATCCCTCACACCAAAAATCCAACAGTCATCAGCCACAGCCCCAGGGAAGCAGGACATGACATTTGGGACATACAGTAATAGGGTTAACCCACCACCATCAGAATACCAGAAAGGCACACTCAGACTCAGGTCAAAGTTCATGCCACAGGAACAACTCCAAACAAAAGCTCAAGAAGGTATAAAAACCTACCACTCTCCACTACATGTGGTCAGTTTTTCCAGAGCCATCTTTCTATCGGGCTCTCCTCTTCAATAAACTATAACCTTCTTTCTAAAGCAGTCTCCATTTTGATTATTCCCAGCTTGGACTGGTAATAATTTTTCCCTGATGAAGATTTTTCTTTCACCAATCATTTATTCAAGACTTTGTTTACACTACAAGGCTCTGCTTATACTATAGATTCTCTGGCTGTTACAAGGCAAGGCACTAACCACAAAGCAAGACTGCAAATTTATGAGGATTGTAAACTGATTTACAAGGATTGTAAAACTGTGCCCTAAACTGCAATAAGACACTGCAGATTCTATCCATCTGCAATTATCACTGTACTTTCTTCTGTGGATTACAAACTATAAAGATTACAACATTTTTAAAGGAAAGAGCCTTTTCAGTATTACTATAAACTACTATTTCTCTATAATCTTTTACACTAGCTACAAACTGATATTTCATTTTTTACTCTCAGCTGAGATACTATTTTTTTCTTTTCAGCTGAGATTTTATTTTTCTTTTCAGCTTTTATTCATCTGTTAATTTTAATGCATCTGTGGATTACAAACTATAGCTAGAAGGCAACCTCACTTGTATTTAAGTTCTACTTCAACATTAGCCACAGGAGGGACTAAAAGGAGAACTAAGAACTCCTAGAACTAAGCAAAAATTTCCTGAGTAAGAACTATTAACCAGTGGAATGGCTTGCCTTCAGAAGTTCTGGGTGCTCTATCACTGGAGGTTTTTAAGAAGAGATTGGACAGCCATTTGTCCAGAATGGTATATGGCCTCCTGCTTGAGTATCCGGTTGGACTAGTTGACCTCCAAGGCCTCTTCCAACTCTGTTATTCTGTTAGTCTATTGTTCTAAAAGATCTAACATGTTTAGTTTAAATATTCTTAAAAAATCTAATTTTTTGGGAATTTTGAAATTGGATTTTTTTATTTTTACATAAACTAAAAATTTTACATTTTGATAAATTTATTTTTTAAAAAATTGAAATTTTGAAGTGATTTAGAATTTTTAAATTTTTATTTTTTTAACTTTTGGAAAAACATTTTACATTTTTGAACATTTTGAAAACTTGAAATTTTAAATTTTTAAATGAACTAGTGAAAAGGACTAGTAATGGAAAAAGAGACAGAAGCTGTTGTGATTTGCAAAATATGGTCCATGTATGCATTCATGCCCATAGAAGACCCAAATTACATATGTACCAAATGTAAACTAAATTAATTACTGGAAGAAAAAGTAAAGGGTTTAGAGGCAATTCTAGCCACTCTAAGACTCAACCTACAAAGCAAGAAACTACAACCAAAGGAAGAATACTATATCCAAACTGAACACAATAAGGAACAAACAACTAGCAGAAGAAATGAACCTGTACATGAACCTTTAGAGATAGACCGATGGCAACATGTCACTCAGAAGAAAACAATCAAGGGCAACATCCTTGCAGCCCACTCCAGTGGAGCCCCACTGGAGCTGAACAATCGATTCCATAGCTTTTCCCTGGAAGAAAGCATGCAGACACCTAGAAAAGAGGTATCATCAAATGTTCTTGTGACAGGAAGAAAAGTAGCCCAGACTTTCCCAGGAAAAAAAGGTGAGTTTTGGTGATAAGAGATTCACTTCTGGTGCAGTAGCGCAAGTAGCTGAAGGATCATGAAGCTCCGCATCCTATGGCCAATTTCTTTCTGTCTGGGGACCCTAAATGGACCTAAAGTCACTCCAGAGAGGTGACAAAGAAGGAGGGAAGCCCCGCTGACTATGGAAAGATGGCAGTCAATCCAATCATTTGGGGAAAGCCCTCCAGAAACCAGCAGGAGAAAGTCTTGCTTAACTCCAGAGTCTAGCCCAAGCTACAAGCAGCCAAAGCCCAAAAGCACTATTTTAAGCTGATTGTAAACAACATGATTGGAACTGGGTAAGAACACTGATTTTCTCTCTTCTACTTGATGATTGATTTCCTGGGGGGGAAAAAACCCCAAGAAGCAAAAAGTCTCCGAAAGTGAGAAGGAGGGGGATTTTTGCCCCACCCTCCTACAGACAGAAGCGGTGAATTAAACTTTTTATGGGAGACAGAAATATATTGAAATGAAATGAATATAAGACCCAAACCTGGACAAGTTTGAAATTGGTGGAATTTGTTAAGATTTTCTTTTTAAATCATGAAAACAAAAGAAAGCAATTGTTTATTTTGAAAACTGAAAACTGAAAAACTGAACTGGTGCTGACATCTAGTGGTGGATGAAAATATACAATAGTAGTTTAGGAGGGATGCATCAGCAGTCCGGATCAGACAGCAGTCGGTCCAGGTGGATTGAAGAAACCCTCTGAAAGGATGGAGGAAAGGCTGCCGGGTGAGCTCAGGCAGCCCAAATCGTCGCCAGCCAGAAGAGAAGAGAGAAGCTGTGGTGCTCCACTACACAGCTGATTGTCAACAGCGTGCTAAAACTGGGTGAGCCATTTTTTTTCCTTTTCCTTTTGGATTTAAAAGAAACGTTGATCCCCTGACTGGGAAGAGCTAAAAAGCAAAGACCCCAGAAGGACTATAAAGGTGGCGAGCAACTACGAAGGGGGAAGACTTGTAAGGAATACAAAACAGCTTTTAAAATTTTTTTGAATTCAGATTGATTTAAAGAAAGACTACTTAATCTACAAGAGGTGGAAAAATGTATAAAGAACTCTAAAAGAAAAACTTTGTAACATTTTTTAAAAAAACAGATATTGATAAAATAGTGCACAAGGACATCTAGTGGTGAAAGAAGATATCACAGTAGCACTAAATAATAAAAGAATTTGAAACTGTTTGACCTTGAGACAACACCTGGTCTAAACAAAGTGCCTTTGTGTGAGTTTGCAAGTGAAAAGACTTTCCATAACTATATTTGTTGACTTTGGACATAACAAAAACAGGAATTATTTGGAGACAGCAAATTGTCGGGCCTGGCACGCCCGACATTCGGACGGGCCGCGGGGCGTCCCGCCAGACCGCCGGCTCCTGCGGAGCACCCCGCCAGGCCCCGAAGCCCACCGCCGATGCCCACGGAGCAACCCGCCAGGCCCCGAAACCTCCCGCCGGCGCCCGTGGTCTCCCGGAGGGCCAGGACAGCGTACGGTCCCCACCAGCACCCCAGCAACCGCCCGCCCGCTACGGAGCGACCTACCGGCCTCCAGAGACGTTCGCCGGCTTCCTCGCCTCTCCGCTGAGCTGCCGGGCTCCGGAAACGGCCGGCCGCGCCCACGCCATTTCGACGGTTCGGGGGAGGGAGCAGCTGAGGGAACGGCGCAGCGGCGGCCCGCCTGTCAGCTGGGGAGGCCACGGACCAGCCAGCCGGCCCCCGGAAGCTGCCGACAAGCCGGGAAGGAGTGTGGCCGCCGAGGACGGGGACGTCGCCACGGCCCAGCAGCCTCTGGGACTAATCAGGAGGCCGGGAAGGGGCCGTACGACGGAGCGGCCGGTGGCTGCCCAGCGCCCGAGCAGCAGAACAGGAATGGGTGCCAGGGTGGTCCAGGGGGTGGCAGAGACTACCGGTGGGCCAGGGAGGGGTTCAGGGCACAACTCGCGGCGGTCTGGGGAGGCGAGGGGAAAGAAGAGCATAGGCGGAGCTCTGGGGGAAAGGAGGGTGGTTTGGGCTGGGGGGTAGCTTACCGGCTGCAATGGTGTTGGGACGGGAGCCAAAAGGAGGGAACCTTGGGAGGCGGTGATTAAGTAGGGTGGGGGGGGGGTGGTGCAATTAAGGGTGTGGTGGTGGGTGTCGGCTTTGCCGGTTACTTAACAGCGTTGACTGTGCTGTGAAGTCAACGCTGACTTCGTTAGTCTTCGAGCAACTGTTTATGTGGCTAATAAACGTGGCTTAGGAGAACCAGCTCCCGTTCCAGTTTCATTCTTTTGGTGACTCGTCGGACGGGGCCTGAAAGTAAGTCAGCGTTCCTTTACCCTTTGTGGAGAGCTCTTTTCTCGGACGTTTGCTATGGCAGAAGGTACGGAGGATTCTGCACCGCTGGCTGAGGAGCAGGAGGAAGCTGGAGCTGCGGCTGGGCTCTTGGAGTCCGTGGAGGTGGGGGAGGAGGCATTGCCCTTGGTGCGGCGGAAGGAAAGGCCTCCCCCACTCGACGGCCCTGGTCCGGGGCCTCAGGAGGCTGGAGTGCGGGGTCGCAGCAGTGATCGGTGGACGCACTCCGATGGGGATCATCGAGGGCTCGGCCAAGGCCTGATGACCCGGCCTAAAGGTGCGTCTACAGAGTGGAGGGAGCGGTGTTTCATGGAGGACAGCGGTGAAGAATGGAGCTACTCCACCGCTCCGGGCAGCCGTACTATGGAGGTTCTCAGAGAGCGGTTCGGGGAAGTGAGCGGACGGGAGCCTGGGTTTTGGTCTGTTCCAGATGAGTCTGACCAGGGGCAGTGGTCACTCCCAGGTGGCCCTGCTCGGCATTCTAGCCCGCCCCGCTTCCGTATGGACAGCCCGAGGTACCAGGGACCAGTCCGCCAGCCTGAGGTTCATAGAGGTCCCGGGGTTCCGGCTCCCGCAACGGCAGTACCAAGCGGCACGGCCCCCTGGGAAAGTGTGGCCGGAAGACCAAGACAACAGCCGTCACGACCTGATGGGGGGGTTCCAGTCCAGGGGATGCCGCTGGGTCCTTGGGGTCCAGGGCTGGCATGGGGCCCTCCGCCCCTGACCGCGGTCTATGATGGTCATCCAGACCGCCTGGCAATGTTTCTGGGCCAGGTGATCAATCATATGGACCAGTACGGCCCGGCCTATACGTCCCAGTGGGCGATGGTAGTGGCCGTAACGGCATGTCTACAAAGAGAGGCCGCGGCCTGGGCGGCCGACCTGTACGGCGATCATGCCCGTGAGCTCGGGGACCTTGGTCTTTTCCTGGAGGCTCTACGGGCCCATTTTGAAGATATCTCACGGGTGCTCCGTGCCGAGGCCGAAGTGTTAGATCTGCGCCAGCAAGGAAAACCGGCGGTGCGTTATGTTGGGGAGTTCTGGAAGGTGGCCGGGAGGCTACGGTCATGGCCTGAACGCCTTCTTGTGCATCACTTCAAGGCTGGACTAGACAGTGCCTTGCGGCGAGCTTGTGTGGTAAGAGGGGTGCCGGCCCGTCTGCAGGACTGGTTCTGGGTGGCTGTTGAGTTGGACATTGGCTTGCAGGATACTCGAGGAAGGTCTGAGGGGGTGACCGGAGCCCGGCGGCCGGCCGAAAGAGTGAAGGTGGAGGAGCGGCCTGGCTTGCCGGTGGCCAAAGCCAACCCTGTACAGCCACCACGTCCTGGTATTAGGTGTTTCCGGTGTGACCAGCCGGGTCATCGGGCGGCTGAATGCCCGCTCCCGCCAGCCCGAATGGTTCCCCCAGCAACCTCGACACGGGCTTTGCCTGCTAGGAAGACCTCGGAGCGGTCCCGAACTGCTTATCAGGCAGCTGACGACAACCGTCGGGTGACGACTCCTCCCTTGGCAACCGGGCCCGTAACCACCCAGTCCGTGCCGACGGAAGACCTTGAGGATCTGGAGTTGGAGGAGGATCCGATGGTAAGCGCCCCGGTGTGTCCCTTCGTGTTCCCGGTGGTATTGGTGAGCCCCGTGTCTGGGCAAAGGCAGGCGGTTAGGGCTTTGGTCGATTCAGGGAGCACCCGGTGTCTTATCAACCGGAAAACAGCGGCTACAGTGGGTATCCGGTTGCAACGCCTGGTAACCCCTCTTCGTTTCCAACAAGTGGATGGGTCGCTCCTTGGGGGTGCTCCTATCACCCATGTCACCGAACCAGTCCGGCTGGAATTGGGGGCCCACTGGGAGACTCTGCGTTTTGTTGTGGTGCCCTCTATGACTGAAGCTGTTATCCTGGGCCTCACGTGGCTTGATAAATGGGGCCCCACGATTTGGTGGGAGGGGGGTTGTCGTCATCTTCGGGTGGGTCTGGGCCCCGAGCCCCCTCTCCACCATTCCTTTCTGGGGCCGGGGGACACGGGGACGCGGGAGAAGGTTTGCGGGGTCAAGGATGACTCGAAGGTGCGTGTACCCCGGGTTTACTCCGATTTAATGGACGTCTTCGATGAGCGGGAGTGCAATTCGTTACCACCCCACCGGCCGACGGATTGTGCCATTGAGTTCGAACCTGGGGCCAGATTGCCTAAGCCCCGTATGTACGCCATGTCCCCGAAGGAGATGCAGGAGTTACGGCGGTACATAGATAAGAACTTGGAGAGAGGGTTTATCCAACCAGCATGATCTCGGGTGGCGGCGCCAGTACTTTTTCGTGAGAAGAAGGATGGGGGCTTGCGCTTGTGTGTGGACTACCGGGGAGTTAATGCGGTGTGCGTGGAGCACCTCTATCCCCTTCCTTTGATGAAGGACATGCTGGCCCATTTGGCAACAGGCCGGGTATTCACCAAGTTGGACCTGAGGGAAGCCTATTACCGGGTGAGGGTCAAAGCCGGGGACGAGTGGAAGACTGCGTTTAATTGTCCCCTTGGTAGTTTCCAGTTCCGAGTGATGCCATTTGGCCTACAGGGAGCTCCCGCTGTATTCATGCAATTGATCAATCAGGTCCTGCATGAGTTCCTGTATCGGGGTGTTTTGGTGTACTTAGACGACATCCTGATTTACTCGGACACCTTGGAGGAGCATGTAATCCTTGTGCGCCAGGTTTTGACAAGACTGCTGGAAGCACAGCTCTATGTTAAACTGTCCAAGTGTGAGTTCCACAAGGCCCAGCTGGACTACCTTGGGTATCGTATATTGGCGGCAGGAGTGGAGATGGATCCTAGAAAGGTACATGCCATTCAACAGTGGCAGGCTCCGCGGACTCGTCGACAGTTGCAAAGTTTCCTTGGCTTTGCCAACTTCTACAGACAGTTCATCCCACGTTTTGCGGCCATCGCCCTGCCGTTAACAGATCTTCTGCGCACACGACAATTAAAGACACGCCCGCGTCCGGGGCTTAAATTGGAGTGGTCCACAGCGTGTCAGCGGGCGTTCGAGGAACTGAAGTCCCTTTTCGCTAAAGAGCCCGTTTTGAGACACCCCGACCCCGAACTGGCTTATGTTGTACAGGCGGATGCGAGCGATGTCGCTCTTGGGGCCGTCCTCCTTCAGCGGAGCAGTGCCGGGGTCCTGCAGCCGTGTGCTTATGCCTCTAAGAAACTGACTCCCACTGAACGGGCCTGGGCGGTGTGGGAGAAGGAGGCTTTTGCGGTCCGTTGGGCTTTGGAGACCTGGCGGCATCTTTTGGAAGGGGCCTCCCGTCCATTTGAACTATGGACGGACCATAAAAACCTGGAAGCCCTACAAACCCCTCGCCGCCTGTCGCCTAAGCATGTCCAGTGGGCCTTATACTTCCGTCGCTTCCGGTTTGTGCTGAAGTATGTGCCGGGGGGGCGGAACTTTCTGGCGGATGCCCTGTCCCGCATGCCACAGTTTGACAGCAAGAGGGAGGAGGTGGTGCAGGCACTCATCCCGACACTGGCGAAGGAGGGGGTTGGTTCAGAGAGTGCTAGACAGGTGTCGGAAGAGAATTTGAACCAGGCCATCCAAAGGACCTTGCAGGCGGACGCCTGGTTACGGAGTAATGCGGGACTATTAACTATGCGGGACGGTCTAGCGTGGCATGGAACACGATTGTATGTGTCTGAAACCGTGCGGCCACGCGTTCTGCATGGGTGTCACGACACCAAACAGGCGGGACATTTCGGGTTTGTGGAAACCTTACATCTAGCACGTCGTCAATTCTGGTGGCCCTGCATGAAGAGTGACATCGAGCAGTATGTACGGCGTTGCCATGTCTGTGCCACTACAAAACCCCAAGTTGGGAAGCCTTTGGGGCTGTTGCAGCAGGTAGCTGACCCGACTCGGCCATGGCAGGACATCGCCATGGACTTCGTTGTGGACCTCCCAGAGAGTAAGGGTCACACCGTTATCTGGACAGTAGTCGACCTGTTTTCCAAACAGGCACACTTTGTTCCATGTAAGGGGTTACCATCAGCTCGTCGACTAGCTTGGCTGTTTCTCACGCAAGTATACCGACTGCATGGAGTGCCGCGGCGTGTGATTTCAGATAGAGGGGTGCAATTCACGGCCCGGTTTTGGAGAGAGTTCCTGCGTCATATCGGCTCGTCCCAGGGACTGAGTACAGCCTATCACCCCAGCACCAACGGGGCCGCAGAACGAGCCAACGCTGCTGTTGAACGCTATCTACGGAGCTATGTTTCCTTTCGGCAGACGGACTGGGTAGACCTGTTAGCGCTTGCTGAAGTGGCGTACAATAATGCAGTCCATAGTAGTACTGGCTTCTCTCCATATCGGGTGGTCACCGGTCACGAGTTTGTTCCCTTCGCTGAATGTCTCCAGGAGGAGGGATCTCCGTGCTCACCGCTTGACTGGATGCGTCAAATCACGGCTGCCTGGGGGGCGGTGAAGGAAGCATTGGATCGGTCCGCCATGGCGACCAAAGCACAGGCGGACAAGAAACGGAAACCCTTTGTTACACCGCGGGTGGGGGACCTGGTTTATTTGTCCACCAAGTACTTACGGTTACAGGTCCCGTGCCGCAAGCTGGGACCCAAATACCTCGGGCCGTTCCGGGTGGTGCAGGTGGTAAACCCGGTGACGGTGCGGCTGCGGTTGCCTAAGTTCTTGGGTAAGGTCCACCCGGTGTTCCACAGTAGCCTGCTGAAACCTGCTCCAGCGGCTACTGCAGCGGCGGGGGAGGGGGGTCCCGGACCGGTTCACGCTGACCAGTATGAGGTGCAGGAGGTGTTGGACTCCAGGGTGCGGAGGGGCGCCCTACAGTATCTCCTTCGGTGGAAGGGGTACCCGGTGGAGGAGGCAACGTGGGTGTCGCGGGAAGACGTCCATGCTCCACGTTTGGTCCGGGCATTCCACCGAGCCCACCCTAGCAGGCCGGGGGGTAGGGGACACGGGGGTGTATGCAAAGTGAATGATTCTATAACCTTGTTCTCTACGTCTGCAGGAGGACCCTTGGTAGGGGGGGCGGCATGTTGGGCCTGGCACGCCCGACATTCGGACGGGCCGCGGGGCATCCCACCAGACCACCGGCTCCCGTGGAGCACCCCGCCAGGCCCCGAAGCCCACCGCCGACGCCCACGGAGCAACCCGCCAGGCCCCGAAACCTCCCGCCGGCGCCTGTGGTCTCCTGGAGGGCCGGGACAGCGTACGGTCCCCCTCAGCACCCCAGCAACCGCCCACCCGCTACGGAGCGACCTACCGGCCTCCAGAGACGTTCGCCGGCTTCCTCGCCTCTCCGCTGAGCTGCCGGGCTCCGGAAACGGCCGGCCGCGCCCACGCCATTCCGACGGTTCGGGGGAGGGAGCAGCTGAGGGAACGGCGCAGCGGTGGCCCGTCTGTCAGCTGGGGAGGCCGCGGACCAGCCAGCCGGCCCCCGGAAGCTGCCGACAAGCCGGGAAGGAGTGCGGCCGCCGAGGACGGGGACGTCGCCACTGCCCAGCAGCCTCTGGGACTAATCAGGAGGCCGGGAAGGGGCCGTACGACGGAGCGGCCGGTGGCTGCCCAGCGCCCGAGCAGCAGAACAGGAACGGGTGCCAGGGTGGTCCAGGGGGTGGCAGAGACTACCGGTGGGCCGGGGAGGGGTTCAGGGCACAACTCGCGGCGGTCTGGGGAGGCGAGGGGAAAGAAGAGCATAGGCGGAGCTCGGGGGGAAAGGAGGGTGGTTTGGGCTGGGGGGTAGCTTACCGGCTGCAATGGTGGTGGGACGGGAGCCAAAAGGAGGGAACCTTGGGAGGCGGTGATTAAGTAGGGTGGGGGCGTGGTGGTGCAATTAAGGGTGTGGTGGTGGGTGTCGGCTTTGCCGGTTACTTAACAGCGTTGACTGTGCTGTAAAGTCAACGCTGACTTCGTTAGTCTTCGAGCAACTGTTTATGTGGCTAATAAACGTGGCTTAGGAGAACCAGCTCCCGTTCCGGTTTCATTCTTTTGGTGACTCGTCGGACGGGGCCTGAAACAAATGTTTTACATCTGAAACCTGACTGGAGGAGTTAGATTTGGCCTAAAGTAGTGGGCTCATTCTTTTTGGTTGGATTTTAGCCTAAGATAGTTGGCTTTTTTCTTTTTTTTCTTTTTGCTGGCTGTATTTTTTTTCTCTCTATGAGATGTTGGATTTAGCCTAAAGTAGTTGGCTCCTTTCACAGTTTGGATTTAAGCCTAAGATAGTTGGCTTTTTTTCTTTTGTCTTTTTGCTGGCTGTATTTTGGTTTTTTGTTTGTTTTTTCTTCTTTTTATTGTTGTTGTTGTTGTTTGTCTTTTTTCCTTCTCTCCCTGAAATATTGGATTTAGCCTAAAGTAGTTGGCTCCTTTTACAGTTTGGATTTAAGCCTAAGATAGTTGGCTGGAAGAATGAGTACATCAAACATCGCCAGACTCATGAAAAAGACTTCCTCTGCACCCTCTGCACCTAGTCCAACAACCCAGGGATCTATCGAAACAATGTTGTACTGTGAAAAAATAAGCACTGCTCAAAATGAGATGCAACTTACATTAAAATTGATTCAAGAATCAATGCAAAAAAATCATGAAGAGACAAAAAGTAATTTTGATAAACTAAGCCAAGAAATTTTGGATATAAAGACACAATTTGAAGTTCATCATCAAATGATTGTCAAAAATGAACAAAGAATTCAGAAAATGGAAAATAAATCAAATGATATTGATAAAAAAATGGAAATACTATTGCAAGAAAATGAAAAATTAGAACAAGCAAACCAAAAGCTAGAAGGGATGGTGGCGATCCTAGAAATGGAGAAAGCAGAACACTACTTAAGATTTCAAAATATCCCTGAAGAAAGAGAAGAAAATATAGCAGTCATGATCATTGAGCTCCTGGCAGAGGCTTTGAAAGCAGACAGAGCAGAGATGCAAATGGAGATAGATGAAATATTTCAAATGAATTCGAGCTATGCAAGGAAATAGAAACTACCCATGGAAGTGCATGTGAGATTCATAAAGAAAACAAGAGATCAAATACTGAGAAAAGTCAGAGATGAGCCACTACAATAAAAAAACAAAGAAATTGTCTTAAAGCAGATACCTAAGAGAGTAAGAGATACCCGAAGACAATATCATTTCTTAACTACAAAGCTGGTTGTGAAAGGCATAAATTTTACATGATTAATGCCAGAAGGGATTTTAATCAATTGGAATAATACAAAGAAACCGAGGATTCTTAGATGAAGCAGTCCAACATAGACAAGAGGAGAAAGAGGAACAGAAACAAACGGAGGAAACAATGGAAGAAGCAACTGTACAAACAGGAGAACAGAAAGAGAAATTTGAGCAAGAGAGTGAAGGAACTGCCAGAGAACAGAGGACCACGAGAGCGACTAGACCTAAATATAAATAACTGAAATGGAGATGTCCAGCCCTACGGGCTCGACAACACACTGGGAATCAGGGGAGCACAACCGGCAGCACCCGCCCAGCACCAGAGAAGGCCCAGCCGTGCCCGAGCCCATCAGCTGTTCGGCGGGCGAACGCCGGACCCACGGCCATGCCAATTGCTGAGGGGTGGATGGAGGCAGCCGTGGGGAGCACAGCCGGCGGAACCCGCCCAGCACCGGAGACAGCCCAGCCACGCCCGCGCCCATCAGCTGTTTGGCGGGCGAACGCCGGACCCGCGGCTGCGCCCATGGCCGGGAGGTGGACGGAGGCGGCCACGAACGGCCACAGAGCACTCGTGCCGGCAGGGATGGCTGGGAGACGACTGGAGACGGCTGCCGGTGGTCGTGCGACTCCGTCGGCTGGGAGGCGGCAAGAAACAGCCGCCGGCGGTCGCATGGCCCGAGCAGCTGAGCAGCGGCCAGGAACAGCTGCCGGTGGATGCGCAGGCTTCGCAGGGCTTCACGGAGCTAGCGGCGGCCTGACAGCTGTGTTGGAGGCGCGCGTCACAATCCACGAGCCGGCGGCAACGCGGGGTGCTGTGCAGCTGTGTCCGGGCTTTGGGGGCTGTCAGGGGGGCATGGTTATGGCGCAGGGTGTTGTGGCGGTGGGGGGGGGCACGCCTGGGAATGTAGAGGGGAAGCAGGGCTTACACGCTGGGGATATTGGCGCTGGTGGGAAAAGCTGGGCGTGGGTCGCCAGAGTAGAGGGGTGGGGTATTTACGCAGGCCAGGCGGATGCTGGTTTGCGGGGGAGAGGGGTGGGGCTCATGGGTGGGGCTGCTGCCTGGTTACAGGCATGGGATAAAAGGCACGTTGGGGCGAGTGGCTCCCAACGCTGACTTTGTATTTGCATGTATATCCTGAGAGTAAAGGTTTTCTTGCAGTCAACCGTGCTACGTCGTCGTTCTTCAGGCTTGCATTCTTCGGCGTAGATGTGGGTGTTTGACAGTAAGTCAGCATTCCTCATCACAGCGCCCCTCGTTATTGTGCTTCTGCCTCCAACGTGCCAACATGGCTGAGGGGACTCAAGGTGGTGTGCCTGTGGCAGGAGGGGAAGAGCCAGCTGGGGTTGCTGTGCCCCTTGAGGTGGGGGAATTGGGAGAGGCTCCACCGGTGGTCCGGCCCAAGGTCCGGGACCCTTGTCTGGTACCAAAGGGCGCCGAGGCCCCGGAGACAGCTGTCCAGGAGAAGCCTGGGGAATGGTGGCTCAGCCCAGTCCTGAGCCAGACGGTGACTGGACGGGACCAACCATCAAGGCAGAAGGGGTCTCTGTGGGAATGGAGGGAGCGCCGTGCCACCGACGAGGGAGGAGAGGAGTGGAGTTACACCACGGCACCGGGCAGCTATACCATGGATGTCTTGAGAGACCATTTTGGAGAGCCTCGGCCTTGGACTCCCACTGACACTGACCTGGAGACCGGCAGATGGACACAAGCCAGGACCGACCCGGAGCGCAGGAGCCAGACCCGGTTCCATTTGGCGAGCCCCCGCTTCCGGGCTCCACAGGGCCCTGGCACCCCGCAGGCCCCTGGTCGTCCACCGCCGGGCCCGGCGGCTGCTCCCGACCTGGGGCTCGCGGGGCCTGGTGGCACACGGCCTGGCGGTGCTGTACCGGCAGGGGCGCTGGGGTGGCCTCAACCAGTAATTGCACAGGGACCAGGAGGCCCGGCAGGGCCATGGGGAGGGCTTGCAGCCTGGGGACCACCGCCACTGCCCGTGACCTTCGATGGCAACCCTGATCGTTTGGCCCTGTTCCTTGGACAAGCCATCCATCATCTGGACAGGTATGGTCCTATGTACGCGTCCCAGTGGGCAATGGTGATGGCCGTCACCACGGCGTTACAAGGGGAGGCAGCAGCATGGGTGGCGAACCTCTATGGCGACCGTGCCCGTGAGTTGGGCGACGTCGGTCTTTTCCTTGAGGCCTTGCGCGTACGGTTCGAGGACGTGACGCACATACAACGGGCGGAGGCTGAGATCATAGGCCTGCGGCAGAACGGCCGTCCGGCTACGGCGTACATGCAGGACTTTAGAGGAGTGGCCGGCAGGCTCAGTTCGTGGCCAGAGAGGATACTGATCCACCATTTCCGGGCCGGGTTGGACAAATATCTCCTAAGGGCCTGCATCGTACGCGGGACCCCTCCCAGGCTCCAAGAGTGGCTGCGGGTTGCGATCGAGCTGGACGTTGGCTTGCAGGTTTGCCAACGCCGCGTGCGGGCCACAGGGGACCCCCGACAGGTCCCATCGAGATCGCAGGGCCAGGTTCAGAAGCCAACGCCACCGTCGCCAGGCCCCACCGTTCAACCACCACGGTCCGCTCCCCGTTGCTTCCTGTGCGATCAGCCAGGGCACCGCGTGGCCACCTGCCCTATACCCGCATCTCGGGTGGTCGCAGCAGCAACCCCAGCAAGGGGCGCAACCCCCGGGCGCTTTGTGGAGCGTTCTCGGGCTTCTCGTCAGGCTGTGGAATCAACACCAGGGGGAAGCGGCCTGATGGAGGGAGACAGCGCAATCGACGTGGACGTGGAGGTCTACGAGCGTGGCGATAGACCAGAGGAGGACCCCATGGTAAGTGCTCCGGTTAGCCCATTCACAGTCCCGGTTACGTTGACAAACCCCGCCACAGGGGAGGCGATGGGGTTCAGAGCTCTGATCGACTCTGGTAGCATGAGGTGTCTCATTAGCCGGAAGGTGGTGGCCAAACTGGGTGTTGGGGTGGTGCGGCTGAAGCACCCGATACATTTCCAGCAGGTGGATGGGTCTCTACTGGGGGGGGTGCCCATCACACACGTCACAGAACTCACGCGGCTGGACATGGGGGAGCACTGGGAACGGTTGCGGTTCATCGTGGTGCCCTCCATGACTGAGGAGGTGATCCTAGGACTTGCATGGCTGGACAGGTGGGGCCCGACCATCTGGTGGGAGGGGGGTTGTTGGCACCTGCGCCTCGGGATTGGGCCCCAGCCCCCTGACCACGAACATCTGGGGACGCCCAGCCCGCCAGGGAGGGCAGAGGAGAACTGCAGAGCTGGGACAGAGGTACAAGTGCCAACGGAATACGCCGAATTCCTCGAAGTTTCCAGTGAGCAGGAATGTGATCTCCTGTCTCCCCATCGGGCCACAGACTGCGCGATCGAGTTGCAGCCGGGGGTCAAGCTGCCTAAGCCCAGGATGTATGCCATGGCACCGCGGGAGATGTCAGAACTCCGGAACTACATTGACAAAAACCTTGCACGGGGGTTCATACAACCCGCTCGTTCGCGGATGGCAGCACCTGTTCTCTTTAGGGAGAAGAAGGACGGGGGGCTGCGTCTTTGTGTGGACTATCGGGGGGTCAACGCAGTGTGTGTTGAGCATTTGTACCCATTGCCCTTAATGAAGGACATGTTGTCCCACCTGGCCAAAGGGAAGGTGTTCACCCGTTTAGACCTACGTGAAGCTTATTATCGGGTGCGTATCAAGAGGGGAGATGAGTGGAAAATGGCATTTAACTGCCCTCTTGTCAGTTACCAGTTTCGTGTGATGCCGTTTGGACTCCAGGGGGCCCCCGCCGTGTTCATGCAACTGATAAACCAGGTTCTGCATGAACACCTGTACAGGGGGGTGCTCGTGTACCTTGATGACATACTGATTTACACGGAAACGATGTACCAACACGTTACCCTCGTACGGCAGGTCCTACGGAAGCTTCTTGACGCACGGCTTTACGTGAAACTGTCGAAATGCGAGTTCCACGCTTCTCGTTTAGATTACCTGGGCTATCGGGACTCGGCGGCTGGGATCGCAATGGACCCAAAGAAGGTGGAGGCTATACTGCAATGGCAAGCCCCCGGAACCAGACGACAGTTACAGAGCTTCCTGGGGTTTGCCAACTTTTATCGTCAGTTCATACCATCATTCACTGCAGTAGCTCTTCTGCTGACAGACCTACTGAAAACCAAGAAATTGGCGGTGAAACCACGACCGGGGTTGCGTGTAGCGTGGACCACAGAATGTCAGCGGGCGTTTGAAACTCTGAAAGATCTGTTCACCCGAGAACCCGTGCTTTTACATCCTGACCCATCAGCGGCGTACGTCGTGCAAGCGGATGCTAGTGACGTGGCGGTTGGGGCTGTCCTTTTACAACGCAACAGCAAAGGCGCGTTGCAACCTTGTGCCTACGCGTCAAAAAAACTATCGACCACCGAACGCGCCTGGGCTATCTGGGAAAAGGAGGCCTACGCTGTTCGATGGGCGTTGGAAACGTAGCGGCACCTCCTGGAGGGGGCGGAGAAGCCCTTCGAGGTGTGGACGGACCACAGAAACTTAGAAGCTCTACAGTCACCACAGAAATTGGCCCCTAAACATGTGAGGTGGGCCCTGTAGTTTAAGCGGTTCAGGTTTACCTTGAAATACGTTCCAGGGGGGAAAAACCTCCTGGCAGATGCCCTCTCACGCCTTCCGCAATATGACAACCAGCGGGAGGAGGTGGTACAGGCCCTTATCCCTCCTCCTGGCCCAGAGGCGGTGCGGGCCGTACAGACCAAGGTCGTTGATGACCTCGTACAGTGTCGAAGGCGGCTCTTGTGGGGGATAGCTGGTTACAGCAGCACCCGCGATTCCTGACTCGACGGGATGACCTGGCATGGTACGGAAGCAGGATATACGTCCTGCAGGCCCTGCGTGAGGTTGTGCTTTATAGATGCCATGACGCCAAGCAGGCCGGACACCTCGGGTTCTTAAAGACCCTGCACCTCGCTCGACGCCAGTTCTGGTGGCCTGGCATGAGGCGACAGGTCGAGGATTATGTCCGGCGATGCCCCACGTGCGCTATGGCCAAACCCCAACCCGGGAAACCAGTGGGACTTTTGCAGGCAGTGGCGGACCCCAGCCATCCGTGGCAGGACATAGGGATGGACTTCATCGTGGACCTGCCAGAGAGCCGGGGGTACACTGTCATCTGGACCGTGGTTGACCTTTTCTCTAAACAGGCTCATTTCGTTCCGCTGAAAGGCCTGCCTTCGGCCCGGCGCCTGGCCTGGCTGTTTATAACACACGTTTATCGCTTACACGGGGCACCTAGGCACATTATCTCGGACCGGGGGGTGCAGTTCACTGCCAGGTTTTGGCATGAGTTCCTCCGGTTTATAGGATCGTCCCAGGGGTTGAGCTCAGGGTACCATCCCTGCACTAACGGTGCCGCCGAACGGGCCAACGCCGCAGTGGAACAATATTTGCGCAGCTACGTGTCGTACCAGCAGTCGGATTGGGCGGACCTGCTGGCGTTCGCGGAGGTCGCCCACAACAACGCTATACACAGCAGCACCGGCCTCCCACCATACACAGTGGTGTCGGGCTACGCCTTTCCTCCCGTCCCCGAGTGCGACCAGGGAGCGACCTCCCCTTGCCGACCCCAGGAGTGGATGCTGCAAATCAGGAAGGCGTGAGCAGCAACCAAGGAAGCACTGGATAAACAGGCCAGCATTGCAAAGGCCCAAGCCGATAAGAAGCGCCAGCCGTTCTACATGCCAGGGGTTGGGGATTGGGTGTACCTGTCGACGAAATACCTGCAGCTGCAAATACCCAGCAAGAAACTGGGCCCTAAATACATAGGCCCCTTTCAGGTTACCCGCATCATCAACCCGGTCACAGTGCGCCTCAGACTGCCCATGTTCCTTGGCAGAGTGCACCCCGTATTCCATGAGAGCCTATTGAAACCAGCCCCCGTTCCTGTCAGGGGAGGGGCAGTGGGCCCAGGGCCTGTGAGGGGTGGGCAGTACGAAGTACAGGAGATTCTGGATGCCAGGGTGCGGAGGGGGCGGCTGCAGTACCTGGTGCTATGGAAGGGGTATCCGGCTACAGAGGCGTCCTGGGTGGTGGGGTTGAACGTCCAGGCCCCTCGGTTGATTAGGGCTTTTCACCAAAAGCACCCTAATAAACCCTCGGATGGGGGTCGGGGGGAAACGACCGCTCTCCTTGGTGCATGTTTAACCCCTGTGTCTTGCCTTCCAGGAGGAGCCTTGGTAGGAGGGGCCGACTGTCAAGCCCTACGGGCTCGACAACACAGTGGGAACCAGGGGAGCACAACCGGCAGCACCCGCCCAGCACCAGAGAAGGCCCAGCCGCGCCCGCGCCCATCAGCTGTTCGGCAGGCGAACGCCGGACCCGCAGCCACGCCAATTGCTGAGGGGTGGATGGAGGCAGCCGTGGGGAGCACAGCCGGCGGAACCCGCCCAGCACCGGAGACAGCCCAGCCACGCCCACGCCCATCAGCTGTTCGGCGGGCGAACGCCGGACCCGCGGCCGCGCCCACGGCCAGGAGGCGGACGGAGGCGGCCACGAACGGCCACAGAGCACTTGTGCCGGCAGGGATGGCTGGGAGACGACTGGAGACAGTTGCCGGTGGTCGCGCGACTCCGTCGGCTGGGAGGCGGCAAGAAACAGCCGCCGGCGGTCGCACGGCCCGAGCAGCTGAGCAGCGGCCAGGAACAGCTGCCGGTGGATGCGCAGGCTTCGCGGGGCTTCACGGAGCTAGCGGTGGCCTGACAGCTGTGTTGGAGGCGCGCGTCACAATCCACGAGCCGGCGGCAACGCGGGGTGCTGTGCAGCTGTGTCCGGGCTTTGGGGGTTGTCAGGGGGGCATGGTTATGGCGCAGGGTGTTGCGGCGGTGGGGGGGGCACGCCTGGGAATGTAGAGGGGAAGCAGGGCTTACACGCTGGGGATCTCGGCGCTGGTGGGAGGAGCTGGGCGTGGGTCGCCGGAGTAGAGGGGTGGGGTATTTACGCAGGCCAGGCGGATGCTGGTTTGCGGGGGAGAGGGGTGGGGCTCATGGGTGGGGCTGCTGCCTGGTTACAGGCATGGGATAAAAGGCGCGTTGGGGCGAGTGGCTCCCAACGCTGACTTTGTATTTGCATGGATATCCTGAGAGTAAAGGTTTTCTTGCAGTCAACCGTGCTACGTCGTCGTTCTTCAGGCTTGCATTCTTCGGCGTAGACGTGGGTGTTTGACAGGAGAAAGAAAACAGATTTTTTTCAGTGAATATAAATGGACTAAACTCCCCATCAAAAAGAAACAATTTTTTTAGAAAACTACAGAAATTAAATAGAGATATAATTTGCCTGCAAGAGACACATATAACAGAACAATACTATAAGCTGTTGGAATATCCAAAAATTGAGAAACTTTATCATGCATCAGCACAACAGAAAAAAGAGGAGTTGCTGTACATATTAAAGAGACAATAGAGTCTAAAATGATTTATTCAGATGAAGAAGGAAGAATTGTGATGGTAGAAATATACTTATATCAAAAACAAATATTTTTAGTAGCAATTTATGCACCAAATAATCAGGAAGACTTTTATCAAAGTCTCCATAGAAAAATAATAGAAATGGAGTACCAAAACATTTGTTTGGTAGGAGACTTCAATGCGATAGTAGATGGGACAATAGATTACTGTATAAAAGCAGTAAGATAGGAAAAACTGGAAGAAGACTAACTGTTGTGATTCAGGGTCAGCCTGTGGGTTCGGCAGTTGGGTTGGATGATTCAGAGGAGGAGGAGGGGGGTGTTGGAGAGCTTGCTGAGGATAGCCTTGAGGCTCCGCAGAGCCCTCAGCCAGGCCCCTCCCATCTGGTTATGATGCAGACCCAGCTGTGTGAGCCTGACAGCGTGGATGAAGATGACCCACAGCTGGCCCTGTTCAAGGATGCTCGACGCAGGAGGCAGTCAAGCAGGAGTAAACAGAGGAAGGCAATGGGGCACCTCGGAAGGAGGCAGAGAGAAGCCACGCCTTGAACTGTTTAAAAGGGGAATGTGTGGGAGGGCTGGTTTGCTAAAGGCAACCGTTTGAATAGCTCCTGTTTCATGGTTCGTGTTTTGTTTTGCTCTGTTTGCTTTTGTGTCCATAAATTTGGCAGGCTTAGTTCCAGCCTCTTGCCTTCTTGTAAAGGGGTTGTCCCTGCCTTTTCTGCAGGGCCGGTAGTAGGCTGGTACAGAACACTACCTAAGACTTTTCAATATGATAGAAGAAATTGGAGTACAAGATGTTTGGAAGGAAATTAATCCAGGGAAACTACAATATACATTTTATTCAAACAGTGAAAAATCTTGGCCCAGAATCGATATGATTTGGATGACATGTGAACTAATATGCAGGAAATTGAGATAGAACCAGGTACATGGGCAGACCATAATCATTTAAAAGTGATGTGGAGAGGAATACAAAAAAACCCCAAGATGGACTTTGAACCAATCCATATTAAAAGAAAGAGAACTTGTAGAATTAGCAAAAAAAGAAATGGAATTTTTCTTCAAAGAAAATAAAGAAGACACAACATTACAAAATGTATGGGACACAGCCAAAGCATACTTTAGAGGTATCGCTATAACATACATGGTAAAGAAAAACAGAAAAGACAGCAGTATGTACTATTAAAAGAAAAATTTGGAAAATTAGAATCAACTGCAAATGAATCCGCAAAAGAAGATTCTGAAAAGAGAAATGGAAACAATAAAACACAAACTAAATTTGTTGGACTCAGAAAAATTGGCACAGCAAATAAAAAGAGCAAAACAATTTTTTTAAAATAAGAGTTTTTATTGAATTTTATAGGGTTAGGAAGGGGATATAACCAGGGTAAGGTTCAGGACTTGGGATGGTGTTAGGATCGGGATTGGGGTAGGAACGGGGTTGGGAACAACATTGAGGTTGCCCCCCAATAACATTTTTAAGCTTTAGCAAACAGACTATTGTCCGGGTACATATGTTCAATTAACGCTAATTAATATAACAGTAAATAGCTATAATATATATGCTAAATGGTAATCATAAACAGTATCAATTAGTCAATACATACAGGTGAAACTCAAAAAATTAGAATATCGTACAAAGGTTCATTTATTTCAGTAATGCAACTTAAAAGGGGAAACTAATATATGAGATAGACTCATTACATGCAAAGCAAGATAGTTCAAGCCGTGATTTGTCATAATTGTGATGATTATGGCGTACAGCTCATGAAAACCCCAAATCCACAATCTCAGAAAAGTAGAATATTACATGCAATCAATAAAAAAAGGAGTGTACATGGAACAATATCGGACCTCTGAAAAGTATAAGCATGCATATGTACTCAGTACTTGGTTTGGGCCCCTTTTGCAGCAATTACTGCCTCAATGCGGCCTGGCATGGAAGCTATCAGCCTGTGGCACTGCTGAGGTGGTATGGAAGACCAGGATGCTTCAATAGCGGCCTTCAGCTCTTCTGCATTGTTCGGTCTCATGTCTCTCATCTTTCTCTTGGCAATGCCCCATAGATTCTCTATGGGGTTCAGGTCAGGCGAGTTTGCTGGCCAATCAAGCACAGTAATCCCACGGTCATTGAACCAGGTTTTGGTGCTTTTGGCAGTGTGGGCAGGTGCCAAGTCCTGCTGGAAAATGAAGTCAGCATCCCCATAAAGCTCATCTGCGGAAGGAAGCATGAAGTGCTCCAAAATCTTCTGGTAGACGGCTGCGTTGACCCTGGACTTAATGAAGCACAGTGGACCAACACCAGCACATGACATGGCTCCCCAAATCAACACAGACTGGAAACTTCACACTGGACTTCAAGCATCTTGCAGTGTGTGCCTCTCCATTCTTCCTACAGACTCTGGGTCCTTGGTTTCCAAATGAGATGCAAAGGTTGCTCTCATCAGAAAAGAGGACTTTGGACCACGGAGCAACAGACCAGGTCTGTTTTTCTTTAGCCCAGGGAAGACGCTTCTGACGTTGTTCATTGTTCAGGAGCGGCTTGACAAGAGGAATACGACATTTGAAGCCCATGTCCAGGATCCGTCTGTGTGTGGTGGCTCTTGATGCACTGACTCCAGCCTCAGTCCACTTGTTGTGAAAGTCCCCAACACCTTTGAATGGCCTTTTCCTGACAATCCTCTCCAGGCTGCGGTCATCCCTGCTGCTTGTGCACCTTTTTCTTCCACACTTTTCCCTTCCACATAACTTTCTATTAATGTGCTTTGATACAGCACCTGGGGAACATCCAACTTCTTTTGCAATTACCTTTTGAGGCTTTCCCTCCTTATGGAGGGTGTCAATGATAGTTTTCTGCACAACTGTCAGGTCAGCAGTCTTCCCCATGATTGTGATTCCTACTGAACCAGACTGAGAGACCATTTAAAGGCTCAGGAAGCCTTTGCAGGTGTTATGGCTTAATTAGCTGATTAGAGTGGGACACTTTGAGCCCAGAATATTGCACCTTTTCACAATATTCTAATTTTCTGAGATTGTGGATTTGGGGTTTTCATGAGCTGTAAGCCATAATCATCACAATTATGACAAATCACGGCTTGAACTATCTTGCTTTGCATGTAATGAGTCTATCTCATATATTAGTTTCCCCTTTTAAGTTGCATTACTGAAATAAATGAACTTTTGCACAATATTCTAATTTTTCGAGTTTCACCTGTAAGTTATTTTTTATCTGTCTTTTAGGTAGAAAGCCTGTATGTATGAATTCAGTCAGGAATTTCTTAATTCCTTCTGCCATTATCGAAGCAAAAATTTTATAGTCCACATTTAATAATGATATTGGTCTATAGTTTTTTTATATCTGTCAGATCGGTATCTTCTTTAGGTATCAAAGTGATATTAGCTTCAGTCCACGACTTTGGTATTTTAGTCTACCAAAAGATTTCATTGCACAGTTCTTTCAACCTTGGACCTAATACATCTTGTAATGTTACGTAAAATTCTGCAGGAAGTCCATCTGGCCCCGGAGTCTTATCTTTCTTTTGTCTTTTTATGGCTTCAGTAATCTCCATCATTGATATTTTCCCATTTAATATATTTCTGATATTCTCTGGGATTTTTGGCAAGTCTAATTCTTTTAAGTACGACTGTATTTTCTCTTTGGGAACTTCATCTGCCTTATAGAGTGCCTCATAGTAGTCTTTAATGATTTTTCTCATTGCAACATTGTGGCACTGTAATTCTCCTTTTGAGTCTTGTAGCTTATTTATCAATCTTTTTACTTTTTCTTTCTTCAGTCTATATGCTAGCCATCTCCCCAGCTTATTGGCATTTTCAAAAAAGTTCTGTTTAGACTGTTTAATCTGTTGTGCCATTATGTCCATCTCAGCCAGGTTTAGTTTATGCTTTATTATTTCCATTTGTTTCTTGATGATTTTCTTTTGTGGGTCTATTTGTAATTCTAGTTCTAATTTTTTAAGTTCTTCTCTTAGCTTCAACTGTAATTGTTTCTTTTCCTTATTCTATTTAGAGGTGTAAGTTATGGCCAACCCTCTAAAATATGCTTTAGCCGTATCCCATACATTTTGGAGTGATGTTTCTTCTTTCTTCTTTATTTTTTTAAAAATTCCATTTTCTTTGTTGCTAGTTGTAAAAATTCTTTTTCTTTCAATATAGATTTATTCAGAGACAATCTCAGTTTTTTCTTAGTTCCTTCCCAAGTCATTTTTATTGGGTTGTGATCTGCCCAAACATTAGATTCTATCTCCACCTCTTGTATTATCATTTTCAAGTCAAAAGATGTCCATATCATATCAATTCTAGACCATGATTTATGCCTATTTGAATAGAATGTATATTGAGGTTTTTCTGAATTTCTCTCTCTCCATATGTCTTGAATACACAATTCTTCTTTCATTTTTGAAAACGCTTTAGGTAGTATATTTCCTCCTTTTCTTCTTTGTTTATGGCTTTTTTTTTATTAAAGAGTTTTACAAAAACTTTTTTACAAAACATCCCCAAAACCCACCCGCCCCGAACCACCCCCCTCCCCCCCACTTCCCAGAGCTGAATACAGGGTCATAAATATAATAATCATATTCTAAGTAAAATTATCCATTATAAAATTAACCAAATTCATAATGTGCTTTAACTCCCCTTTAACATTGATACATAAAAACATAATAATAATAATTTAAACAAAAATATAATCAATACTAATACTAAAGTTAATAAAAATCTAAAATCTACTCATAAGCTAAATGGAACTCTTTGGTCCCATATTTATTCTGAATATAATCTATCCATCTCCTCCAAACTGAAATATATATTTCTTGCGAATAATCCTTCAAATAAGCAGAAATCTTAGACATTTCTGCAAGATTCGATACCTTAAGTACCCATTCTTCTATAGTAGGCAAACTATCCTTCTTCCAATATTGTCCCACCAGTAACCGTGCTGCTGTTATCAAGTTCAACATCAAATTGATTTCTTTGGTATCACAATCTACAACAATACCCAGTAAAAACAATTGTGGAGAAAACTTTATCTTTCTCTTTAAAATCTTTTGAATGTTCCACCAAATTTTAATCCAAAAAGCTTTTATATTTCTGCAAGTCCACCACATATGAAAATAAGTAGCATCTAAACTACCACATCTCCAGCATTTAGACTGTAGGTTAGGATACATATTAGACAACTTTTTGGGATCCAAATGCCATCTATAAAACATTTTATAAAAATTTTCTCTTAAATTTTGAGCCTGAGTAAATTTAACATTTCTGACCCAGATTACCTCCCAAGTATCCAACGGAATTGGTTCCTGTATGTTTTGTGCCCACTTTATCATACAATCTTTAACTAATTCCATTTCCGAGTCCAATTCAATTAAAACATTATATATCCTCTTTATATGTACACGATTTAAATCTCTAATTTGTTTTACTAAGTTTTCATCTGTAATTGTGATGCCAACCTTCTGATCCAGCTTCCACCTAGCTTTCAGTTGGGTATATTGGAACCAAGAGTAACTTATATTTTCTTGTTTTAACTCATCTAATGATTTGAGTTGCCAATTATTCCCTTCCAATCTAAGTAATTCCTTATAGGAAAACATATCCAAACTCACTCCCATAGATACACCTTCTATCGTGTGTCCGGGAATTCTCCAAATCGGTATTTTATAATTTAACTTATAATAATACTTTTTCCAGACACGCAGCAAGGCACTTCTAAAAGCCCTGTCTACCTTTTTATCATAAAGCAAATATGCATGCCATCCATATACCAAATCCCAACCCTCAAGATGAAGTATTCTTTTATTAGTTAAGTTAAGCCAATCACTAACCCATGTCATGACCACCGCATCATAATACAATTTCAAGTTAGGCGCCTTGAGTCCCCCTCTTTCCCTAGCATCTTGCAGAATCTTAAATTTAACTCTTGGTTTCTTCCCTGCCCAGATAAATTTATTAATACCCTTCTGCCATTCATCAAGGTTGGCATCCTTTTTCAGTATATGTATCATTTGAAACAAAAAAAGAAACTTCAGCAGAACATTCATTTTAACAGCTGCGATTCTTCCCAATAGAGATAATTGTAATTTTTTCCAATTATTTAAATCCTTTTGTATCTTCAACCATAGTGTTTCATAGTTATTCTTATATAATTTTGCATTTGAAGCTGCAATATACACTCCTAAATACTTAACCATTTTTACTATTTCAAAACCTGTTAATTTAATTAACATTTCCCTTTCACTCATAGACATATTCTTAGACAATATCTTAGTCTTATTACTATTTACCTTAAACCCTGAAACCTTACCATACTGAGTTATAATTTCCATCAAATCTATAACCGATTGTATCGGTTGAGATAATGTCACAACCAAGTCATCAGCAAAAGCTCTCAATCTATAATCATTCTGTTTTATTTTAATTCCCTTTATCATAGAAGACTCTCGAATTTTAATTAATAAAATCGCTAACGTTAATACAAACAGCAATGGTGATAGGGGGCATCCCTGTCTTGTACCTTTTTCAATTTTAAACATCTCTGTTAACCCCCCATTAATTATAATTTGTGCAGTTTAATAGAATGTAAAAATCCTTCTCCAAAATTCATTTCCTCAACAACTCTAAATAAAAATTGCCAATTCAATTGATCAAAAGCTTTTTCTGCATCCAAAAATATCAATGCTGCAGGGACTTGGTTGTTCTTATCCAAATATTCAAGCAAATTTACAATTTGTCTTACATTATATTTCATATACCTTCCAGATATAAATCCCGATTGATCACTATGAATCATTTGCTTTAAAACTTGCATTAATCTATTAGCTAATACTTTGGCAAAGATTTTATAATCTATATTCAAAAGCGATATAGGTGTATAATTTTTAGGTTGAGTAAGGTCTTGATCCTCCTTTGGAATCAATGATACAAAGGCTGTCCTCCAAGATGGAGGAACTGCTCCTCCAGTCTGAATTTCATTAAACAAGATCTTTAAAGGTTCAATCATTTCAACCAACAACATTTTATAATAAATTGCTGTTAATCCATCTGTTCCCGGGGCCTTGACCACTTTCAACTGTTTAATAGCTAAAGAGATTTCCTGTAATGTTATTAAGCGGTTCATCTCAAGTTGTTGTTCTTTTGAAAGTCTAGGAAAATGTGCTTCCTGTAAATATTTATCTATATCTAAAGCTTGTATGTTTTCTCTAGAATATAATTTCGAGTAAAAATCTAAAAAACACCTGTTAATCAATTTTTGTTGATAGACTTCTTTTCCTTTATATTCTATTTTATCTATAGTACGTAATTTCTGTTTCTTCCTTAATTGATAAGCCAGCCACCTATCAGGCTTATTAGCGTTACAAAAGGCATTATGCTTAGCATAACACAAATTAGTTGCTACTTGGTCAGCCATTAGCATACTAAATTGTTCTTTCAATAAATGTATTGAGGCCCTTAAATTATTATCCAGCGGATTCAAAATAAAATCTTTCTCCTTAGATTTAATCTCTTCCTCAAGATCTTTACATTTTTGCATTTGCTTACGCCTATAAGCATTATTCATATAAATCAAGACCCCTCTCATGTACGCTTTACTAGCATCCCAAACCATTCCCATCGATGTACCTTTATGCATATTTATAAGAAAAAATTCTTTCAAATGTTCTCTACATTTCTGCAAAAACACCTCATTTGTAAATAAATTTTCATTCAATCTCCAGGATCTTCTATTATCATCTTCAGCAAAGAACTCCAACCAAACAGGACTATGATCCGACAATGTCCTCGGAAAAATCTTAACGTTCTTAACCCTAGAGAGAAGATCAGTAGTAATTAAAATAAAATCAATCCTAGAGAAAGATTTGTGTCTATCCGAAAAAAAGTAAAATCTCTGTCCTTCATATTCCTTTCCTGCCATACATCTCTTAGCTCCAAATCCTCCTTCAAATCAAAAAAGGCTTTGGGCAATTTCGAATAAGTAGAAGGGTTTTTAAAAGATCCCTTCCTATCTTCAAATGAGTCCAAAACTCCATTCCAGTCCCCCATCATACTAACAGATTTGTAATCCAATTCAATTAGTCTTTGATGTAAAAATTTAAAAAACTTTTGCTGTTGTTGATTTGGAGCATATAATCCAATAAGAAGAACTTTCTTTCCTTGTAACATCAGTTCAATACTAACATATCTCCCTTGTTTATCGGATTCAATTAATCTAGCCGAAAAATCTTTTCTTAGATAAATGACCACTCCAGCCTTCTTGTCCGGAGCACAGGCTGCAAAATGTGTTCCCAGCCGGGAATTAATAATAATAAAAATAAAAATTTTCAACTGGTGACCCCCAGGGGGAGGGCGTTCTCTGTGGGCACGCCAGACCTTTGGAACCGTTTACCGGTTGAGCTCCGGATGGCTCCTGACCTTCGCTCCTTCCGCTGTGACCTAAAAACTTACTTATTTGAACAAGCCAGCCTGGTCTGATGGGTGTGGGATATTTTAATATTAATTTTATTAATTTTTATTGTAATTGGGCTACATTATTTAATTCTTTCTTAACTTTTGTACATTGTATTTTTATTGTATTTATTGCCCTGTACACCGCCCTGAATCCTTCGGGAGAAGGGCGGTATAGAAATCAAATAATAATAATAATAATAATAATAATAATAATAATAATAATAATAATAATAATAATAATAATAATAATTATTATTATTATTATTATTATTATTATTACCGAAGCAGACGCTTCTACGTCTACGTAAGCAATAGAGTAGAAAGGATCAGAAGATCTTCAAATCCTAAACAGTGGATATATGTGCCAACAGATCAGAATCCAGCGGACCAAGCTACGTGGTCATTCCTGCATCAAAGTTGGCAGACTCAGTCTGGCTTAAGAGTCCTGAGTTCTTGGCTCATCCAGAGAGCCAGACATCAGAAAAACCAGAACATTACGAGCTTCTAGACCCAGATCAAGATAACAACATTTGACCTCAGGTACCCATCAGACCGCTCAAACAGAACAAGAAAATAAACATTCAGGTCATCTGCTTGTCAACGAGGATTAAGGAGATACAGAAACTATCTCCTAATAATTTCCTAGAACTGACTCGCTTCGAACGCTTCTCCAGATGGAGACCTCTCATAGTGGGCATGCATCGCGAGATTATCTTCTCAGAGAGCTATCTCCAAGCAAAGAGACGGATTATTTGAAGTGTGCAGCAAGATACATACTGTTCTAATCCACCCTATGACTGGCCTTGTTTGAATGTCAGGGACAACCCCTTTTTATAATCAACAGGCTGGAAAAAAAACCCAACCAAATTTATTTACAAAGAGTTCAAACAAAAGTTAAACAAAAAGTTGAAACAAGACTTAAACCAAAAAGTTAAATAAGGGTTAAACAAGAATAACAGACCAGGACTCTAGCAGAAGATCTTCAAACGGTTGCCTTCAGCAACCAGCACCTCCCACACATTCCCCTTTTATCAGCAGTCCCAAGGCGTGGCTTCTCATTGCCTTCCCCCAAGTTGCTTCATTGCTTTCCTCTGTTCTGTTCTGCTAGATTGTCTCCTGCTCCTAGCGTCCCTGAAAAGAGCCAGCTGTGGATCATCTTCTTCCAATCCCTCATTCTCACACAGCAGAGTCTAAGGAGGAACAAGACGGGAGGGGCCAGGCTGAGAGTTCTGCAGTGCATCACAACCTTCCTCTGACACCAAAGGCTCTCCAAACCACTCCTCATCCTCCTCTTCAGAATCATCCGACTCAGCTGCCAGAACCACAGGCTGACACTGAATCACAACACTATCCCGCACGACAGGGCCCTTCCCCCGGGTCTGCCGATCCGGATGCGGTCGGGATGGGAATTGTTCATAAAAGGCAGACACCAAAGCAGGAGCATGAAAGGTGGTCGCGTCTTCCCAGGTGAACTCCTCTGGTCCGTAGCCTTTCCATTCGATCAGGTACTGGAAACGACCTTTCAGCCAATGGGAGTCCCTGATGCTGGCGACCTTGTACTCGGGGGCGCTGTCTTCTTCATGATGTTCCAGTGTGGGAGGTTCTGCTTGGTAGAGTGGACACGCCGGTTGCTCGGGGAACAACAGAGACCGATGGAAGACCAGATGCACACGCAGGCAGAGTTAAGCGATAAGCAACCAGATTGATGACAGCCTCGATTGGGAACGGTCCTAAATATCGGTGGTCTAACTTCTTAGCTGGCCTGGTTGACGGTAGGCTCCTGGTGGACAGCCAAACCCAATCTCCCACCGATAGTGGAGGCGTATCCCGCCTCGACGGATCAGCAAACCTTTTATAATCGGCCTTCGCCTTCTCTAACTGTCGCCACACCAATTGATGGATCGCCTGTAACTCTGCCATGTAGTCATTTGCTGCTGGCTCTGGTGAGTCTAATGGGGAAAGGGGGAAAAACTGGGGGTGACATCCCACATTGGCCAAGAACAGTGTCCTCTGTGTGGAGGTGTGCTGCGAGTTGTTGAATGCAAATTCAGCTATGGCCAGATAGTCCACCCAATTGTTTTGCTGCTGATTGACATAGCAGCGCAGATATTATTCTAGAATACCAATGACTTTCTCAGTCCCCCCATCAGTTTGAGGATGATGCGCGGACGAGAGGCAAATCTTGACATCCAACGCATGCATCAACTCCTGCCAGAAACGGGCTGTAAACTGGGCCCCTCTATCAGATACGACTCTATCAGGGAGGCTGTGCAGCTGAAACACCTGCTGAATGAACATACGACTAGTGGCACGGGCTGATGGTAAACCACATGGGATGAATTGCGCCATCTTGGTCAGCATGTCCACCACCACATACACTGTCGTAAAACCAGAGGATGGGGGTAAATCCATCAGAAAGTCCATGGACACAGCCCCCCAGGGTCTTTTGGGTGTTGGCAAGGGCTGCAGTAATCCGGGCGGGGCCCCTGTCACTGACTTGGCTTGCCTACACGGGATACAGGAAGTGACATAGGCCTGGATGTCATGTTGGACTCGGGCCCACCAGAAGGTACGGGAGACCAGGTTCAGGGTCTTGAACAGGCCAAAATACCCTGCCGCCGGGTTATCGTGACACTGGCTGAGAATGAGTCCCGTGAGTGGCCCTCCCGGAACATAGAGCCGGTCATGATAAAATAAGAGTCCATCCGTGACCGTCCAAGGAGAATGTGATCCCACCACCTCCTTCTGCTGAGCCACCCACACATCCTGCTGCTGTGCCTCGCGAATCTGAGACCGTATATCTATCGGCTCCTACACTGCAGCAAAAGACTCAATGGGAAGCACTGTCCTAGGCAGAAGCTTGTCTTCCTCTCGGGAATATTTGGACTTCCTGGAAAGAGCATCCGCCCTTTGATTGCGACCGCTGGGTATGTACTTGACTCAGAAATTGAAACTCGCAAAGAAAAGAGACCACCAAATATGATGATGGTTCAATTTCTGAGTGGTCTGCAAGCTTTCCAAATTCTTATGGTCTGTCCAGACCTCAAATTGATGCTGCGCACCCTCCAGATGATGCCTCCAGGCCTCGAACGCCACTTTGGTGGCCAGCAGCTCCTTCTCCCAGATGGTATAGTTGCACTCTGATGGATTCAGTTTCCGCGAATGGTACATGCAAGGGAAGAGGGTACCGCCGGACTTCATTGCTTGGAGTAACACCGCCCAAATGGCAATGTCGGAGGCATCCACCTCCACGACAAATGGCCGTTGCGGGTCAGGATGCTTCAAGATGGGATCCTTCATGAAGGCTTCCTTCAAAGCCTGGAAAGCCCATTGTTCTGGAGCATCCCACTGAAACCAAGTCTTCTTCTGCAGGAGCCAAGTGAGGGGGGCTGTCAGGGTAGCAAACCCAGGGATGAAAGCTCGATAATAGTTGGCAAACCCAAGAAGTTGCTGAACATTCTTCACACGATGTGGGGGTTGCCAACTCTACAAAGACTCAAAGTTACTCGGCTCCATGGTGATGCCCTAAGGAGAAATGCAGTGACCCAGAAAATCGATAGTCACCCAGTAGAACTGGCACTTCTCCAATTTGGCATACAGCCGATGTTCTCGGAGTCACTGCAGGACCTGACAGAGATGTTGATGGTGCACCTCTCGTGACAGGGAGTAGATCAGGATGTCGTCCAAGTAGATCACGACAAACTGATCTAACAAATCCCAGAAAATATCGTTCATGAAATGCTGGAACACGGTGGGGGCATTGGTCAGGCCAAACGGCATCACCGTGTACTCAAAATGTCCGTATTGAGTACCAAACTCCGTCTTCCAGTCATCACCTGACCGAATTCAGACAAGGTTGTAAGCTCCCCACAAGTCCAGTTTTGTGAAGATCTTTGCCTCCCGGAGTCGGCCCAAGAGTTTGGGGATGAGGGACAGCGGGTAACGATTGTGCACCGTGATGGCGTTTAATTTTCTATAATCGCAGCAAAGCCGCAATTCGCCAGACCTCTTTTTGCCGAAGAGCATGGCTGCAGACACTGGCAGGGACGAGGGCCGGATGGAACTCCAAGCCAAATTCTTATCCAGAAAGTCACGCAATGCAGCCTACTCGGGGTCCGACATGGAGTACAAACACCCCACTGGGAGAGGCACGTCAGGGACTAAATCAATGGGGCAGTGATAGGGCCTGTGTGGGGGTAATTTATCCACCTCCGTCTTGCTGAACACATCAGCAAATTCAGTCAGTTTGGAAGGCAAGGAAACCCCTGGGGAACCCTCCACCTGGCCGGCACAGATATGGCGGGTGTGGTCCACGCACTGCAAGCTTGGGAAGGTGACCAAATTCTGTGACCAATAGATCTGTGGGTCATGCCTCCAGAGCCACGGCAGTCCCAAGACCACAGGGAAATGCAGATCTGAGGTGATATAGAACTGGATGGCGGACTTCCGGTGGCAATGCCGTGCTGATGGCTTTCTTTTGGCCACCTGTCCTGGGATTTTGTGTAAAGCCCGTCGAGACAGCGAAAATCAGCTGTCCCGCGGCTTGAAAACCTCCCCCTTGGGAGAAGAGGGGGAGGAGAGTTTTCCTCGGATAGAGGTAGAGCTCCCCTAGACCCCCTTAATTATTTGCGGGTCAGAGGGTGAGAGCTCCCTCAGAGCCTGAGGCTTTCTCCATACCCAGGACGCCTTTGCTCTGAGCTTAGGAGCGAAGCAAGACACCGCATCCACATCTGCTATTTAAAGTGACTTGTGAGTAATTTAAAAGCAGACAGAGCTGACCAGGAGAAGTTAAAATTACAAGTGCTGGAAACTTTAACCCGGGGAGAATTAATCTTCTCCATATTTTAATTTCATTTAAAGGGGAAAAATGGCGCCAGAATGCTGTTTCTTTGTGTGAAAGGACAGTGTCAAGAAAAAGATACATTTGGCAACAAAGTTTAAACAACGTATAGTACTTTGTGTATTCAAGAGTTTCTTTTTTTTCTAAAAGGAAGAATTCTTGTAGAATATTATTTTCTTTTTTCTGGGACTTTGTTTTTACTTTTTTTTTTTAACTGCTGATTTGGTTAAAGGGGAAGTGGATTTTCATAAGCAGAAAAATGGCTTCAAAGCGTTTGGGAATTTCTTCTGTTTCTAAAAGTACAATCTCCTCTCCTGTAACACAACCTGCAGTGCAATCTACAGCTAAGCCTAAATCCCCTCCACCTTCTCCCCCACCACCGGCATTTACGCTTAAAGATATTCAAGATGCTTTAAAGCAAGCAACACAAGAAATAAAGGAGGAGATGGCTGATCTCCATGACAGTAAAATGAAGGAGGAGATGGCTGACCTCCTTGAGAATAAAAATAGAGAGATGAGGGAAGACATACTGCTTGCACTTCAAGGATTGGCTACACATATTGAACGCTTGGATGACAGGGTGGATGAAGTTGTGGAAAATACTGAAAAATTAGAAAGCAGAGTTGTTAAAGTTGAAAATAAGATCGATAGAACAGAGGATGAAGTGACCATCTCACAATATAGAGACATGGAATTTGCATTGCGAATAAGAGGACTAAAGGAGGATCCACGAGAAGATTTGCAAGACGAGTTGGCAAAAGCTATAGCTCCCATTTTGGGATATAAACCTGAGGAGTTATCAAGAGAGATGGATAAGATATTTAGGGTCAATTCTTGGATTGCGAGGCAGAAAAATTTACCCAGAGATGTGGTTATTTATTTTTCTAGGAGATCACTTCGAAATGCAATTATTCAGGCTTTTTACCAACAGAGATTCCAAATTGCATATCAAAATATTATAATCTTAAAAGAAATACCTCCAAAAATTCTTAGAAAAAGAAAAGATTTTGCTTTTTTGTCTGAGGAGCTTAAAAATCGACAGGTCCAGTTTAGATGGGAGATACCTATTGGAATAGTGGTGAATTATGCAGGGACACAATATAGAATTAATACAATTTCAAAGGCAAAAGATGTTTATACTTATGTCCTGAAAGCAGGTTCACCACCATCTCCATGACCTAAGAGAATAGAAGAAAGGTTGGAAGATAAACAACCAGTTGAAAGTGCAATGTCACTGGTTGTTGGAGATTTACCGCAGGCTGAGCCTATTGAACAGAGTTTGGTGTTAAAGGATGACCCAAAGGAACAGAGGATGACTCGGGCTGCATATAGACGTAAAGAAAAGGAGCAGAAACAGAAGGCCGATTTTGGACCAACAACACACGGTCCGGTTATTACAGAGCCTGTGGGAGGGGCATGACCGAAGAGATCAATGGCAGATCTTCAGGCAGTGTTCCAGAGGCTTCAGGCCACTAAGGATGGCAAAGCTTTTGACATGGAATATTAATGGCCTGAAATCACCACAAAAAAGAAAGAAAGTATTTCACTACCTGAAACAACATAAAAATGACATTGTTTGCTTACAAGAGACTCAAAAGATCAAAAGTTACTGATTAATTCTCAGTTGGGATCACATTTTATAGTTTCTGCCCCAGATAAAAAAGGGGGAGTGGTTATTTATTTAAGAAGAGACTTATCGGCTAGATTAATTGAATCTGATACACAAGGAAGATATGTTATTATTGAATTAGTGTTACAAGGCAAGAAAGTTCTTATTATTGGATTATATGCCCCTAATCAACAGCAAAATAAGTTTTATAAGTTTTTACATCAGAAACTGATTCAATTGGATTACAAATCTGTTATTATGATGGGTGACTGGAATGGTGTTTTGGACTGAAGTAAAGACAAGAAGGGGTCTTTTAAAAATTCTCCTAATCATTCTAAATTTCCTAAAGCTTTTTTTGATTTGAAAGATGACTTGGAACTAAGATATCTGGCGGGAACGGAATGTGGTAGATAGAGACTTTACTTTTTTTCGGATAGGCATCAATCGTTTTCCAGAATTTTTTTTTTTAAATTACTACTGATCTTTTCTCCAGGGTCAAGAATGTTAAGATTTTTCCTAGAACATTGTCAGATCATAGCCCTGTATGGTTGGAGTTATTCGCTGAAGATGTGACCAGAAGATCTTGGAGATTGAATGAAAACTTATTTAGATATGAGGTGCTTTCGCAGAAATGTAGAGAACATTTGAAATATTTTTTTGCTTTGAATATGCATAAAGGTACATCGATGGAAATGGTTTCGGATGCTAGTAAAGCTTATATGAGAGGGGTTTTGATTCACATGAATAATGGACATAGGCGTAAGCAGACGCAAAAACGTAAAGAGCTTGAAGAAGAGATTAAATTGAAGGAGAAAGCTCTTATTTTGAACCCATCAGGTAAGAGATTAAGGGTTTCCATAAATTTGTTGAAAGAGCAATTTAATATGCTAATGGCTGATCAGGTTGCAACTAATTTGCGTTATGTGAAACATAACACGTTTAGTAATGCAAATTCGCCTGGCATATCAATTAAGGAAGAAACAGAAATTGCATATTATAGAGAAAATAGAATATAAAGGTAAAGAGGTATATCAACAAAAGTTGATTAAAAAGAGTTTTTTAGATTTTTATACAAAATTATATGCTAGTGAAAATATACAAGCTTTAGATATAGATAAGTATTTACAGGAAGCACATTTTCCTAGACTTTCAAATGAACAACAGAAGGAGATGAATCGTTTAATTACCTCTGAGGAAATCATTGTAGCAATTAAGCAGTTAAAAGTGGGTAAGGCTCCTGGTACAGATGGATTATCAGCAATTTATTATAAAATATTATTTGCAGAGATGATAGAACCATTAAAGGAATTGTTTAATAATATCCAGTTTGGAGGAGAAGTGCCTCCATCTTGGAGACGGGCTTTTATATCGCTGATTCCAAAGGAGGATCAAGACCTTACCCAGCCTAAGAATTATAGACCTATATCACTTTCGAATACAGATTATAAGATTTTTTCCAAAATATTGGCAAATAGATTAATGAAAGTTTTGAAACAAATGATTCACAGTGATCAGTCTGGATTTATAACTGGAAGATATATGAAATATAATGTAAGACAAATTGTTAATTTAATTGAGTATTTGGAGAAGAACAACCAAGTCCCTGCGGCATTGATATTTTTGGATGCTGAAAAAGCTTTTGATCAGTTGAATTGGCAATTTTTATTGAGGGTTGTTGACAAAATGAATTTTGGGGATAATTTTTTACATTCTCTTAGGGCTATATATCAACAACAATCGGCACAAATTATAATTAATGGAGGATTATCAGAGGCATTTAAAATTGAAAAAGGCACAAGACAGGGATGTCCCCTATCACCACGGTTGTTTGTTTTAACATTGGAGATTTTATTGATTAAAATTCGTGAATCAACTCTAATAAGGGGAATAAAAATAAAACAGAATGATTATAAGTTAAGAGCTTTTGCGGATGACTTGGTTGTGACATTATCTCAACCGACTCAATCGGTTAGAGACTTGATGGAAATTATAACTCAATATGGAAAAGTTTCTGGTTTTAAGGCAAATAATAATAAGACTAAAATATTATCTAAAATATGACTATGGATGAAAAGGAAACGTTAGGAAAATTGACAGGTTATGAAATAGTGAAAAAGGTTAAATATTTGGGAGTATATATTACAGCCTCTAATGTGAAATTATATAAGAATAACTATGAGACATTATGGCTAAAAGTACAAAAAGGTTTAAATAATTGGAAAAAACTACAATTATCTTTGCTGGGGAAAATTGCAGCTGTTAAAATGAATGTTTTACCAAAGTTTCTCTTTTTGTTTCAAATGATACCTATATTGAAAAAGGATGCTAATTTGGATGAATGGCAGAAGGGTATTAATAAATTTATCTGGGTGGGAAAAAAACCAAGAGTTAAACTTAAGATTTTACAAGATGCACAGGAAAGAGGAGGACTTAAGGTGCCTAATTTGAAATTATATTATGATGCGGTGGTTTTGACACTGGTTAGTGATTCGCTTAACTTAACAAATAAAAGAATACTTTATCTTGAGGGATGGGACTTATTATATTTATTTATTTATTTATTTATTTATTTATTTATTTTTGGGACTTATATGCCGCCCTATCTCCCGAAGGACTCAGGGCGGCTAACAACAATAAAAACAACAATACAAAAGTTAAAAGAAATTAAATAAACAGCCCCAAAATAAATTAACTAAACAATTAAAAATTAAAACATTTTAAAAACCCATTGTCAATCCAGGTCAGCCTGATGAAAAAGGAAAGTTTTGAGGTCGCGGCGAAAGGACCGGAGATCTGGGGCCATCCAGAGCTCAAGGGGGAGTTGGTTCCACAGGGCTGGCGCTCCCACAGAGAAGGCCCTCCCCCTGGGGGTCGCCAGCTGACATTGTCTAGCCGACGGCACCCTGAGGAGGCCCTCTCTGTGTGAGCGCACTGGGAGATGGGAAGTCGTCCCCGGCAGCAGACGGTCCTACAAATATCCCGGGCCTAAGCCATGTACGGCTTTAAAGGTAAGTACCAGAACCTTAAATCTCACCCGGAAGACAACCGGTAACTAATGCAGCTCATGCAGGAGGGGTGTAATATGGGAGTATCGGGATGCTCCCATCACTACCAGCGCGGCCGCATTCTGCACCAGCTCGAGCCTCCAGGTGGTCTTTAAGGGCAACCCCATGTAGAGAGCATTGCAGTAATCTATCTGAGAGGTAACGAGTGCATGAGTGACCGTACTTAGGGCATCTCGGTCCAGATAGGGGCGCAACTGGTGCACCAGGTGAACCTGGGCAAATGCCCCCCTGGCCACGACTCCAAAATGATCTTCAAAACTGAGTCATGACTCCAGGAGGATGCCTAAATTGCATGCCCTATCTACGGGAGGTGACACCTCTCCTCCCATAACCAAAGATGGAACCTCTTGGACAAGTCGAGATGCCGGTACGTAAAGCCACTCAGTCTTGGCCGGGTTGAGCTTCCGGTGGCGACGCGACACTGAAGACAGCCATCTCCGGGCTGTCCGCTCCGCGGCTTTGTTTGAACCACCGAAAAGAGCGCCGATCAGCTGTTTCAGTGGTTCGGAAGCCCCCTCCTCAGGAGAAGAGGAGGGGGTGAGGCCCCAGGTAGGGGTTGAGCTCTCCGGGGCCGCCTGAGCTTTTAGTTCAGGCGGCTGAAGGATCGAGCCCCCCCGAAGCCTGGGTTTGCTCCGGGCTGCGCAGCGCTTCTGCTCCGTGCTTTTGGGAGCAGAACCAAGTGTTAGCAACCACCCCTGCCAGAAGGAAGGACTTTGGAGTGTGAAGAGGCAGGCAGAGCGATACAGGAGGTCAAGGTGAAGTGGATTTTTGTTCTCTAGTTCAATGGACTTTATGGACTTTAAAAGTGAAAGTGCGTAGCAAGTGAAAGTGGGGGAAGATGGTGGCTAAAACTTCTAAAGCTCTCCGGAGTGTGGGGGCTTCCCCGGTGCAACAGTCCTCGACTGCCTCCTGCACCTGCTCCGGCATTGACGGTTAAGGATTTACAGGATGCTTTGGAAAAGCACTCACAACAAATAGCAGATATTATAGATGAAAAGATGGAAAAGCTGGAGGAGAAGATGGAAGAGACGTTTACAGCAATGAGGGCAGACATCTTGCCTGCACTTCAAGGTGTGGCTTTACGTATTGAATGCTTGGACGAAAAAATGGAAGATCTTAGCCAAAAAAATTCCAGATTAGAAGCAAAAGTCTTAGAGAATGAAAATGTGATGGATAAAATGGATGGTGACTTGACTCTGGTCCAGTACCACCAGATGGAGTTTGCTATCACAATCAGAGGCTTAAAAGAGAATCCTAAAGAAGATTTAAAGCAGATAGTCTCTGAGGCTTTGGAAGTGGTACTGGGACAGCCAGCAGCTGAAATTGAGGGAAATATAGACAAAATCTTTCGTGTGAATTCATGGATTGCAAGGCAGAGGAAGCTACCTAGAGATGTGGTGGTTTACTTCACAAAGAGAGCAATCAGGAATGAAGTTATCCAAGTTTCTTATGATACTAAGCTTGTGGTTGCTGAGCAAGAAGTTTTGGTTTTAAAAGAGATTCCTCCAAGAATTTTAAGGAGAAGGAAAGATTTTGCTTTTCTGGCACAGGAACTTAAGAAACGCGACATCAAGTTTAGATGGGAGATACCAGTGGGCATGGTGGTGATGCATGAAGGTACGAGACACCGCTTGGTCACAGTGATCCAGGCACGTGATTTTTATAGCAAAGTTTTAAAAGCAACCCCTCTACCACTTTTGGAATCCGCAAAGAAAAATGGCGAGGGAAAGCCTCAAGATGCTGAAGGAACACAGACAGATAAGAAAGATACTGGAGGGGATCAAATTACAGTTTCATCGGAAGATGCCAGAGAGCAGAGGATGATGCATGCTGCCTTGAGACGAGCGAGACAAGAGCAAGAGCAAGACCAGCAGAAAGTTATGGAACCTCCAAAGCGTACCTATAGCGAAGCTGTGGGAGGGGCGCGGCCTAAGGAAGTTAAGGGACTCCTGGCAAACGTGTTCCAGAAGCTTCGGGACGCCAAGGATGGCGACTAAGTTCCTAACTTGGAATGTCAATGGTTTAAACTCACCACAGAAGAGAAAGAAAGTTTTTCAATACTTAAAACAATTTAAGACTGATGTTATTTGCTTGCAAGAAACACATATTAGGGTTATGGACCAAAAGTACCTATTGAACTCAAGATTGGGTACGCAATTTATTGCTTCTGCAATGAATAAGAAAAATGGAGTGGTTATTTATGTCAAGAATGCTGTGACAGCGGAGCTAATAGAAGCAGATAAACAAGGAAGATATGTTATGATAGATTTGCTGTTAGAAGGCAAAAAAACGCTTTTGGTTGGACTGTATGCTCCTAATCAACAACAAGCAGAATTTTATAGTTAATTACACAGTAAGATTACTCAGATGGATTATAAATCTTTTATTTTTACGGGAGATTGGAACGGCGTCTTGGACGTACAACTGGACAAGTGTGGTTCTTTTAAACATACTCCGAGCCACGCTAGATTGCCTAAATCTTTTTTTGAAATCAAGGATGATTTGGAGTTGCGAGATATTTGGAGAGAAATACATTTACATGAAAAGGATTACACTTTTTTTTCTGATAGACACCAATCTTTTTCCAGGATTGATTTTATATTACTGACTAATGATTTTTTTTCTAGGATTAAGAAGATAAAGATTTGTCCAAGAACTATGTCTGACCATAGTCCAGTTTGGTTAGAGATTGATAAGGATAATAGAGACAGGCGCTCTTGGTGCTTAAATGAGAACTTGTTTAGAAATCAGAGTAACGTGGAAGAATGTAAAAAACAGATGAAGGACTTTTTTGAAATTAACATGAATAAGGGTACTCCTATGGACATGGTTTGGGATGCTAGTAAAGCTTATATGAGAGGGGTGTTAATATATATGAACAATAAATACAGACGTAACTTGGAATTTAGGAGGAAAGAATTGGAGAATGAAATTAGGGAAAAAGAAAAGGCTTAATTCTGAATCCATCGGATGTGAAGATTAAAGAGGTTATTAATTTGTTAAGAGGACAATTTGATAAGTTGATGCCTGACCAGGTGGCAACTAACGTACGGTTTGCTAGGCATAACACTTTTTGCAATGCCAATAAACCAGGCAGATGGTTAGCCTACAGGTTAAGGAAGAAGCAAAGGGCTTCTAACATAGATAAAATAGAACATAAAGGTAAGGTTGTGTATCAGCAGGACCTTATTAAGGAAGCCTTTGTGGACTTTTATTCCAAATTATATGCTAAAGATAAGATCAATGAAGTAGATATTGATGTATATTTGAGGAATGCCAACATCCCGGTTCTTACACAAGAACAAAAGGAAGAGATTAATCAATTGATAACAGAAGAAGAAATTCTTTTAGCAATTAAACAACTGAAGGTGGATAAAGCGCCAGGCACGGATGGACTGACTGCGGTGTATTACAAAAATTTACAATCGGAGGTGATAAAGCCATTAAGGGAATTGTTTCAGACAATTCAAAGGGGAGGAAGGGTACCTCCGTCTTGGAGAACTGCTTTTATTTCCCTGATTCCGAAGGAAGATCAGGATGTTACTCAAGTAAGAAATTACAGACCAATATCACTTTTGAATACGGACTACAAGATATTTGCTAAGGTTTTAGCTAACAGATTGATGAGGGTTTTGCAACAGATGATTCACGGGGACCAAACTGGGTTCATTAGTGGTAGACAAATGAAAAATAATGTGAGGCATATAGTAGACTTGGTGGAATTTTTGGAAAGGAACAACCAGATCCCTGTGGCGCTGATCTTTTTAGATGCCGAAAAAGCTTTTGATCAACTGGATTGGCAATTTTGGATGAAAGTTTTAGATAAAATGAATTTTGGGGATAAATTTTTACAACCAATTAGGGCATTATATCAGAAACAAACTGCCCGAATAATAGTAAATAATAGTTTGACTGAAGTATGTAATATTGAAAAGGGCACAAGACAAGGGTGTCCGTTATCACCTTTATTATTTGTTTTAGCATTGGAGATATTATTGATTAAAATACGGAATTCGGAAAAAATTAAGGGAATCCAAATTAGAGATCAGGATTATAGACTGAGGGCGTTTGCAGACGATCTGGTTGTAACGGTGACCCAGCCAGAAAATTCTGTTGTGGACCTGATGGAGATAATAATGCAATATGGGAAGGTTTCTGGATTTAAGGTTAATGTACAAAAAACTAAAATATTAGCCAAAAATATGACAGTATCGCAAAAGGCCCTTTTAGAAGGGTTAACTGGATTTGAGATTGTTAAAAGGGTTAAATATTTGGGGGTGTATTTGTCACCCTCAAATGCAAAGTTATATAAAAATAATTATGAAAAGCTATGGGGAAAAATTCAAAAAGAATTGGAGAGTTGGAAAAAATTGCAATTGTCTTTACTGGGAAGAATTGCAGCAGTGAAAATGAATGTTTTGCCTAAATTTCTATTTTTATTTCAAATGATACCTATTCTTAAAAAAGATTCAAATTTGGAGGAATGGCAACAGGGTATCAATAAATTTGTATGGGCAGGGAAAATGCCACGAATTAAATTTAAGATTATGCAGGATACGCGCGAAAGAGGTGGTCTTAAAATGCCCAACTTTAAATTATATTATGAAGCTGCTTAATAGCTGTAAAAATTTCTTCTTCTGTAATCAGTTGGTTAATCCCCTCTTTTTGTACTTGCGTAAGAACCGGGATGCTAGCCTTCTCCAAATACGTATCAATATCTTTTGCATTAATGTCCTCTTTAGTATATAATTTCGAATAAAAATCCACAAAGGCATCCTTAATAAGATTCTGTTGATACACAACCCTTCCTTTATACTCAATCTTATCTATATTAGATGCCCTTTGTTTTTTCCTCAGTCTATAAGCCAACCATCTGCCTGGCTTATTAGCATTGCAAAAAGTATTATGCCTAGCAAACCGCAGATTGGTCGCCACTTGATCAGCCATTAATTTATCAAATTGTCCTCGTAACAGTCTAATAGCCTCCTTGATCTTCACCTCCTCTGGGTTCAAAATCAAAGCCTTTTCTTTTTCCTTTATTTCATTCTCCAGTTCTTTCCTTCTAGTTTCCACTGCACGTCTATGTCTATTATTCATATATATCAACACCCCTCTCATATAGGCCTTGCTAGCATCCCAAACCATATCCATAGAGGTACCCTTATTCATATTCATCTCAAAAAAATCCTTCATCCGCTGTTTGCATTCTTCCACATTTCTCTGATTTCTAAACAAATTCTCATTTACGCGCCATGAGCGTCTATCTCCTCTTTCCTTATCAATCTCCAACCACACTGGACTGTGATCAGAGATAATTCTTGCGCAGATTTTCACCTTTTTAGATCTCAAAAGAAGATCATTAGTCAACAAAATAAAATCAATCCTCGAAAAAGATTGGTGTCTATCAGAATAAAATGTATAATCCTTCTCCTGCAAATGTCTCTCACGCCAAATATCTCGCAATTCCAGGTCATCCTTCATTTCAAAAAAAGATTTAGGCAGTCTAGCGTGACTTGGAATGCGTTTAAAGGCTCCAGCCTTATCCAACTGTACATCCATAACTCCATTCCAGTCCCCCATAAAAATAAAGGATTTATAATCCAACTGGGTAAGCTTTGTATGAAGTAAACTAAAAAAGTCAGCTTGTTGTTGATTTGGAGCATATAATCCAACTAAAATCGTCTTTTTACCTTCAAACAACAGCTCGATCATAACATATCTTCCATGCTTATCTGCTTCAATTAGGTCCGCTGTTAAGGCACTTTTAACATAAACAACCACTCCATTTTTCTTATTCTCTGCAGAAGCAACAAATTGCGTACCCAGCCTCGAGTTCAATAAATACTTTTGATCCAAAACTCTAATATGCGTTTCTTGCAGGCATATAACATCTATCTTAAATTGTTTTAAATATTGAAAAACTTTCTTCCTCTTCTGCGGTGAGTTTAGTCCATTAACATTCCAGGTTAAAAATTTAGTTGCCATGTATATCCCCGAAAAGCTCTTGGACCACAGCTTTGATAGGACTGGTTACTTTAGGCCGTGCTCCTCCCACAGCTTGGCTATGAATGCGTTGTGAAGAATCTGAAGACTTTTGCTGATCTTGTTCTTTTATTTTCTTTGCTCGTTTTAAAGCAGCACGCGTCACTCTTTGCTCTCTAGGATCATCCAAAGAGATTGTAGCTTGATCTCCTCCAGCACCATTTTCCTCTGTTTCCTCCTCTTGTTGTTCTTCTTCTCCAGATCCCTTTCCAGCTTCCAGGAGCGTTAATGGGGTTGCTTTTAAGACATTATTGTAGAAATCACGTGCTTGTTTCACAGTAATCAGCCTATACCTTTTACCTTCATACATCACCATCAGCCCCTCTGGAATCTCCCATCTGAACCTTATATCTCTTTGCTTGAGCTCTTGCACAAGAAATGTATAGTCCTTTCTTCCCCTTAAAATCCTTGGAGGAATTTCTTTTAAAACCAAGACTTCTTGTTCAGCAATCACAACCTTAGCATCATAGGCAGCTTGTATAACTTGATCTCTAATTTCTCTTTTTGCAAAATAAACCACCACGTCTCTAGGCAACTTTCTCTGTCTGGCAATCCATGAATTCACCCAAAACACTTTATCCATAGCTGCTCTTATTTCAGATGCTGGCTGGTTCAATACCCCTTCGAGAGCCTCAGAGATCAGCTGCTTTAAATCTTCTTTAACATTCTCTTTTAAGCCTCTAATTCTGACAGCAAACTGCATCTGGTAATATTGGGCATGGCTTAACTCCCTTTCCAACTTGCCTCTTTCAATTTCATTCTCCCGTGCTTTTACTTCTAGTATAGCATTCCTTTGAGCCAAATCATCCACTTTTTCATCTAAATCTTCCACACATTCCGCCACTTTATGCACTGAAGTCAAAATATCTACCTTCATCACGCTGTACTTCTGTTCCATCCTCTCTTCCATTCTTTCCTCAAATTTCTCCAATTTCTCCTCCATCTGTGCAAATTTATCAGCAATTGATTGATTAATTGATTCCAAAAGTACCTGGGCATGTTTATCCAAGGCATCTCGCAAATCCTTCGATGTCAGCACTTCAGGAGGGTGCAATGCCTGTAGTGATGATTGTTGCACCGGCGAGGATCCTCCACTCCGAAGAGTTTTAGAGGGAGGTTTAGCCGCCATCTTTTAATCCTCAATTATGACGCACTTTCAATTAAAGTTTAAAAAGTCCAACAAGTTAGAGAGTACAGTAAAATAGTCCTCTTCACCTTTTCCTCTTGTACCGCTCTGCCTGCTCCTTTAAATCATAGTCCTCTCTTCAGGCAGGGATGGTTCGCAGACGCCTGGCTCTGCTCCAGGAAGTTCGGAGCAGAGACGACGGCCAGCTGGGAGCAACCCAGGCTTCGGGGGAGTTCGATCCTTCAGCCGCCCAAGCTCCAAGCTCAGGCGGCCTCGGAGAACTCTACCCCTACCTGGGGCCTCACCCCCTCCTCTTCTCCCGAGGAGGGGGCTTCAATTTCGCCCGAACAGCTGATCGGCGCTGTTTCGGGCGAAAAAACAAACAGCTGAGCCGCGGGCAGCCAGCTATTAAGGAACTGAAGGTGGATAAAGCACCAGGCACTGATGGCTTGACTGCGGCCTATTATAAAAACTTACAATTAGAGATGATAAAACCGTTAAAGGAACTGTTCCAGACAATCCAGAGGGGGGGAAAGGTGCCCCCGTCTTGGAGAACAGCTTTTATCTCTTTGATTCCGAAGGAAGACCAGGATGCTACTTTAGTTAAAAATTACAGACCGATATCGCTTTTAAATACAGATTATAAGATATTTGCTAAGGTTTTGGCTAATAGACTGATGAGGGTTCTGCAACAGGTGATTCATGGGGACCAAACGGGGTTTATTAGTGGAAGACAAATGAAAACTAATGTGAGACATATAGTTGATGTGTTAGAGTTTTTGGAAAGGCACAACCAGATCTCTGCTGCGCTAATCTTTTTAGATGCTGAAAAGGCTTTTGATCAATTGAACTGGCAATTTTTGTTGAAAGTTTTAGACAAAATGGATTTTGGGGAAAAATTTTTACATCCGATTAGGGCATTATACCAAAAACAAACTGCCCGAATTATAGTTAACAATAGTTTGACAACAGTATGTAATATTGAGAAGGGCACAAGGCAAGGGTGTCCGCTATCGCCCTTGTTATTTGTATTAACATTAGAGATATTATTGGTTAAGATTCGGAATTCGGAAAAAATTAAGGGGATACAAGTTGGAGATCAGGATTACAGATTGAGAGCATTTGCAGATGATCTGGTTGTTACAGTGACCCAGCCAGAGAACTCTGTTGTGGACCTGATGGAGATAATAACACAATATGGGAAGGTTTCTGGATTTAAAGTAAATATACAGAAAACTAAAATTTTGGCTAGAAATATGACAGTTTCGCAGAAGGCTCTCCTAGAAGGATTAACTGGATTTGAGATTGTTAAAAGGGTTAAATATTTGGGGGTGATTTTGTCGCCCTCTAATACAAAGCTATATAAAAATAATTATGAAAAGTTATGGGGCAAAATTCAAAAAGAACTGGAGAGTTGGGAAAAATTGCAATTGTCTTTGTTGGGACGGATTGCAGCAGTGAAAATGAATGTCCTGCCCAAATTTTTATTCTTATTTCAAATGATACCGATTCTTAAGAAAGACTCTAACTTGGAGGAATGGCAGCGTGGTATCAATAAATTTGTGTGGGCAGGGAAAAAGCCACGAGTTAAACTTAAGATTATGCAGGATACTCGTGAGAGAGGTGGCCTTAAAATGCCTAATTTTAAATTATATTATGAAGCTGCTGCACTAGTAGGAATAAGTGATTGGATTAATTTGACACAATCGAGGTTATTAAATCTTGAGGGCCATGATCTGTTGTTTGGCTGGCATGCATATTTGTTGTATGATAAGAAGGTAGATACTGTGTTTAGGATGCATACTTTAAGACAGGCATTGCTGAGAGTTTGGAAGAAGTATAGACATAAGTTAAGCAGCAAGATACCATTGTGGGCAATCCCAAAACACGCAATAGAAAATATACATGCTGGTTTCAAACATGATGAGACTACTTACAAGGAAATTTTAAGTTTGGAAAGGAATATTTGGTGCTTGAAATCATATAGTTTCTTGCGAGAAGAGAAGGTTGTTCAGACTTGGTTTCAATATATTCAGTTACAGGCCAGGTGGAAAGAAGACCAAAAAAATGGATTTGCAACGACTGATGAAAATTTGATAAAGCAAATTAGAAATCAAGGACCAGCACATATTAAACGGATATATCTTGCATTGATAGAGATCGATTCAGAAACAGAGCTTGTTAAGGATTGTATGATAAAATGGGCCCAAAACATTCAGGAAGTTATTACAATGGACACGTGGGAAAAGATCTGGGTGAGGAATGTAAAATTCACTCAAGCTCAAAGTCTAAGAGAGAACTTTTACAAAATGTTTTATAGATGGCATCTAGATCCTAAAAAGCTTGCAAGTATGTATCCGAATTATCAGCCTAAATGTTGGAGGTGTGGTGATGAAGAGGCAACATATTTTCACATATGGTGGACATGTAAAAAGGTCAAGGCTTTTTGGATAAAAGTCTGGTGGAATATGCAGAAGATTTTTAAACGGAGGATAAAGTTTTGTCCGCAATTTTTTTTGTTGGGAATAATTGTTGACGCTACAGTTGTGGACTCTAAGTTGATGTTGAATTTAGTTACGGCAGCAAGACTTTTGATAGGTCAATATTGGAAGAAAGAGGAACTGCCGACTATACAAGAGTGGATTTTAAAGGTTTCCGACTTGGCAGAGATGGCGAAGATTTCGGCCTATTTGAAAGATTACTCGCAAGAACATTATATTATGGAATGGAGAAAATGGATTGAGTTTATCCAGAATAAGTATAGGGTCAAGAAGTTTTATCTAGCATTTGAATAAGTCTTCTTTCGTTTTCTTTTTTCTTTTTTTTATTTTGTCTTCTATATATATTTAATAATGCTAAGTTTTGTTTGATCCTATATAAGTTAGAGAGTGATGGATTTTAGAATTTATAGTTGTTAGTATATGGTTGTTTATGATTGCCTTTTTATATATATATACCTTGTATTCAGCTCTGGGAAGTCCGGGGGGGAGGGGGGTTGGGGGGAGGTTGGGGGGGAGGAGGGAGGGGGGGAGGGGGGGGGAAGGGGGGAGGTAGGGAGGGGAGGAGGGAGGGGGAAGGGGTTTTTTAAAGGAAAACTGTATTTTTAAAACTTTTCAATAAAAAAAAAATTATATTATGAAGCTGCTGCGTTGTCAGCGATAAGTGATTGGATCAATTTGACACAAGGGAGATTATTAAATCTTGAGGGCCACGACTTGCTATTTGGCTGGCATGCATATTTATTGTATGATAAGAAGGTAGATAATGTGTTTAAAGTGCATATTTTAAGACAGGCATTGCTGAGAGTTTGGAAAAAGTATAGACATAAGGTAAACTACAAGATACCTTTGTGGGCAATTCCGAAACATGTAATAGAAAACATAAATGTTGGCTTCAAACATGATGTGACTACATACAAGGAGATCTTAAGTTTGGAGAGGAACGTATGGTGTTTGAAGCCGTATAATCTTTTACGAGATGAGAAGATTGTTCAAACTTGGTTTCAATATGGTCAATTACGGGCCAGGTGGAAAGAAGATCAGAAAACTGGTTTTTCAATGACTGATGAAAATTTGGTAAAGCAAATTAGAAATCAGGGTCCAGCACATATCAAACGGATATATCTTGCATTGATAGAAATTGACTCAGAAACAGAACTTGTTAAAGATTGTATGATAAAGTGGGCTCAGAATATTCAAGAAGTTATCACAATGGACACTTGGGAAAAGATCTGGGTGAGGAACGTAAAATTTACACAAGCTCAAAACTTAAGAGAGAACTTTTATAAAATGTTTTATAGGTGGCATTTAGATCCTAAAAAGCTTGCAAGTATGTATCCGAAATACCAACCTAAATGTTGGAGATGTGGTGGCGAAGATGCAACATATTTTCATATATGGTGGACCTGTAAAAAGGTTAAAGCTTTTTGGATTAAAATCTGTTGGAATATGCAGAAGATATTTAAGCAAAGGATAAAGTTTTGTCCGCAATTGTTCTTATTGGGCGTAATTACAGATACTACTGTTGTGGACACCAAGTTAATGCTGAACTTAATTACGGCAGCAAGACTTTTAGTAGGCCAATATTGGAAGAAGGAGGAACTGCTGACTATAGAAGAATTGACTCTAAAAGTTTCTGACCTGGCGGAAATGGCAAAGATTTTGGCTTATTTGAAAGACCATTCGCAACAACGTTATATTATGGAGTGGAAAAAGTGGATTGATTATATCCAGAACAAATATGGGACCAAAAAGTTCTATTTAGCATTTGTATAAGTTTTTTTTATGTGATATTAGTATTGCTTGTAGTTATTTCATATGAGCTAGAGTGCGATAGACTTAATAGTTTATTGTTGTTAACATATGGTTGTTTATGATTGTTTTTTACTTTTATACCTTGTATTTAGCTCTGGGAAGTCGGGGAGAGGGGAGGGGGGAAGGGGGGGAGGGTTAGGGAGGGTTAGGAAGGGTTGGGTGGAGGGAGGGGGGAGGGATTGTTAAAGATAAAATGTATTGTAAAACTTTTCAATAAAAAAAAAAGTCTTGGCCGGGTTGAGCTGGAGCCTATTCTTCCACATCCAAATCCGTACCGCTTCCAGGCAACGGGACATCACATCGAGGGCATCGCTGGGTTGGTTCGGGGTGGAGATAAAAAGCTGGGTATCATCAGCATATTGATGATACCTCACCCCGAAACCACGGATGATCTCACCCAGCGGCTTCATATAGAAGTTGAACAGGAGGGGCGAGAGTACCGACCCCTGAGGCACCCCACAACTAAGGGGTCTAGGGGTTGACCTCTGCCCTCCTGCCAACACCGTCTGCGAACGGCCCGAGAGGTAGGAGGAGAACCACCGTAAAATGGTGCCTTCCACTCCCAACCCCTCAAGATGTCACAGCAAGATACCATGGTCGATGGTATCAAAAGCCGCTGAGAGGTCTAAAAGGACCAGGACAGAGGAATAACCCCTGTCTTGGGCCCGCCAGAGATCATCCACCAGCGTGACCAATGCCGTCTCCGTGCTGTACCCGTGCCTGAAACCCGATTGGTATGGATGCAGGTACTCAGTTTCCTCCAAGACCAAAGGGAGCTGCCGTGCCACCACGCTCTCAACAACCTTCGCAAGGAAGCGAAGGTTGGAGACAGGACGAAAGTTATTTAAAATAGCTGGATCCAAGGCAGGTTTCTTGAGGAGGGGCCTTACCACTGCCTCTTTCAAGGCGGCAGGGAAGCACCCCTCACTCAAGGAAGCATTGATAACTGCCAGGAGCCAGCCTCGTGTAACCTCCCGAGCCGCATAAACCAGCCAGGAGGGACACGGGTCCAACAAACACGTGGCGGCACTTAATTTCCCCATGATCCTGTCCACTTCATCCGGAGTCACAGGATCAAACTCTTCCCAAATATTATCGGCCAAACCCATCGTTTCCCCTTCGTCAGATATATGGGTGGCATACATATTTAATTTATGATAAAAAAGTTGACAAGGCTTTTAAATCTCATATTTTAAGAAGTGCTTTATTGTGTGTCTGGAAAAAGTATTAGTGACTTCCGGGTGGCAAGGCTCCGCCGCCGGAAGCCATTCAGGCTGTCAGCCCCGTTGTCTCTGTGGAGCTGCCGAAAACAGCGCCGATCAGCTGTTTTGATGGCTCGGAAGCCCGCTCCTTGGGAGAAGAGGAGGGGGTGAGCGCCCAGGCAGGGGTAGAGCTCTTCCGGGCCGCCAGAGTCGAGACCCCCCCCCGAAGCCTGAGTTTGCTCTGGACCTCGGGACGCCTCTGCTCCAGGGCTTCAGATAACTTGGATGCAAGCAGAGCCGTACAGGAGAATCAGGTGAAAGCAAGTTTATGATCTTTAACTCGGAGGATTTTGTGGAGTTTGATAAAATTGAAAGTGCGTAACAGGCAATAGTGGGTGAAAATGGCTGCCAAATCTTCTAAAGCTTCTAGAAGCGTGGGGGCTTCTCCGGTGCAGCAATTTTCGCTACAAGCTTTAATGCCCCCTCCCCCTGCACCTGCACCTGCACTTGTACCAACTTTTACAGTGAAAGATCTGCAGGATGTTTTGCAAGAGGCTTTGAAAAAGCAATCTCAACAATTAGCTGAACTTATGGAGGAGAGGCTTACAGAAATGAGGGCAGACATTTTACTTGCATTTCAAGGCATGGCTGTATGTATAGAGCACCTGGATGAGAGAGTGGAGGATCTCAGCCAAAATAATATCAGATTAGATGCAAAAATGACAGAGACAGAAAATGTGGTGGATAAGATTGATGACGATTTGACCTTGGTACAGTACAGGGAGATGGAGTTCGCTGTGAGAATTAGAGGTTTAAATGAGGATTCTAAGGAAAATTTGAAAAAAATAGTCTCAGAGGCTTTGGAAGGTGTTTTGGAGCAACCAGGAGAAGAAATTATGGTGGATATAGACAAAATATTTCGTGCTAATTCGTGGATTGCAAGACAAAGGAAATTACCCAGAGATGTGGTGGTTTATTTTACAAAGAGAGCAATTAGAAATGAGGTTATTCAAGCTTTCTACAATAATAACTTTGCAATTGCTGAACAAGAAGTTTTAATTTTAAAAGAGATCCCTCCAAGAATCTTAAGGAGAAGGAAGGAATTTGCTTTTCTGGCACAAGAATTAAGAAGACGGGATATTCAGTTCAGATGGAAGATACCAGTGGGCATGGTGGTGATGTATGCAGGCATGAGACATCGTCTTCTTACAGTGTTACAGGGACGTGATTTTTATACTAATGTTTTAAAAGCAGTCCCCATACCACTTTTGGAATCTAAAAAGAAGAATGGTGAGGGAATGTGTCAATCACAAAGTGAGAATCTACAAGGTGCCGAAGGAGTTACGCAGATGAAAGATGGAGAATTCCAGAAAGTTACAGGAGTGGATCAAATTTCAGTATCATCGGAGGAGGTTAGAGACCAGAGAATGACACGTGCTGCTGCTAGACGAATGAGACAAGAGCAAGAACAAGAACAGCAGAGAGTTATGATGGCACCTCCAAAACCTACTTACAGTGAAGCAGTGGGAGGAGCGCGACCTGAGAGAGTGCAGGTGATCTTGGAAGAAGCGCTCCAAAAGATTCAGGCCGCGAAAGATGGCGACAAAGTTTCTAACCTGGAATGTTAGAAACTTCGGCTCAACCCTGACAAGACTGAGTGGCTGTTCGTGCCAGCATCCCGGGAAATTCCGATTATTCCATCTCTGGCCATGGGGGGTGAGCTATTACCCCCCGTAGATAGGGCACGCGACTTGGGGGTCCTTCTAGATTCTGTTGTGATTCAGGGTCAGCCTGTGGGTTCGGCAGTTGGGTCGGACGACTCAGAGGAGGAGGAGGGGGGTGTTGAAGAGCTTGCTGAGGGGATTGGACAGCTTGATGAGAGCCCCCAGCAAGGCCCCTCTCATCTGGTCACGATGCAGAACCAGCTGTGTGAGCCTGACAGCGTGGATGAAGATGACCCACAGCTGTCCCTGTTCAAGGACGCCCAACGCAGGAGGCAGTCAGTCAGGAGTAAACAGAGGAAGGCAATGGGGCACCTCGGAAGGAGGCACAGAGAGGTCACGCCCTGAACTGTATTTAAGGGGAATGTGTGGGAGGGCTGGTTTGCTGAAGGCAACCGCTTGGATTGTTCCTGCTTCTTAGCTCGTGTTTTATGGTTGGTGTCTTGTCTTGCTCTGTTTTATGTGAATAAATTTGGCAGGCGTAATTCCAGCCTCTTGCCATTTGTAAAGGGGTTGTCCCTGCCTTTTCTGCAGGGACGGTAGCAGGCTGGTACAGAACAGTTTGCCTTCAGCCTCCCACCCCTTACTAATATTATGGAGCAGCTACGTGCTGAGAATGCCCAGCTCACCCAGCAACTCACTTTGCTGGCAGCTCAGGTGGCTCAACTGCAAGCTCAGGTTCATGCTGCACCCCCACCATCACCCCCACCCAGGAGAAAATGCCAAGTTGCAATGCCGGATAAATTTACTGGCAATCCAGAACTGTTTCCTGCTTTCCTGGGACAATGCCAGCTCTTTATCAACGTGAGAGCAGCTGATTTCCCCACTGACCGGGATAAAATGGGGTTTGTGTTAAGCCTTCTTTCGGGTGATGCAGCTCGTTGGGGCACGCCTCTGCTGGCTCAACCTAGCCCATTGTTGGACAACTTTGTGGGGTTTTGTGATCATATGCGTCTGATGTATGAGGACCCTATTAAGACGCAGACTGCTACTCGACGTCTGAAAGCTCTGAGGCAGGGTCAACGCCCCCTACAGGGCTATATCAGCGATTTCCGGCTGCTTAGCCAGGATTCCGCCTGGAATGAGGCTGCGCTCATGGATGCCTTCCAGGATGGATTGTCGGAGGAGATGTTGGATGAGCTGGCCCGTGTGGATATTCCCTCAGACCTGAATGGGCTGATCCATCTCTGCCTGCGGATCAATGCTCGGTTGCAACAGCGAAGGAGTCGCCGTGCCACCCCACAGACCCCTGCAGCCCCTGTTGTGCGTGAGCCCCCAGTTCAAAGGGAGGAGCCAATGGAGCTGGGTGCTGCCAGGTCTCGTCTATCGGTGACTGAAATGAACAGACGACGATCGGGGGGGTTGTGTTTTTACTGTGGGGACCCTGGGCATTTGGCTGCTTTTTGCCCAAAGAAGCGACAGCGGGCATCAGTGACCAAGTCTGCCCCGAGAAAGTCCCCTACTTTTCTGTCGGGAAACGCCCCGAGCCCGATCTAGACGGTGTGATAGATCGGGCATCCCACAACAACACTGAGCGACGTCTTTCCGATGCTGCCTGTGGACCTCCACGGCATCTGATTTTGGAGGCACATCTGATCCTTCCTGGCAAGCCAGAGGGGATTCCAGTCCATGCCTTAATTGACTCTGGGGCCACCACAAATTTTATGGACTCAGCATTTGTGGCCAAATGGGCTGTTCCCCAGGGCCCGGTGGATCCGCCCATGTTAGTGGAGACTATCGATGGTCGAGTGCTCCTGTCTGGGCCAATTACGGCCGCCACGTAACCATTATGTATGGCCATCAGTTCCCATGTGGAGGCCATCCAGTTCTATATCACCTCAGATCTGCACTTCCCCATGGTCTTGGGACTGGCGTGGCTCCGGGCGCATGACCCACAGATCTATTGGTCACAGAACTTGGTCACCTTCCCAAGCTTGCAGTGCGTGGACCACTCCCGCCATATCTGTGCCGGCCAGGTGGAGGGTTCCCCAGGGGTTTCCTTGCCTCCCGAACTGTCCGACTTTGCTGATGTGTTCAGCGAGACAGAGGCGGATCAATTACCCCCGCACAGGCCCTATGACTGCCCCATTGATTTAGTCCCTGATGCGCCTCTCCCAGTGGGGTGTTTGTACTCCATGTCAGACCCCGAGTTGGCTGCATTGCAGGACTTTCTGGAGAAGAATTTGGCTCGCGGTTTCATCCGGCCCTCGTCCTCGCCAGTGTCTGCACCCGTGCTCTTCGTCAAAAAGAAGTCGGGCGAATTGCGGCTTTGCTGCGATTATAGGAAACTCAATGCCATCACGGTGCGCAAACGTTACCCGCTGCCCCTCATCCCCGAACTCTTGGACCGACTCCGGGAGGCTAAGATCTTCACGAAACTGGACCTGCATGGATCTTACAACCTCGTCAGGGTTCAGCCGGGTGATGACTGGAAGACGGCGTTTGGTACTCGCTATGAAGATTTTGAGTACACGGTGATGCCATTTGGCCTGACGAATGCCCCCGCTGTGTTTCAGCATTTCATGAACGACATTTTCCGGGATTTGTTGGATCAGTTTGTCGTAATCTACTTGGATGACATCCTGATCTACTCCCCGTCGCGTGAGGTGCACCATCAGCATCTCCATCAGGTCCTGCAGCGACTCCGAGAACATCGGCTGTTTGCCAAGTTGGAGAAGTGCCAGTTCTACCGGGTGACCATCGATTTCCTGGGTCACCGCATTTCTCCTGAGGGCATCGCCATGGAGCCGAGTAAGGTTGACTCTTTGCAGAGTTGGCAACCCCCGCGTCGTGTGAAGGATGTTCAGCGACTTCTTGGATTCGCCAACTATTACCGAACTGTCATCCCTGGGTTTGCTGCCTTGACAGCCCCCCTCATCCGGCTCCTGCAGAAGAAGACTTGGTTCCAGTGGAACGCTCCAGAACAACAGGCTTTCCAGACTTTGAAGGAAGCCTTCATGAAGGAGCCCATCTTGAAGCATCCTGACCCGCAACGGCCGTTTGTTGTGGAGGCGAACGCCTCCGACATTGCCATTGGGGCAGTGTTACTCCAGGCAACGACGCCCAGCGGTACCCTCTTCCCTTGCGCGTACCATTCACGAAAACTGAACCCTTCGGAGCGCAATTATACAATCTGGGAGAAGGAGCTGCTGGCCATCAAAGCGGCGTTCGAGTCCTGGAGGCATCATCTGGAGGGAGCGCGGCATCAAATCGAGGTCCGGACGGACCATAAGAATTTGGAAAGCCTGCAGACCGCTCAGAATTTGAACCAACGCCAGATCCGGTGGTCTCTTTTCTTTGCGAGGTTTGACTTCCGGGTTCGGTACATACCTAGCGGGCACAATCAAAGAGTGGATGCTCTGTCCAGGAAGCCCGAATATTCCCGAGTGGAAGACAAGCTTCTGCCCAGGACAGTGATCCCCGTCGAGTCTTTTGCTGCGGTGCGGGAGCCGGTTGATATACGGGCTCGGTGTTGTGACTCAGGGTCAGTCTGTGGGTTTGGCACCCGGCTCAGATGTATCGGATGACTCAGATGAGGGGGAGGAGGTGTGTGTGGGTGACGAACCGGCTGATGATGGCTTGGAGGCTTTGCAGAGCCCTCAGCCGGGGACCTCTTCTCAGCTGCGTGAGCCCGATAGTGCGGAGGATGATGACCCACAGCTGGCCCTGTTCAAGGACGCCCGACGCAGGAGGCAGTCGAGCAGGAACAAACAAAGAAAGGCTGTGGGACTCCTCGGGAGGAGGCACAGGGAGACCACGCCCTGAACTCTAAATAAAAGGAGTGTTTGGGGAGGGGCTGGTTGCTGAAAGCAACCCTTCCGCTTGAGGATTCAAGTTCCTGTGTTTTTGTTTCTTGTTCTGTTAATTGACTAATAAATCTTGGCAGACGCTTTTCAGCCTTGGACGCTCTCCAGTCTCTTCTGTTAGAATAGGGGTTTGCCTTACTACAAGGCCGGAAGAGGGCTGGTTCAGAACACTCGGATCCGGGAGGCACAGCAGCAGGAGGTGTGGGTGGCTCAGCGGAAGGAGGAGGTGGGGCCAGATTCTCCTTGGACGGTCACGGATGGACTCTTGTATTATCGTGACCGGCTCTACGTTCCGGGAGGGCCACTCAGGGGACTCATCCTCAGCCAGTGTCACGATAACCCGGCGGCGGGGCATTTTGGCCTGTTCAAGACCCTGAACCTGGTCTCCCGTACCTTCTGGTGGCCCCGAGTCCGACACGACGTCCAGTCCTATGTTACCTCCTGCATCCCATGCAGGCAGGCCAGGTCAGCGACAGGGGCCCCGCCTGGATTACTGCAGCCTTTGCCGACACCCAAAAGACCCTGGGGGGCTGTGTCCATGGACTTTCTGATGGATTTACCCCCATCCTCTGTTTTTACGACAGTGTATGTGGTGGTGGACATGCTGACCAAGATGGCGCACTTCATCCCCTGTCGCGGCTTACCGTCAGCCCGCGCCACTAGTCGTATGTTCATTCAGCAGGTGTTTCGGCAGCACGGCCTCCCTGATAGAGTCGTCTCTGATAGGGGGGGCCAGTTTACAGCCCGCTTCTGGCAGGAGTTGATGCATGCGTTGGATATCAAGGTTTGCCTCTCGTCCGCGCATCATCCTCAAACTGACGGGGGAACCGAGAAGGTCATCGGTATCCTGGAACAATATCTGCGCTGCTACGTCAATCTGCAGCAAAACAATTGGGTGGAGTATCTGGCCATAGCTGAGTTTGCATTTAACAATTCGCAGCACACCTCCACACAGATGACACCGTTCTTGGCCAATGTGGGATATCACCCCCGGTTTTTCCCCCTTTCTCCGGTGGACTCACCGGAGCCGGCAGCGAACGACTTCATGGCAGAGTTACAGGCGATCCATAGATTGGTGCGACGTCAGTTAGAGAAGGCCAAGGCCAATTACAAAAGGTTTGCTGATCGGTCAAGACGGGATACGCCTCCACTATCGGTGGGAGATCGGGTCTGGTTGTCCACCAGGAACCTACCGTCCACACGGCTGGTGAGAAAGTTAGATCACCGATATTTAGGACCGTTCCCAGTCGAGGCTGTCATCAATCCGGTCGCCTATCGCTTAACTCTGCCACGTTCCCTGCGCGTGCACCCAGTCTTTCATCGGTCTCTGTTGGTCCCCGAGCAACCGGCCTGTCCACTCTGCTGAGCAGAACCTCCCCCATCAGGACCTCGTGATGGAGGCAGCACCCCCGAGTACGAGGTCGCCAGCATCAGGGATTCCCGTTGGCTGAAAGGTCGTTTCCAGTACCTGATTGAATGGAAAGGTTACGGACCAGAGGACTTTACCTGGGAAGACGCGACCGCCGTTCATGCCCCTGCGTTGGTGACCGCTTTTCATGAACAATTTCCATCCCGACCGCATCCGGATCGGCAGACCCGGGGGAAGGGCCCTGCGGTGCGGGATAGTGTTGTGATTCAGGGTCAGCCTGTGGGTTCGGCAGTTGGGTCGGACAACTCAGAGGAGGAGGGGGGTGTTGAAGACCTTGCTGAGGGGGTTGAAGATCTTGCTGATGATAGCCCTCAGCCAGGCCCCTCCCACTTGGTCACCACGGAGACCCAGCTGTGTGAGCCTGACAGTGTGGATGAAGATGACCCACAGCTGGCCCTGTTCAAGGACGCCCGATGCAGGAGGCAGTCAATTAGGAGTAAACAGAGGAAGGCAATGGGGCTTCTCGGAAGGAGGCAGAGAGAAGCCACGCCCTGAACTCTATATAAGGGGAATGTCTGGGAGGGCTGGTTTGCTGAAGGCAACCGCTCAGATGTTTCATGTTTCTTAAAGCTCCTGTTTCTTGGTTCGTGTCTTGTTTGTTTTTGTAGCTATAAATTTGGCAGGCGTAATTCCAGCCTCTTGCCGGTTGTAAAGGGGTTGTCCCTGCCTTTTCTGCAGGGCCGGTAGCAGGCTGGTACAGAACAGTCTGTTTGTAAGAAACATAGCATCTGAGGTATTGCTCCACCCTTTTTTTAGCGGATTCTGCAGCCCCATAGGTAGCTGGATGAAAAGCAGATGATAAGCCTTGAGATGATCCAATTAATTTAAGGAAATTCCTTCAAACTTTTGCTGTGAACTGCACTCCTCTCTCTGAAATTATTCACTTAGGGGCGCCATGCAGTTGGTAGATATATTTCAGGAACAATTTAGTCAGTCGTTGGGCAGATGGGAGTCCTTTACAGGCGATAAGGTGAGCCTGCTCTGAAAACAGGTCTATCACAGTCCATATGACAGTATTTCCTCTACTTTCAGCTAGGTCTACTATAAAGTCCATAGCTATTTCTTCCCATGGTTGGGAAGGGTCTGCTACCGACTGCAGTAGCCCAGGGGTTTTCTCTGGAATTCTTTTCAGGGTGGCACATACGGTACAACTCTTGACATAGTTTTCCACATCTCGTTTTAGCCCCAGCCACCAAAATTGCCGGCGGATGAGGTGTAGAGTTTTTAAATATCCGAAGTGTCCAGCCTGTTTTACATCATGCCTGTGTCTGAGAGCATTGAGACGAAGGGTTTCAGGTAGATACAATTTTCCCCCCATGTATGCCAAACCATCCCTGCATGTTAGGGAGGTTTGATTATCTTTGAACTATTGATTGGTAAGGAGCTCTCGTTTTACCTTCTTCACTCCCGGGTCATCAGGATTAGGGGTTCTGCGAGGTGTGAGTTGTGCTGCAGGTTGTGAACTGGGGATAATTGCCTCATAGACCTCTTTGCGTTCACTTTTGTACTGTGGCAATCGGGATAGCGCATCAGCTAGGAGGTTTTTCCTTCCCGGTATGTACTTTAAAGTAAAGTTAAAACGGTTAAAGTACTGTGCCCATCGCACTTGCTTTGGGGACAACTTGCGGGGAGTTTTTAGTGCTTCTAAATTTTTGTGATCTGTCCATACTTCAAAAGGCACCTTGCTCCCTTCTAAATAGTGTTGCCAGTTTAATAGCCCCCACCTAATTGTGAAGGCCTCCTTCTCCCAGACTGTCCATCTCCTTTCGCTTTCAGTAAATTTCTGAGAGGTGTAAGCACAAGGTTGCAGGACCTCACTTTTATTCTTTTGCAATAACACTGCTCTGACTGCCACGTTGCTGGCATCTGCCTGAATTACCCTTCGTCAGGTGGGTTAGTAAGTCTTTCAGGAGGGGGAGAGGGTATTTATTTTCCACATTCACAGCGTTTAGGCCTTTATAGTCCATGCAGAGATGTAGAGACCCATCTTTTTTCGATTTGAACAACACAGGGGCTCCCACAGTAGACTTGGCCCGTTCGATGAATCCCCTCGCTAGGTTTGTATCCACATATCACTGCATCTCCTCCATTTCAAGAGGGGACATAGCATACATTCTTGGTTGGGGGAGTTTGGCCCCTGGTAACAGTTCAATGAAACAATCATTGTGGCGGTGAGGAGGATAGGTATCACATTCTTTCTCACTAAATGCCTCCACTAGGTCCTGGTACTCGCTGGGGATAAGCGGCTCGCCAGGTGGCCATAGGGCAGCCATGTGTGCTTGCTCCTTGGGTGGGCTAAAATCCCCTGTAACATCTGTTGAATCAATGGGGGGATTGGGCCCTATGGGTAATCTCACAGTTCTCATTCCTTTTTCACCACCAGATAAATGGCTTCCATTTGTCTAGCCAGGCTAGTTCTAGGATCACAGTCTCAGACATCTTTGGAACTACCAGGAAGCGAATAAACTCCCAGTGCTTGCCTATTTCCAGGCGTAAGGGCTCTGTTAATTGCGTGACTAAAGTCCCTCCCATTAGGGAGCCATCAGCTTGCTCAAACCACACAGGATTGGAGAGCGGCTTAGCCCGTATGCCCAGTCTTAAGGCACATGACAGGCTAATGATGCATCGGGAGTAGCCAGTATCGACTAGCACTTTCAGGTCTACTTGTGCCCCTGACTTAGGGATTATGAGCTTAGCAGGCAATAAAAAGGGTAGGATGCGTCGACTCACCATCGGGTCATTCTCCCCTTCATCGTCACTGTCGAAAGAGGGTAGAACGGGGGTGGATCCAGTCTGAGTTCTGGCATCCTCTCGTGTGGGGGATGTGACCTGGATAACAGGTTCCTATGTCATCCGGTTGGATTTCTCTCCCTTTAGCTGCTGTGCAGGTCTGTTTTTCACTGCTCATCCTGGTCTGTTCTGCTGTTGGGGGAAGGGGACTGGGCATTTCGCTGCTCGATGTCCCTGCTGTCCGCATTGGAAACACTTAATTGCCGGGTCTACAGGTGGCTTGGGTTTTTCAGCCATTACAGTATTTGGAGATCTTTGTGGGGGTGATTGCCATTCAGGTTGTTCTGACCTTGGTTCGGTTTCAGGTAGGAGAGACTTTTTATAGCGGGCGAGCTGAACATCTAATTTCACCGCTGCCTGGTACCATTCATGCAGTTGGTCAGGCACAGCTCAGTAGATACATGCCAGAGAAAGGTAGTCATCTAACCCTTCTCTAAAAAGATGAATTATGGATTGCTCAGGCCATCTCTCTATCCGACTGGCCAGCGTTCGAAACTCCCACATGTACTCCAGGGCAGGCCAGCCATCTTGCTTTTTCTTATGGATTTGCTCTTCTGCTCTGAGGGCGATGGATTGGTCCTCAAATCTTTCCCTTAGCCCCAGGAGGAAAAGGTGGGGGGTCCTCCAATTCAGGGGCCTGCTCGTTATATAAATTGTTCAACCATTCAGGTGCTTCTTCCTCTAGGCTGGACACAATCACATCAACCATAGCATCTGGGTCCGGGTAGAGATGGGCCCAGCTATTCAAATGAGAACGTACGTGGTTGAGGAAGAAAATCAGTTTCTCTGGGTTCCCATCGAAAGTTGCTCTGAAGGGTGGGCTCATTAGTGGTTGCTGGGGCCCCCACTGCTGTTGTTGTGTCTCCAGTTGCTGCTGGCCCCATCTGGTTGCTGATTTAATGGCTGCCAGGGCCCCCACTGCTGCTGGCCCCACTGGTCCTGCTGTATGTTCAGGGGTTGCACGTTTGGGTCCTGCTGCCACCACCCTTGCTGTTGTTGTCCTCCCACCAGCTCCTGATCTCCAGGCTTCTGCACCACCCCAGCTGTTGCAAGGCTTCTATTAGCTGGGGCAAGCTCAGAGGTTGTTGGTCTTTCACTTGTGGGGGCTTCCCAACCTCCCATTGCTGCAGAGGCCCCAGGCTGGGGTCCTCTGTCTCTATGGGTCTGGAGGGCTTGGCAGGCAGTCTGGCAGGCAGTCTGATCTGCAGACAGTGTTTTCCACTCACCCAGATTCTCAGTGGTTGATGATATAACATCTCGGCCCAAATTCATCTTCCCACAGAAAACTATTTATTATTTCCTCTTCAGAAGTTTCGCCAACAACCAGGCTTTCACTCTCCATTTTGAGGATTCTTCCCTGAATCTTTGCCATCTTATCTCTCTTACTGGAGACAGCGGCGGGGGTTCAAGACCCCACTTTGAAAGAAAAGAGATTCTGGCATGATGTCATGGTTCCAATGAATGAGACAAATCAAACAGATTGGAGGCATATTATTTATCTAAAAAGTCTTAGTAATGAAACGAAACATCGGCACTCATGGAGGGATGCCAGAATCTGAAATCTCTTCCCCCCAAAACCCATCATAAAAGACACACAATCCCCGCCCTTATCTACACATCATAAATCACATTATCCAATTAGTTTTACTTTTTTTTATTGAAAAGTTTTACAGTACATTTTTTAAAAGACAAAACCCCTCCCAACCCCCTCCCCTCTCCCCAAACCTCCCCAACTCTTCCCTCCCCTCCCCCTCCCCCCCTCCCCGACTTCCCAGAGCTAAATACAGGGTATAAAAATACAAACAAACATAATCTACCATATGCAAACAACAATGAAATATTAAATTCTATCGCACTTTAACTCTTATTAAAATAACTACAAGTAATTTATATATCACATAAATCCAATACTTATTCAAATGCTAGGTGAAACTTTTTAGTCCCGTATTTATTCTGGATGTAATCAATCCATCTTCTCCACTCCACAATATATCTCTGTTGCGACTGGTCTTTCAAATACGCTGAAATCTTTGCCATTTCCGCCAAATTGGAAACTTTTAAAGTCCATTCTTCTATAGTCGGCAGTTCTTTCTTCTTCCAATATTGCGCTACTAAAAGTCTCGCTGACGTAATTAAATTCAACATCAACTTAGTGTCCACAACAGTAGTATCTATGATAATACCCAGTAAAAACAATTGCAGACAAAACTTTATCCTTTTCTTGAATATTTTTTGCATATTCCACCAAATTTTAATCCAAAAAGCTTTAACCTTTTTACAAGTCCACCATATATGAAAATACGTTGCATCCTCACAACCACACCTCCAACATTTGGGCTGGCAGTTCGGATACATACTTGCTAATTTTTTAGGATCTAAGTGCCACCTATAAAACATTTTATAAAAGTTCTCTCTTAAATTTGGGGCCTGTGTAAATTTTACATTTCTCACCCAGATCTTTTCCCAAATATCCATTGTAATAACTTCTTGAAAATTCTGAGCCCACTTTATCATACAGTCTTTGACAAGTTCCGTCTCTGAATAAATTTCTATCAATGCAAGATATATCCTTTTGATATGTGCTTGACCTTGATCTCTAATTTGCTTTACCAAATTTTCATCAATCATTGAGAAACCAATTTTCTGGTCTTCCTTCCACCTAGCCTGTAATTGCCCATACTGAAACCAGGTTTGTACAATCTTTTCTTCTTTTAAAATATTATATGGCTTTAATTGCCATACATTCCTCTCAAAACACAAAATTTCCTTATATGTAATCACATCATGTTTAAACCCAACATTTATATTTTCTATTGCGTGTTTAGGTATTGCCCAAATAGGTATCTTATAATTTAACTTGTGTCTGTACTTTTTCCAAACTCGCAACAGAGCATACCTTAAAACAGGGGTGTCAAACTCAATTTCATTGAGGGCCGAATCAGCATTGCGGTTGCCCTCAGGGGGCCGGGTGGGTATGGCCAGGGTGGGCGTGGCCTACTGGGTGGGCGTGGCTAGAGTGCGTATGGCCTACTGGGTGGACGTGGCCAGCTCTACATCGTTCGCATCAAGGGTGCCTCTGGGGGCCTGGGCAGGAGTGGGACAGATCTGAGGGTCTCTGGCAGAAGGAGGGTCTCTGGGCCAGGGCCAAGGCAGTGGGGGCCGTTCCCTCACTGTTTCCAGGATGGCTTTGCGTGCCACATGAAACCACTTCGCGGGCCGGATCCGGCCCCCGGGCCTTGTGTTTGACATGTCTGCCTTAAAATATGTATCTTGAACACATTGTCCACCTTCTTATCATACAATAAATATGCATGCCATCCAAATAACAAATCATGGCCCTCAAGATTTAATAATCTCGCTTGTGTTAAATTGAACCAATCACTTATCGCTGACAAAGCAGCAGCTTCATAGTATAGTTTTTTCTTCAAATTTTCTTTAGGATCCTCTTTTAAGCCTCTGATTCTCACAGCAAACTCCATCTCATGGTACTGTACCAAGGTCAAATCACTATCAATTTTATCCACCACATTTTCAGTCTCTGTCATTTTTGCATCTAATCTAATATTATTTTGGCTGAGATCTTCCACTCTCTCGTCCAAGCGTTCTATGCATACAGCCATGCCTTGAAATGCAAGTAAGATGTCTGCCCTAATTTCTGTTAACTTCTCATCCAGAAGCTCTGTAAGCTTTTCATCCATAAGCTCAGCTAATTGTTGCGATTGCTTTTTCATAGCCTCTTGCAACACATCCTGCAAGTCTTTAACTGTAAGAGTTGGTACAGGTGCAGGTGCAGGTGCAGAGGGAGGGGGCATTAAAGCTTGTAACGAAGACTGCTGCACCGGAGAAGCCCCCGCGCTTCTAGGAACTTTAGAGGATTTGGCAGCCATTTTCACCCACTATTGCCTGCTACGCACTTTCACTTTCAAACTCCACAAAGTCCATTGAGTTAAAGATCATAAATTCACTTTCACCTGGATCTCCTGTATCGCTCTGCCTGCATCCAGGTTCTCAAAGGTTCTCTCTTGCTGGCAGGGATGGTTGCTGACGCCCTGCTCTGCTCCAAAAAACCCAGAGCAGAGGCTTTCCTTTTAAAGGATACTTAGATTTCAACATAGTTTGTATGTAATTTGTTCTACCTTTTGTATTAAATCTATTAAATATTCTGATTACAAATCCTAGCTATCTAGTTATAAAAATGTTTCTATTTCTAACAATCTATTATTAACCATATTCAAACCTCTAATCAATAATCCCTTATTCAAAGTTCTGAACATATTCTTATTTCCCTTTTCATAGCAAGATATAATATTCTGATTACAAATCTTAGCTATCTAGTTATAAAAATGCTTCTATTTCTAACAAACTATTCTTAACCATATTCAAACCTCTAATCAATAGTATAGCATCCCCTCTATTAGGTCAAAGCTTCTATTTCTTTCAATCTCACTCTATCTTTCTTTCTTTGCCAACTAACTTTCTATTGTGATTCCGTGTCAGCCTGTGCTCCCAGCAGCTGAGTTTGAGGGATCTGAGGAGGAGGAGGGGTTTGGAGAGCCTTCAGTGTCGGAGGGGGGCTCTGATGCATTACAGGACTCTTAGTCAGAGCAAGAGCCGGGCCCCTCCAGTCGTGTTCGTTATGAGGCTCAGCTGTGTGAGGAGGAGGGTTCAGACTCAGAGGAGTCACAGCTGAATCTGTTTAGAGACACTAGAAGCAGAAGGCAGTTGAGCAGAGCAGACCAGAGGAAGTCTATGAAGCAACTCAGTGAAAGGAGGAGAAGGCACTGAGAAACCATGCCTTGGGGCTGTTAATAAAAGGGGAAGGTGTGGGCGGTGCTGGTTGCTGAAGGCAACCATTCATAGAAATCCAAAGAAAATCCTGGTCTGTTCTTGCTAACCTTCCTGTTTGACACTTGTTTGAGGTTTGAATCATTTATTTTTGTTAAGGAAAATATTCTGCTGCTTTTTTGTTTGAAGGACTTTATTATTTGGAACTGTAAATAAATTTGGGTTGGTTTTTTCCAGCCTATTGATTTAAAAAGAAAAAAGGGGTTGTCCTTGAAGTAAACTGGGACAGTCGTAGGATGGAAAAGAACACTTTCCATCCATGAGCAATCTGCATCAATACCCGCACAGGGTAAGGTTGCTGTGCCTGCTCTGCCTTCCCGAGCATTTTTTTACTAACATGCCTTTCAGCTGCATTCCGTTTCTCCATTCACGAGATCTCAAGAAGTTAGAAAGTCTGATGGAACTTTTTTTTTTTACCGATAGTCCCACAAACACACAGTGAAGGCTGAGAAGCGAATGGAGAAACAGAATACAGCTGAAAGGTAGGTTAGTAAAAAAAATGCTTGGGGGAGGCAAGGGCATCTGGGTGGGGGCAGGCATGGCAACCTTACCCTGCATGGTGGTGGGAGGGTGGGGCATGTGCCCTTCCCATGCCAAGCCAGCCCCTGCAGGACCGCGGTGGCCATGCTGGGCAGTGGTGGGCAGGGGATTGAGGTGGAGGCTGGTAGGCCGACCAAAGCAGCAGGTGGAGCGTGGAGGCTTGGGGAGGGAGGGCACTGAAGTGGGTGGTCGGGCCATTGGCAAGAGCAACGCGTCTGAGCGGAAAGCGGCCTCAGAACACTGGGGCAGGTAAGGAAAGAAATCCTCGCTTCCCCCAGAAATTGCCTTTCTTTCCTTACCTCACTTCCAGCCCCATGCCCTTTCTCCTTCGCAATCTGCTGCAAGGAAACAAAGGAAGTTTTTTTTGGGGGGGGAAATCAATCAATTCCAACTTCTTGTGAAAGATTGCATTGCACCAGCTTTGGCCACAATACGCAAGGCAGCAAACAGCCACTTCATGCCGAAACTGGCCATTTGCCGCCCCCTGCCCAATGCCGCGGCCATGAGGTGCTCCTCTGGCTCCTGGGTGTTGTGCTGGAGTCCTTCATGCCAGGGGTCCTTTGCAGTGAGTTTCTGGAAAGATTTGCAATGGGGGTGGGTGCGATGCGCAAGGCAGAAAATGGCTGCGGCTGGCGGCAAACAGCCACATCGTGCCGAAACCAGCCATTTGCTGCCTCCTGCCCAATGCTGCCATGAGGCCGCAGAACAAGCCAGGCGGTGGTAAGAAACCAGTATACCAGTTCCTTACCTCCACCTGGCTTGTTCTGCGGCCTCATGGCAGCGGCATTGGGTATGACGCGGAAGGTGGCAAATGGCCATGGCCGTCGGCAAACAGCTACATCGCACCGAAACCGAGGGGCTGGCAGGCTGTGGCTGCTGATGGACAGTTGGTCTCCATGTGCTCGCTATATGCGAGGGCTGATGGTGTCAGGCAGCAGCCGCCCCTGCCTTGCCTTGCCTCACCCCACAGAATGAGCCTCCTGCCCACCATCCCACCCACCAGAGACCCCCTGGATCTCCCCCAACCCTGCCGGGCCCCCATAGGCATCCCTCCCCATGAGCAACATTGAGGGGGCCACGCCCACCCCAGCCACGCCCACCCAGTCTGCCATGACCATTGCAGCCACATGCACCCAGTGTGCCACGCCCACCCAGCACATGGCGATACATAAGTGGGTTTTGGGTTGCAATTTAGGCACTCGGTCTCTAAAAGTTTCGCCATCACTGGTTTATAAAATGTCTTTTCTGTTTCCAGCATTATCGTTATATCTTCTGAATTTTCATTTATCTGGGTCTGGTATTTTATTTCCCTCTTTGGATAGTCAATGTTGACATTCTCTAGTTTTTGTTCTATTTTCTGGGTTGCTAGTTCCTTCTTTGTAGTTGTCTTCTGAGTTTGTAGATTTGAGTTAGAAAATTGTTCTTTTATCTCCTTTGTGTTATTAGTAACCTGCTCACAAGGTAGAATAATTGTTTTTTGTATTAATTTCAGCATGGAAAGAATTTCTTTCTGTATTTCATCAGTATTTTCTTGATGATATGGCAAGTTAAGACTGATAGGAACAGACGTTAAAGATAATGTTTTACTATTTAACACTGAGTATGAAATATCCATTTTATTTTATTTTATTTTATTTTTATAAGTAGCCTTTATAGATTTATCCAACAGACTGTCCTTTCCTGAATCTCCCCTAAGCAGATATAAGAAAAGTTCATTTTTTTTCTGTCCAATAAAAAATATATCCTTTCTGTCCAGGGAGAGAGAAGAATCATTGAGGGTTGTTGAACAATCAAAATTTATAATCCAAAGTGTGTCTCCCCCCCCAAAAAATCCACCATGCAATTCTGAAAGTCAGTATTTATGTTCAAAATTCAGACAGGCCAAATTTAAAATGTTTATCATCTCTGCCACAAGCAGCCCCCAAGCCTGTTCCTTTTTTTTAACTGTAATTCTCAATAATAAAATAGTTCCAAGGCCAACCAAAATCTTATCTAGTTCAAGCCAGGTTTCTTTTAGGCATAAATAAGTTGTAGTGCTGTAATTCAGCACTAGATGTCATCAACGCCATTTTCCAGTTTTTAGATCCCAAACTTATATTGTTAAACTTTTCAAGTCTTTTTCTTTAGAAAAAAATAAAGAAAAATAAGGTCTTAAAAACACTTTTGGTCCCCAAATTTTCAAACTGTAAGTATATTTTAATTCCAAATAAGTCTTATAGGTTTCGCTAGTGTCCCCAAGTATTAATTCGCCGCTTTTCTTTTCTGATGGAGTGGGGTGGAAATTCCCTTTCCCTCTTTCATTGGGGGTGGGGACGCTTTAGGCAGATGTTCAGGAAGAGGTCTTAAAATCATGAAGAAAGGATCAGCTCTCACCCAGTTTCATCCACGTTGCTGTAAAGTTGCTTGGTAGTGCTTGTTGACATCCATTGTCCGCAGCTTAGGACTGGCTACACAAATGCAGCCAGTCTTTTCTCCACTGGTTTGGAGGGCTTCCTTGGATCAAATGGGGGGGCTGCCCCCCCCGGAATCAACGAGAGTCCCCTCCTTGCTTGCCGCCTCTACAGGGTGACTTTTGACCCTTTCCAGGGTCCCCCAGTGGGGTGAAACCAGACGCGAAAGACGGAGCCCCATCTTCCTGCATCTGCATCACTGTGAGATCCAAAATGGAAGTCCAATCAAAAGATTTATACTCCTGCAGACAGCTGTTCATTTGCATTCTTTTTCCGAGTCATTAATGCTACTTGGAGGCTTATCTGGGTCACCTGAGTAGTGCAAATGGGTGTGGAGCCTTCTTGGAACTGTTGAAAGAACTGTGTTGTAGACTGTAGATAGTTGATGTTGTATCCCTCCCCATCTGTTGAGAGAGGGCTATTCATTTTTGACACAGATGGTCTCTTTGACCCCTCTTTCAAACCTCAGTATTTACTATCAAAGAGGCCATCTTTGTCAAAACTGAACAGCCCTCTCTCAACAGAGGGGGACGGATCCAACATCATCTATCTCCAGTCTACAACACAGTCCTTTCAAGAGTTCCAAGAAGGCTCCACACCCATTTTCACTACTCAGATGATCCTGAACACACAGATAAGCCTCCAGGTGTAGCATTAATGACTCGCTAAAAGAATGCAAATGAACAGCTGTCTGCAGGAGTATAAATCTTTCCATTCCCCATCATCCAGTCAGAGCTGAAGAAGCTTCTTGGATGAGAAGTGAAATGTCTTCAAAGAAAAACAAGAAAGTCCAGTTGCCTTGTGAAAAAGCATTTTTGGGATAACTATGACCTGGATGACTGAGAATCTCCATATACACTTAAAACAAACTGCTCTGATTTAAGTTGTGGGTTGAGCTTTATGTCAGATGTGGATGTGTTAATTTATTAGAATTAATCTGTGCAAATTAGAATTAATAAATTTAATTAATTAGATTTAATTAATTAGATTAGAATTAATCTGTGGAAATGTGAGGGTTTGCTGTTCTCATTCAAATGCACAAGCTATTTACTCCAAGTCCTACTCTTGCTAGTTGGACTGTTGCAGGGTGAGTTGTTAATTGTGGCCAATGTACATTTATAAATTTACAGCCCCAATATGAAGCATGTAGTTTTGGAAATGAATCCCACTAATTTCCATGCCATTAACTTTGGAGTAACCACACTACTATCCCAGAAATCAAGTTTTAATTAAGTCTCCCAAAGCATTTTTCCTTGTAACTTATTTTCAAAACTAGAGACCACAGTTTTGCTGTTATATCTGAGGAAGTTTATTTGGGAGCAAGTTCAATTCTGGGTTATACAATCAGGTTACAGTTTGATTAAGGGCAAGATATCATATGAATAACTTTGTCTCCTAATATGACATCCTTTTTTTGCTGATGCATTTTCCCTCCTGTATCCACTGTTCTCTTCCTCTGAAGTTGAAAATACTGCCAAGTAGTGTATTTGTTTCTGGCACCCATCCTGGGTAAAATGAGAAACCAGATTGTTGGGGGCAATATGCTGACTCTGTAAACTGCTTAGAGATGGCCGTAAAGCACTATGAAGTGGTATATAAGTCTAAGTGAGTGATGGAGAACCTTTTAGAGATCGAGTGCCCCAAACCCGCCCTGCCCTCTGCCTCCACCGCAGGGCCACCCACCGCCTCCATGGCCCGCTGCAGCAGATCGCCCAGGCAGCCCAGCAGTGCCATGGCGGCCATGCCCTCTGCCCACGCCCCGCAGCATCATCTGCACATGATGGGGTGCGAGGGTGGAGTGTTGTCCCTGCCTGGCTGACATGTCCTTGGCTGCGCTGCTCCGCATGGGCTGCTCTTGGGGGCAACTGTGATGACCCAGGGCACAGCACAGAGGCAATGCAGTCAGCTGGCAATTCAAACTGCCCTTTAATTGCTCCAAATTTTCCCCAAATGCTCCCACTTTTCTGGCAAGCCTCCAAACAAAGGAACACACACACACACCTTCAGCCACCTCTGGCTGCAAGTAATTTCACATACAGTCTGATTAGAAAAGGAATTTACTCAAGGCCACGTAAATAACAAGGAATGACACATACATCATAAACCTAACGAGTCTGTGTGAATACAAGCTTGTCTGAGCAGTTTCAGAAGAGAAGCCAAAATACAGTCCGAGGTCTTTGAACATCCAAGCAAAGTTGTCAGTCAGTCAGTTTCCGGGTTTCCAAGCAGAAGTCACAGAACAAGAGATCAGCAACAACACACAAAACTCCAAGGAATCAGCGTTTGTTTCCAACAAATGCCTCTTCTCACAGTGTCTCCTTAAATCTCAGTCTCCAGGTGTGCCTTGTGGAGAGGGGCGGGATGCTCTCCTCCCAAGTAGTTGAGTCTGCCTGCATTGTTCCCTCCTTCTCTCCACTTTCCGTGCTCTAGGATCAGGTGGGGGTGGCCCTTGCTCATTGCCTGAATTCTGTCTCTCCTGTTCATCCTGTCCCAATCCTGAAGGGTCCTGGCCTGCCTCGGCCTGCTCTTCCCCACATTCCTCTGAAGCCACAGACACCTCTCCCTCGACCTCCATAGGGTCCCGCTCCAGGTCATTTTCCTTTGCAGATTCAGGCTCCGACGGAGGCATGACAGCGACTCTCTGGGGGGGGCTGCTGGTGAGGAGGGGGCTGTAGGGGGAGGCGGGGCTGGGGCAATAGCGCACATGCCCACAGAGAGGGCTCTGAGTGCCACCTCTGGCACGCGTGCCATAGGTTCACCACCACTGGCCTATAGCAATGTTATTCTTTTTTCCTTTTATATTGACCCATATGCATTCTAGGTGGTTTTCATCCTTGGTTTTGTGCATTTCTGTAGAGATGTAGTGATTTTTTATATATAATGCAACTCCACCTCCTCTTTTGTTAGGTCTGTTTCTTTTGAATAGTTTGTATGCTTCCATCAGTACATTCCAGTCATGAGTTTCATCCCACCAAGTTTCAGTAATGACAACTACATCATAACTGCCTTCGTGTACTAGTACTTCAAGTTCACCCTGTTTATTCCCTAAATGTTGAGCATTAGTATACAAGCATTTGAGTCCTTTGTGGGTCCTAGGTATGTTTCTTATATCTCCTACTTTGTAACTGAGTTTTCCATTCTTCCCATCACTGTCTACCTCATTATGTTTGTCTTTTTTTCTTTCTTCTTTCTCTTTACTCCCTACCTTCTTATATAATTGTTTATCTAGTGGTTTTTGCTTGGAATTAGGTTCTGAAGGTCGTGAAGATTCTCCCCCCCCCCCAAATCTTCCAATTCCAATTCTAAGGCAGGGAATTATTTTTAGCAGTATTTCTAATTTTGAACCCTTTGGTCTCTCCTTTCTTTTAAAAATTGGTTTTATGCAGGGTTTTCATTTTTGAACAGTCCTTTTAAAAAAGTTTGTAATCCACCTTAGAAAAAAATAAGGAAAAAAGTCTCAATTCTTTAAAAATCAGGTTGCCTTCAAGATATAGTTTGTAATTCACTAAGCTACAGAGAGAAGAAGAAAAGGGTATAGAAAAATAGTAAATTCTCAAATGCTCCCAGTAGTTCCAAGGCAGGGTCTTATTTTTTAGCAATATTTCTAATTTTGTGTTGAAACAAAACTTAAATACAAATTAGGTCACCCTCAAGATGCAGTTTGTAATCTGCAGGGGGGAAGAAGAGAAAAAAAAGTCACAGCTCACAGTTAATGTAAAAAGGTATGGAAAAATAGTAAATTCTCCTTCTTACTCTTTCTCAATTGTGTTTGCTACCTCTGCCTTTCTCCTGATCTCATTTTCTTTCTTCTCCTCACCTGTCCCACTGCACAGCTGACTTTGTTGCCACTACCATTCTCAGCCCTCCCGCTTGCCAACATTCTTTCTCCTTCTCTGCCTCCTTCTCCTTTTTATTTCTTTAACTTTACTGAACTTTAAGGACCCACTTAATTTTACATCTGAAGAAGACAGAACTCTTGGAAATATTTCCTTCCAACAGGAATCTTTATTAAGAGAAATTAAGTGAAGGCAAATGCTAGACTGGATCTGGGGAGGCATAGGATGAAAGGCAGATGGCTACATTGTTATGTTTAGTATACCTGGAGTGAATCAACAAAAAGGTTACTTTGTAGTGAAGACAGGACGTGAAAGCAACAAAAGTCCCCATGCATTCCCCCTCCCCTTTTTTTGTATGACAGAATCCAGGAGAACGCAAGGGCTGGATTTTTAATCAGAGAAGATAGGTAGAAATGAAATATAACTGGATTCTGACATCCGGCTCCCCTTAAAAATAAGAGAGATCCACCTGTAAAGAAAACAAAACAGGTATAAAAGTTAGTCTGGCTTGTTAAGATACTCTGAATGAAACTTCTTTAAAAGCTGCCGGGCTTTTACAGTATATGACGTTTGTGAACCCACTCATTTTGTGAGGAGGGGAGGTGTTTCCATGCTACTAGATATTGAGTTGTCCCATGGTATCTTCTAGAGTCTAGGATTTCCTTTATTTCAAAGTGTTGTTCTCCTTCCACTATGATTGGAGGTGGTATGGGGGGGAATTTTTGGCCGTAATGGTGACTGTTGTTCTCTTTTCGGCAAACTGCAGTGCAAGATTGGGTGTATCTGTCTAAGATTTTTGGGTAATTCTAATTCTACTGTTACTGGGTTTATGATTCTTTTAATTGGAAAAGGTCCAATGTATTTTGATCCAAGTTTTTTACAGGGTTGTAAGGATTTTAGGTATTTTGCAGACAAATATACCATTTCACCTATAATGAATGGTGTGAGTTCAATTCTTTTTTTATCTCCTTGTGCTTTATATGCTTGTCTAGCTTCATCCAGGGCTTTTCTAACTATTGGCCAGGTGTTTTGTAATTGTTCTATCCATTCTTTCAGTGATGGGATTACCAGTTCATTTGGGGTTAGTTCTGGCATGGGGTTGAAACTTTGACCGGTAGTTATTTGAAAAGGAGTGTAACCTGTGCTGGAGTGGACTGCATTATTATAGGCCACTTCTGTGAAAGGGAGTAGGTCCATCCAATTAATAAAATTAATTAATAAAGCATCTTAAATATTGCTCAAGTACTGAGTTAGATTTTTCAGATTGGCCATTCGCTTGAGGATGATGACTAGATGTTAGTCCCTGATTTGTCCCTAAAAAGGATAAAAATTCTTTCCAAAATGCTGACGTAAATTGCACTCCCCTATCTGATGCGTTGTGGTGCCGCATGCAATCTGTAAATATGCTGCACGAACAGTTTCGCTAAGGCTTTTGCAGTGGGAATCTTTTGGCAAGGGATGAAGTGCACCTGTTTGGAAAACAAGTCCGTGACCATCCAGATTACAGTATTTCCATTGCTTTATGGTAATTCCACTATAAAATCCATGGCTATTTCCCTCCAGGAGGCTGAAGGATTTGTCACTGTTTGTAACAGTCCAGGTGATTTCCCTTGCAATCTCTTTGCAGTTGCACAAGTCAGGCAGCTGGCCATGTAACTTTCTATGTCCTTTTTCATGGATGGCCACCAAAATTGCCTTTTAATTAAGTGTAATGTTTTTACAAATCCAAAATGCCCTGCTGATTTGGTGTCATGGCAAAGCTGCATGAATGTGACCCTCTGGGGGGCCTCCGGGTGGCAAGGCTCTGTCGATGGTGGTCATTTTTGACCGTCAGTCCCGTTGCTCCATTCGAATTGCAAAAACAGCGACAATCAGCTGTTTCGCGGTTTGGGAATCCTCTCCTCGGGAGAAGAGGGGAGGGTGAGCATTCAGGTAGAGGTAGAGCTCTCCTAGACACCCAGAATTTCAATCTGAGGGTCGAAAAGTGAGAGCTCCCTCAGAGCCTGAATTAACTCCGGACTCGGGGACTCCTCTGTTTTAAGGTTTTAAAACAGAGCAGGACGCTGCAACCATCCCTGCACTCAATATTGTATTCTGGATTACTTGGACGCAGGCAGAGCTGAGCAGGAGAATATTGAAACAGCAAGTATATGATCTTTAACTCCGGTTTAACTTAAAAGATGGGGAGGAAGATGGTGCTGGAATAAATTTTTTGGAGAAAGCGGGAAGAACAAAAGAATAAGGAAAATAATATAAAAGATCAAGGAGGAAGACAGAAAGTGGATTTTTAAAGCTGTAAAAGACTCTGTTAAAAACATTTGAAGTTGGTTTAAAAGAGACTTAAAAGATTTGGATATTTAACAGTAAGGCAACAAAGTTGCAATTTGGGCGGAAAAGTGAAAGTGAGAAATGAAAGTTAATTGGGTGTTAAAATGGCTTCCAAATCACCTAGATTTACTGTTTCTAAAAGTGCGGGGGCATCACCAGTTCAACAATTTGGATTTCAGACATTGATGCCACCCCCTGCAGCACCTAAACCCACATTAACACTAAAAGATTTAAAAGATGCTTTAAAACTTCAATCTGAACAAATATCTGAGCAAATGGCAGAGCTTATTAATGAGAAAAATAAAGAAATACGAGAGGATATTCTGCTGGCATTTCAGGGACTGGCAGTTTGTATTGAGTCTGGATGAATGCGTGGAAGAAGTTAAGCAAAATAATTTGATATCGGAGGCTAAAATGTGTGAAGCTGAGAATAAAATGGATAAAATTGATGAGGAGGTGGTAATGATACAATATAGAGACATGGAGTTTGCCTTGAGGATAAGAGGTTTGAAAGAAAATCCACACAAAAATTTGAAAGAGATATTGGCAAAAGCTGTGGTGCCTATTTTGGGTTGGCGAGCTGAAGATTTTATATTGGAAATAGATAAAATATTTTGTGTTAACTCCTGGACTGCTAGGCAAAGAAAATTACCAAGAGATGTGGTTGTCTATTTTACAAAGAGAATGATCAGAAATGCGATTATTCAAGCCTTTTATAATAACAGATTTAAAGTGGCTGATCAAAAGATCTTAATTTTGAAAGAAATCCCACCAAGAATTTTAAGAAAAAGGAAAGAGTTTGTTTTCCTGTCAGATGAATTAAAAAAATGACAGATCCAGTTCAGATGGGAGATACCAACTGGGATAGTGGTGAATTATGCTGGTACAAGATATCGTCTTAATACAGTTCTGAAGGCACGTGATTTTTATTGTAACGTACTGAAAGCAGACCCACCGCCATCCCCAGAATTTAAAAGAGGGAAGGAAGAAGGAGAGTGACAGATACAATCGGAAGGTATACAGTGAGGTGAAGAAACCACCTCGCTGATTCCAAAAGAAGCACAGCAAATGCTGGAAATTGTGCAGCCCTTGGACCCATTAGAAGAATCAAAGGCTCAAAGAGTGACACAGGCTGCAACCAGATGAAAGGAACAACAACAACAGCAACAAAAACAGTATTCTACAATTACAACTCAAGAATCTAATAGCGAAGCAGTGGGAGGAGCGAGACCAAAGAGGCAGATGCTTGTGGATCTGCAAGATATGCTCCGAAAGCTTCAAGTCGCAAATGATGGCGACAAAGTTTCTAACATGGAATGTTAATGGTTTAAACTCACCACAAAAGAGAAAGAAAATATTTCAGTATTTGAAACAATTTAAAAATGATGTTATATGTTTGCAGGAAACGCATATCCATGTATCTGATCAAAAATATTTGATAAATTCCAGACTGGGTATACAGTTTATTGCATCTGCTCCAGAAAAGAAAAACGGTGTAGTTATTTATGTGAAGAAGACTTTAACAGCTAACCTAATTGAAGCAGATAAACAAGAAAGATATATTATAATTGAACTTTTAATAGAAGGGAAGAAAATACTTTTAATTGGATTATATGCACCTAATCAACAACAAGGAGAACTTTACAAACTTTTACATAATAAAATAATTCAATGGGATTACAAATCATGTATTTTAATGGGAGACTGGAATGGAGTGCTGGACACACAGAAAGATAAAAAAGGTTCTTTTAAAAGTACTCCAAATCATGCTAGATTGCCTAAATCCTTTTTTGATATGAAAGATGATTTGGAACTGAGAGATGTCTGGAGAGAACGAAACGTGGAAGAAAGGGATTTTACTTTTTTTTCTGACAGACATCAATCTTTTTCCAGGATCGACTTTGTATTAACTACTAATGATTTTTTTTCTAGGGTTAAGAAGATTAAGATATGTCCAAGAACTTTATCAGATCACAGTCCAGTATGGATGGAATTGGACAAGGGGAAGGGAGATCTTGGAGGTTAAATGAAAATTTATTTAGATATGAAGAAAATGTGGAAGAATGCAAAAAACAAATGAAAGAATTTTTTATTATAAATATGCATAAGGGTACACCCATCGAAATGGTTTGGGATGCAAGTAAAGCTTATATAAGAGGAGTGTTAATATATTTTAATAATAAATATAGATGTAGATTGGAATATAAGCATAAAGAATTAGAGGAGGGATTCTGTACCCCGACTTCCGGGTGGCAAGGCTCCGTTGATGGCGGCCGTTTCGGCCGTCAGCCCCGCTGCTTTCTGTAGAGCCGCTTAAAACAGCGACGATCACCTGTTTGGTGGCTCGGAAACCCGCTCCTCGGGAGAAGGGGGGGTGAGCGCTTAGGTAGGGGTACAGCTCCCCTAGACCACCAGAGTTTAAACTCTGGTGGTTGAAGGGTGTGAGCCCCCCCGAAGCCTGAGTTTGCTCCGGACTCCAGGACGCCTCTGCTCCAAGGCTTTGGAGCAGAGCAGGACGCTGCAACCATCCCTGCCATCGATAATAAATTGTGGATTACTTGGATGCAGGCAGAACTGTGCAGGAGAATGCTGTAATAGCAAGTATTTGAACTTTAACTCTGAATACTTTGAGAGGAAAAGTTGCAAGCGGTGCGGAAAGTGAAAGTGTGAAACAGAAATTAACTGGGTGTTAAGATGGCTTCTAAACCAACTAAAGTTCCTAGAAGTGCTGGTGCTTCACCAGTTCAGCATTCTTCATTACAGGCTTTGATGCCTCCTCCTGTAGCACCCGCACCCGCACCAGCATTAACAATAAAAGATTTGCAAGAGGCTTTAAAAACACAATCCCAACAAATAGCTGAACTTATTGAGGAGACGAATACTGAAATAAAAGCAGACATTTTGGCTGCATTTCAAGGGCTTGCAGTTTGTATTGAGCATCTGGATGAGCGTGTGGAAGAGCTCAGTCAAAACAATATGAGATTAGATGCTAAAATGCTGGATGCTGAAAATGTGATGGAAAAGATTGATGATGATGTAGTAATGTTACAATATAGAGATATGGAATTTGCTGTGAGGATCAGAGGTTTGAAGGAAGATCCTAAGGAAGATTTGAAAGAATTACTGGCACAGGCCCTTGAATCGGTTTTGGAGTGTCCAGCAGAAGATATTATGGAGGATATAGATAAAATACTTCATGTTAACTCTTGGATTGCAAGACAAAGGAAGTTGCCTAGACATGTGGTGGTTTATTTTACAAAGAGAGCAATTAGAAATGTGGTCATCCAAGCCTTCTACAACAATAGATTTACAGTTGCTGAGCAAGAAGTTTTAATTCTGAAAGAGATTCCTCCAAGAATTTTAAGGAAAAGAAAAGAATTTGCTTTTTTGGCAGATGAATTAAGGAAACGGCAGATTCAGTTTAGATGGGAGATTCCAGCAGGCATGACGGTGATGTACGCAGGCACGAGATATCGTCTTAATACAGCTTTGCAGGCACGAGATTTTTATTCTAATATTTTGAAGGCAGGCTCTCCGCCATCTTCAGAATTTAGAGGAAGGAATGGTGAAGGAGAGAGTCAGTCGCGAACGGAGAGTATACAAGGAGCTGAAGGAGCTATTCTGCAGAAGGGTAAAGAATCCCAGCAAACTACAGGAGTGGATCAGACCCAGGTGCCAACAGAAGAGGTTAGAGAACAAAGAATGACACGGGCTGCAATTAGACGAATGAGACAAGAACAAGAACAACAGAAAGCTGCAATTATATCTCAAAAACCTACTTACAGTGAAGCAGTGGGAGGAGCGAAACCGAAGAGAGTGCAGGTGGTTTTGGAAGAGGCGATCCGAGAGCTTCAGGTCGCAAAAGATGGCGACAAAGTTTCTAACTTGGAATGTTAATGGATTAAATTCCCCGCATAAGAGAAAGAAAGTATTTCAGTATTTAAAACAATTTAGAAATGATGTTATTTGTTTACAGGAAACGCATATTCGAGCAGCTGATCAAAAATATGTGATAAATTTTAGACTGGGGACACAGTTTATTGCGTCTGCTCCTGACAAGAAAAATGGAGTAGTTATTTATGTTAAGAATAATTTAACAGCTAATTTAATTGAAACAGATAAACAAGGAAGATATGTTATAATTGAACTATTAATAGAAGGCAAGAAAATACTTTTGGTTGGATTATACGCTCCCAATCAACAGCAAGGAGAATTTTATAAACTATTACACGGCAAGATAACTCGATGGGATTATAAATCTTGTATTTTTATGGGAGACTGGAATGGTGTTTTGGATGTACAAATGGACAAAAAAGGCCTTTTTAGAAGTATACCAAGTCATGCCAGATTGCCTAAATCTTTTTTTGAGATGAAAGACGATTTGGAATTGAGAGATGTTTGGAGAGAAAGAAATTTGCAAGAAAAAGACTTTACCTTTTTTCCGATAGGCATCAATCTTTTTCTAGGATTGATTTTGTATTAATTACTATTGATCTTTTTTCTAGGATTAAGAAGATTAAGATATGTCCAAGAACTATATCAGATCATAGTCCAGTATGGTTGGAAATAGAAAAAGACAATGGAGATAGGCGCTCTTGGAGATTAAATGAAAATTTGTTTAGATATCAAGAAAATGTGGAAGAGTGTAAAAAACAGATGAAAGAATTTTTTAATATGAATATGAACAAGGGTACTTCTATTGAAATGGTTTGGGATGCAAGTAAAGCTTATATGAGAGGAGTGTTAATATATTTGAATAATAAGTACAGATGCAAACTGGAACATAGGCGAAAAGAATTAGAGGAGGAAATTAAGAGGAAAGAGAAGGCTTTAATTTTGAATCCATCTGATGGGAAGATTAAAGAGGTAATTACTTTATTAAGAGGCCAGTTTGATATGTTGATGGCAGATCAAGTGGCAACCAATTTACGGTATGCTAAACATAATACTTTTTACAATGCTAATAATGGTAGGTGGTTAGCTTATTTGTTAAGGAAGAAACAAAGGTTACGTAATATAGATAGAATAGATTATAAGGGTAAGGTGGTGTTTCAGCAGAATCTTATTAAAAAGGCCTTTGTTGATTTTTATTCTAAGTTGTATGTTAGAGACAAGATTCAAGATGTAGATATAGATAGATATTTACGAGGAGTTAATATTCCTGTTCTTACACAAGAGCAAAGGGAAGGGATGAATCAATTGATAAATGAAGAAATTATTTTAGCAATTAAGCAATTAAAGGTGGGGAACGAACCAGGAACAGATGGTTTGACTGCCATCTATTATAAAGATTTACAGTCAGAAATGGTGAAACCTTTAAGAGAATTGTTTAGGACAATTCAACTGGGACGAGAAGTGCCCCCATCATGGAAAACAGCCTTTATATCGCTGATTCTGAAGGAAGATCAAGATACTACCCAAGCCAAAAACTATAGGCCAATATCGCTTTTAAATACTGATTACAAGATATTTGCAAAACTTTTAGCAAATAGATTAATGAAGGTAATGCAGCAAATGATTCAGAGTGACCAAACTGGATTTATAAGTGGTAGACAAATGAAGAATAATGTGAGACATATTGTAGACTTATTGGAATTTTTGGAGAGAAATAACCAGGTTCCTGCAGCACTGATTTTTTTTGGATGCTGAAAAAGCCTTTGATCAATTGGACTGGCAATTTTTATTTAAGGCATTGGAGAAAATGGAGTTTGGGGAAAAAAATTTTACAATCTATTAGAGCAATATATCAGAAGCAAACAGCTCAAATAGTAGTTAATGGTAGTCTGACAGAAACATTTAATATTGAAAAGGGTACAAGACAGGGGTGTCCGTTGTCACCTTTGGTGTTTGTTTTAACATTGGAAATATTATTGATTAAAATACGAGATTCAAATAAAATTAAGGGAATTAAAATAAGAGATCAAGATTATAGATTGAGAGCGTTTGCGGATGACCTGGTTATTACAGTAAGTCAACCGTCTTACTCAGTTGTAGAATTGATGGAGATAATAATGTCATATGGGAAAGTTTCTGGATTTAAGATAAACACGCAAAAAACTAAAATATTGTCTAAAAATATGACTACAGAACAAAAGGTTGTTTTAGAAGAGTTAACGGGATTTGAAATAGTTAAAAAGATTAAATATTTTGGGGTATATCTTGCGGCTTCAAATGTAAAATTAGACTAAAATAATTATGAATTGTTATGGTTAAAAATACAAAAAGAGTTAGATGGTTGGGAAAAACTGCAATTATCTTTATTGGGAAGAATTGCAGCAGTAAAAATGAATGTTTTGCGAAAATTTTTATTTTTGTTTCAAATGATACCTATACTTAAAAAGGATTCAAATTTGGAGGAATGGCAGAAAGGTATTAATAAATTTGTTTGGGCAGGGAAAAAACCACGAGTTAAATTTAAGATAATGCAAGACATATGTGAAAGAGGTGGTCTTAAAATGCCTAATCTTAAATTATATTATGAGGATGCTGCTTTATCTTCAATTAGTGATTGGTTTAATTTAACACAAGGGAGATTATTAAATCTCGAGGGTTATGATTTGTTATTTGGTTGGCATACATATTTATTGTATGATAAGAAGGTGGATAATGTTTTTAAGATACATATATTAAGGTATGCTCTGTTGCGGGTATGGAAAAAATATAGACATAAGTTAAATTATAAAATACCAATTTGGGCAATACCTAAACATGCAATAGAAAATATAAATGTTGGATTTAAACGTGATGTGATTACATACAAAGAAATTTTAAGGATAGAAAGGAATGTATGGCAATTAAAGCCATATAATATTTTAAAAGAAGAAAAGATTGTACAAACTTGGTTTCAGTATGGGCAGTTGCAAGCAAGATGGAAAGAAGATCAGAAAGTTGGTATTTCAATAACTGATGGAAATTTGGTAAAACAAATTAGAGATCAAGGTCAAGCACATATAAAAAGGATATATAATGCATTGATAGAAATTGACTCAGAAACGGAACTTGTCAAAGATTGTATGATAAAGTGGGCCCAGAACTTTCAGGAGGTTATAACAATGGATACTTGGGAAAAGATTTGGGTTAGAAACATAAAATTTACACAGGCTCAAAATTTAAGAGAGAATTTTTATAAAATGTTTTATAGGTGGCACTTAGACCCTAAAAAACTAGCAAGTATGTATCCGAACTGCCAGCCTAAATGTTGGAGGTGTGGTTGTGAGGATGCAACGTATTATCATATATGGTGGACTTGTAAAAAAGTCAAAGCTTTTTGGATTAAAATTTGGTGGAACATGCAAAAGATATTTAAGAGAAAGATAAGGTTTTCTCCACAGTTGTTTTTGTTGGGTATTATTACAGATTTTACTGTTATAGATACTAAATTGATGTTGAATTTAATTACGGCAGCAAGACTTTTAGTAGCGCAATATTGGAAGAAGGAGGAACTGCCTACTATAGAAGAGTGGACTTTGAAAGTTTCTAACTTGGCGGAAATGGCAAAGATTTCAGCATATTTGAAAGAACAATCGCAACAGAGATATATTGTGGAATGGAGAAGATGGATCGAATATATTCAGAACAAATATGGGACTAAAAACTTTCATTTAGCATTTGAATAAGTACTGGTTTTATATGATGTATTATTAGTTATGTTATTTGTTAGTAATATAGTTATGTTTAAGGGGAGTTAAAGTGTGATAGAATTTCATGTTTTATTTTAGCTCGTTAGCATATTTTAGCTTAAGTTTGTAAAGTTTATACCTTGTATTCAGCTCTGGGAAGTTGGGGGGGAGGGGAGGGTAAGGGAGGGTAAGGGGGAGGGGAGGTGGAGGGAGGGAGTTTTTCTTTTTAAAAAATGTACTGTAAAACTTTTCAATAAAAAAAGAATTAGAGGAGGAAATAAAGATGAAAGAGAAGGCTTTTATTTTGAACTCATCTAATAAGAGGCTGAAAGAAGCAATTAATTTGTTAAGAGGGCAGTTTGATATGTTGATGGCAGATCAAGTGGCAACTAATTTACGATATGTTAAACATAATACTTTTTATATTGCTAATAAGCCAGGTAGATGGTTAGCTTGTCTGTTAAGGAAAAAACAAAAATCACGTAATATAGATAAGATAGAATATAAGGGTAAAGAGGTGTTTCAGCAAAATCTTATTAAAAAGGCTTTTGTTGAATTTTATTCCAAATTATATGCTAGGGATATAACTCAAGGTTTAGATATAGATAGGTATCTACAAGAAGTGAATATCCCTATACTTACACAAGAGCAAAGGGAAGGGATGAATCAACTGATAACTGCTGAAGAAATTATTTTAGCAATTAAACAACTAAAAGTGGGTAAGGCACCTGGAACAGATGGTTTGACAGCCATTTATTATAAAAACTTACAATTAGAGTTGGTGGAACCTTTAAAAGTATTATTTAGAACAATTCAATCTGGAGGAGAAGTGCCTCCATTGTGGAAAACAGCATTTATAACATTGATTCCAAAGGAAAATCAAGATCTTATCCAATCTAAAAATTACAGACCTATATTGCTTTTAAATACTGATTATAAGATATTTGCAAAGATTTTAGCAAATAGATTAATGAAGGTTATGCAGCAAATGATTCATAGTGATCAAACAGGATTTATAAGTGGTAGACAAATGAAAAATAATGTGAGACATATTGTAAACGTATTAGAATATTTGGAAAGAAATAATCAAGTCCCTGCAGCGCTGATTTTTTTGGACGCTGAAAAGGCGTTTGATCAATTGAATTGGCAATTTTTATTTAAAGTCTTAGAGAAGATGGAGTTTGGTGATAAGTTTTTACAACGTATTAGGGCAATATATCAGAAACAAACAGCTCAAATAATAATTAATGGTAGTTTAACAGAAGCTTGCAAAATTGAAAAGGGTACAAGACAGGGATGTCCATTGTCACGATTGCTGTTTGTTTTAACATTGGAAATATTGATTAAGATACGTGACTCAAATAAAATAAAGGGAGTTAAAATTAAAGATCAAGATTATAGATTGAGAGCGTTTGCAGATGACTTGGTTATTACATTAAGTCAACCGATTCAATCGGTTATAGATTTAATGGAAATAATTTTGCAATATGGACAAGTTTCTGGATTTAAGGTAAACAGGCAAAAAACTAAAATATTGTCTAAAAATATAACTACAGAACAAAAGGTAGTTCTAGAAAAATTAACAGGATTTGAAATAGTTAAAAAGATTAAATATTTGGGGGTATATCTTTCAGTTTCAAATGCAAAATTTATATAAAAATAATTATGAATGTTTTACCAAAATTTTTATTTTTGTTTCAAATGATACCTATACTTAAAAAAGATTCAAATTTGGAGGAATGGCAGAAAGGTATTAATAAATTTATTTGGGCAGGGAAAAGACTGAGAGTAAAACTTAAGATAATGCAAGATATACGTGAAAGAGGTGGTCTTAAAATACCCAATTTTATATTATATTGTGAGGCTGCGCCTTTATCATCAATTAGTAATTGGTTTAATTTAACAGAAGGAAGATTATTGAATATTGAGGGATGTGATTTATTATATGGCTGGCATGCATATTTATTGTATGATAAAAAGGTGGATAATGTTTTTAAGACACATATATTAAGGTATGCCCTGTTGCGAGTTTGGAAAAAATATTGATATAAGTTAAATTATAAAATACCAATTTGGGCAATACCTAAACATGCAATAGAAAATATAAGTGTGGGATTTAAACATGATGTGATTACATATAAAGATATTCTTAGACTGGAAAGGAATGTATGGCAATTAAAGCCATTTAATATTTTAAAAGAAGGGAAAATAGTACAAACTTGGTTTCAGTATGGCCAGATACAAGCTAGATGGAAGGAAGATCAGAAAATTGGCATTTCAACAACAGATAAAAATTTGGTAAAGCAAATTAGAGATCAAAGTCAAGCGCATATAAGAAGGATATATAATGCATTGATAGAAATAGATTCAGTAACGGAACTTGTTAAAGATTGTATGATAAAATGGGCCCAGAATATTCAGGAGCCAATAACGATGGATACTTGGGAAAAAATTTGGGTCAGAAATGTAAACTTTACTCAGGCACAAAATTTAAGAGAGAATTTTTATAAAATGTTTTACAGATGGCATTTAGATCCTAAAAAATTAGCATGTATGTATCCAAATTATCAGCCTAAATGTTGGAGGTGTTGTTGTGAAGATGCAACGTACTACCATATATGGTGGACTTGTAAAAAAGTTAAAGCTTTTTGGATTAAAATTTGGTGGAATATGCAGAAGATATTTAAGAAAAAGATAAGGTTTTCTCCACAGTTATTTCTTTTGGGTATTATTACAGATTGTACCGTTATAGAAACTAAATTGATGTTGAATTTAATAACGGCAGCAAGACTTTTGGTTTTGCAATACTGGAAGAAGGAGGAACTGCCTACTATAGAAGAGTGGACTTTAAACGTTTCAAACTTGGCAGAAATGGCAAAAATTTCAGCATATTTGAAAGAACAATCGCAACAGAGATATATCTCAGAATGGAGAAGATGGATCGATTATATTCAGAATAAATATGGGACTAAAAATTTCATTTAGCATATGAATGAGTATTATAATTATAAGATGTATTATTATTTAGTTATGTTTAAGTGGAGGTAAAGTGTGATAGGATTTAAAGTGTATTTATAGATGGTTAGCATATTTTAGCTTAAGTTTGTTAGAGGCAATACCCTGTATTCAGCTCTGGGAAGTCGGGGGGGGGAGGGGGATGGAGGGGAAGTTGGGGGGGAGGGGGAGGGAGGGGAAGTTGGGTGGGGAGGGGGAGGGAAGTAAAAAGTATTGTAAAACTTTTCAATAAAAAAAAAAGAATGTGACCCTCTGGGTGGTTGGTATGTATAACTTTTGCCCTACCCAAGGTAATCCATCATTCATTGTGCTCATGTGTCTATTTTTCTGGAACCATTCATCCATTTCCAAAGTTTTCCGGAATTCAATTCTGGTTTGGCTATCCAGCTGCATTTTTAATTTAGCTTGGGCTCTGGTAGTTACTGGCGCTCCCAGTTGTGATTCAACCATAAGTGGTTTAGAATTGGTGGGTCATGTGCTGTTATATTGGGGCATGCGAGATAGTGCATCTGCCAGGAAATTCTTTCCCCCTGGCAAATGCTTGAGCATAAAGCTGAATTGGTGAAAATGTTGTGACCAGCGGGCTTGCTTGTGGTTGAGTTTCGTGGGTGTTTTCAATGCTTCCAGATTTTTGTGGTCTGTCCACACCTGAAAAGGAATTTTATTCCCTTCAAGTAACTGACGCCATGTAAGTAATGACCACCGTATCCCATATGCCTCTTTCTCCCACATGGGCCAGCATTGTTCCGTTTTGGTGAGTTTCTTGAATGTATATGCGCAGGGTTGCAACATCCCTTCATTGTTTTCTTGTAACAGTACAGCCCCCACTGCCATATCACTTGCATCTGCCTGTATTATAAAGGTCTTATCCATGCCTGGGTGTTTCAGAATAGGTTCTGCAGAAAAAAGTCTCTTTAATCTCTCAAATGCTGCTTGGCATTCCATTGTCCATTTTAGTGGCTGGCTAGGTTTTACTGAGGATACCCCCTTCATTTTTAGTAAGTTCATGAGGGGCAGGGCAATCTGGGCAAATGAGGAGATGAATTGGCAGTAAACGGTTGCGAAGCCCAGAAAACTTTGCAGTTGCTTTCTTGTGTGAGGTGGTGCCCATTCTAATACTGCTCTAACCTTCTATGGGTCCATTTCAATGCCCTGTGGGGATATGTGATAACCCAGGTAGTTTATTCTTTCCTGATGAAATTCGCATTTCGATAATTTGGCATATAGGTGAGCAGCTTGCAGTTTCTTTAAAACCACTCTGACTAGGTTGACATGTTCCTCTTTTGTTTCGGTGAAGATAAGGATGTCATCTAGATAAACCAGGACCCCCTTAAATAGGTGTTCCCTTAGTACCTTGTTGATTAATTGCATAAATACTGTGGGGGGCCCTTGTAATCCAAAAGGCAAAACTTTGAATTGGTAGCACCCCATTGGGCAATTAAATGTGGTTTTCCATTCACCCTCTTCCTTAATTCTAACAAGGTAATACGCCTCCCTTAGATCTAGTTTAGTAAAAAAATTTTCCTTTTGAGAGGTGTGATAACATGTCCTTCATGAGGGGTAAGGGGTATAGGTTACTTTCACTGATTGTGGTCAATAGGCGATAGTCAATGCATAAGCGTAAAGAGCCGTCCTTCTTCTCTCTAAAGAGGACCGGAGTGGCCACTTTAGGCTTGGCTGGCTAAATGAACCCCCTTTCTAGGTTTTTCTTTATGAATCTTTCCATTTCCTCCTTCTCCTTTGGGCTCATGGAGTATAATCTAGGTTTCGGGAGTTTTGCCCCTGGTTTGAACTCTATGGCACAGTCCGTGGGTTGGTGGTGGGAAGCTCATCTGCCCTCTCCTCGCTGAACACTTCAGAAAGATCTCTATATTCCTCTGGCATTTCAGGTAGCCCTTTTCCTTCTCCCATGGATGCTTTTTCCCTTCTTAATTTTGGTTGATCCCCTTGAGGTTTTAAGTCTGAGGGGTCCCCCTTCAGGAAGTTGATTTCTGCTGTCCTCCAATTTACCCAGAGGTTCCACTTCTTTAACCATCCCATCCCCAGGATCATCGGGCATTCTATGCCAGGGGTCACTATGAATGTTATGTCTTCCTCATGATTCCCCAGGGATAGGTGGACTGGTAAATTGGCTAGGGTAGCTGGCACCCCCCCTTCTATGGACCCATCTAACTGGTCAAATGAGATTGGTTGTTCTAGCTTCCTCAATGGAATGTCCAGATTTCCCACTAGCATCGGACTAATGAGGCAGCGGGTGCAGCCAGAGTTTATTAAGGCTTTCACTTTGACAGCTTTCTGCATGGAGGGAATTAATATAGTCACTGTCTTGAGGATGGGTGCGATGGGTCCACTTACCAGGGGTTCACCTTCCGAGCTGTCGTCTGAGCCATCCACTGGACCTGTGGTGTAGGTGGGAGTTCCTTCCCCGCATTGAGCAGAGGTTGGGAATTCCACAGCCTCTGTCACTCTCATGGCTGATTCTTTTGGCTTCACTGGGGACTTCCCAGATTTGCTGGCCAGTGATCTGTCTGAGCTTTGCTGGGGGGCTTTCGAGCGGCATTCTATGGCTCGATGCCCCTCTCTCCCACATTTGAAACAACCCATTGGTTTCTTGGCCATAGCTGGTGGCTTCGCTGGCTCTCCCATCGGCTCAGTTGGGGAGTGGCTCCATTGTTTTCCTTGGTCTCTGCTGTTCTGTACCAGCCTGCTACCGGCCCTGCAGCAAAAGCAGGGACAACCCCTTTACAAACGGCAAGAGGCTGGAATAAAGCCTGCCAAATTTATTAACATAAAACCGAGCAAGACAAGACACCAACCATGAAACAGGAGCTATGAAACAGGAACTATCCAAGCGGTTGCCTTCAGCAAACCAGCCCTCCCACACATTCCCCTTAAATACAGTTCAGGGCGTGGCCTCTCTCTGCCTCCTTCCGAGGTGCCCCATTGCCTTCCTCTGTTTACTCCTGATTGACTGCCTCCTGCGTCGGGCGTCCTTGAACAGGGCCAGCTGTGGGTCATCTTCATCCACACTGTCAGGCTCACACAGCTGGGTCTCCGTGGTGACCAAGTGGGAGGGGCCCAGCTGAGGGCTCTGCGGAGCCTCAAGGCCATCATCAGCAAGCTCTTCAACACCCCCCTCCTCCTCCTCTGAGTCGTCCGACCCAACTGCCGAACCCACAGGCTGACCCTGAATCACAACATCTGCTTCCTCTACCAGGATGTACCATTTGTCGAGTTGTTGTGGGTCCCCCTGGGGCAGGCAGGTGTCGTATAGGTCATAATTTAGGCCGTCTTTGGAATGGCTAAGGAGGATGTCTTCCAGCCAGTTCAGCTTGCTGGCAATGGCCCGGAATTCTTGTGTATATTCGGCTACCGGCTGTTTGCCTTGCCTCATCGTTTTGATTCTTTCGCGGGCTTTGCGGTTGGCCAGGGGGTCCTCAAATCACCTTCTCAGAGAGGACATGAAATGGTTGAAGTCGTTGAGCTCTGGGGCATCAGAGTCATGCAAATTCACCACCCAATCTGCGGCCAGTCCGTCCAAAGCAGATTACACAATCCTGATACGGGCTTTGTCGCTGGTGATATACCGGCTGTATTCTTCCATGTAGTTGAGGACTTGGGTTAGAAAAAACCCCAAGTGTGTCGGCTCCCCCTTGAATTTTGCGTCCAGGATTGGAAGTCTTTGAATGGATCAGTGCCTTAGTCGTCGGTGGTATTGTCTTCCATCCAGATCGCCATCTGCAGTTCGGTGGGGAGTTGGGGCTACTGAAATGGTTGCTACTGAATCAGTGGATGGCCCCGGGACTGCAGGTTCCACTCCCCCCCTCAACGTCTCTCTAACTGCCACTCTGGGTGCTGGTACGGCCATGGGGCTCAGAACTCTCCTCTCCTAGGGCACTGAGGGTTCTTTTCATTAGGTTGATAGCTTTCTCGAGGATCCAGTTCAAGTGTTGTGCCCAATTTCCTTCCTCTTCACTTACATGCAGGGATCTTTCCATCTCCTGCTTTCATTCTGGTTGGTTGGGCCCCTGTCTCAGGGTTACTTTTCTTGATTTTTTCCCCACTCGCTTTTCTTTCCAATGCCCATCGACCACCGAGGTTTGTGGTTACGCGTCTCCCCCATCTCTTCTCCTGAGGAGTATAACACTTCAGATCCCGACAGCTGGGAGGGTTCTGGTCAGGGAACCGGCTCTCTCTCCGGGAGAGTTTCTCCCTTCCCTGCCTCGTCATCTGACATTTTAATTTTTGCAAAGTCCCCCAGTAAGGTTCTCCCTTCCAGATTGACTATTATTGCAGATCCAGTCTAATGTAAGGACCCACTTAATTTTACATCTTAAGAAGACAGAACTCTTGGAAATATTTCTTTCCAACAGGAATCTTTATTAAGAGAAATTAACTGAAGGCATGCTAGACTGGATCTGGGGAGCCCTCCCCATCATTCAACGCTTTAAAATGGTCCCCAAGCAGCCCCCCCCCAACCTGCAGTTCTTCTGGGCGATCCAAACCGGCAGATTCTAGGTGTTTATTTCAGGGAAGATAATTTCAGTCCGGCTCAGTTGGCACGATCATTCAATCCTTTTATTGCCCAGACTCCAAGTGTTGTATCTTTCCCCCTCCCCTTTTCCCTTGCTGTCGGCACAGGGAAGATCTTCAGAGAGGCATAGGATGAAAGGCAGATGGATATATTGTTATATTTAGTATACCCAGAGTGAATCAACAAAAGGTTACTTTGTAGTGAATGTTAGATGATTAGTGCCAGCCATGGCAGTTCCCCAAAAAGGTCATCAGATGGGAGCAAAGAGGCTTCTTTGCTTCCACTGATGAGCCAAGGGTCTCGGACCCGACAGCCCCATTGGTGAGAGAGTTTTATGGTCAGGGAGGGACCAAGACCCCCCATAAATACCTCTGCACGAGGGGCTGCTCTTTGTTCTAGTTTCTAGTCTCCATTTCTCCTTCTAGTTCCAGTTCTCCTCTCCTAGCTCTTAGTCCTTCTTTTAGTCATGTAATGCTAGCTTGTTTTATTTTATTTCTCTCTCACATGCAGGCATGAATGCTTTCATGCCAAGTATTTCTTTCTCTTTGATCTATCATTGAATAAAGCTAATATGATTGCATCTCTGCGTGATGCCTTTGCTTGGAAGCTCCTTTAACGGTTCATCGTGAGATCACCTCACAGTGAAGACAGGAAGTGAAAGCAACAAAAGTCCCCATGCATTCCCCCTCCCCTTTTTTGTATGACAGAATCCAGGAGAACATAAGGGCTGGATTTTTAATCAGAGAAGATAGGTAGAAATGAAATCTAACTGGATTCTGACACTTCCCCTCTTCCTTTTCCTCCTTCTCCACTCTAAGTGCCATGTTGCACTGCTAGTTTTGTCAGCTATGCTGCTGCCGCTGCCTTTCACCTGTTTTTTCCTTCTCCTCCTCCTCCTTCTACAGGTAGTCCTCAACTTGTGACAAGTAAAACCATAATTTCCATTGTTAAGCAAGGCAGCTGTTAAGTGAGTCACACCCAATTTTACAACCTTTTTTGCCATGGTTATTAAGCAAATCACTTGCAGTTGTTAATAACACAGTTGTTAAGAAAATCTGGCTTCCCACATGGACTTTGTCAGAAGCTGGTGGATGACCTTGGGACCAATCAAAATGGCCGTTCTGGTCAGGCACATGCAGGAAGTATTGTAGCATTTTGGCACAGGTACGAACCACAACTGTTCTGTGAATTAGGTAGTTTCATGTTGTTGGGAATTCATGTTTAACACACAACATAAAATTACCTGATTTACTCGAATTTATTCACCTTGAGCCTTTTAAAAAATCTATATTGCTTATTTCTCTGCTTTCTTCCCTATCAGCGTCCTTACCAGTCCCTGGTTCCCACAGAAGTAAAAAGAGTGATTTATTCTGACAAACAAAGTCAGCGCTGGGAGTGATCTGCTCCCGGCGCTTTACATACATTCCCTCCCTGCAGCTCTACCCCCCTCACCACAGCAAGCCAGCATCCAGCGTCTGTCCTCAAAAGGCAACCCTGCAGGGCCCCGTCTCTCCCCTGGCCTGCTGTCCAGTCTCTGCTGGAGCCGTTCTGCAGCACCGGTAAGCTCCCTACCTCCCTCTTGGGCACTGCTACAGTCATTGTTAGCCCGGCGTCGGCTCATGGACCTCAGCCGATCGGCGGCACCGGTTCCGAGCCGCTAGGCCTCCTTATCCATTGCCGGCTTTACTGGGGCCGATCCATATGGCCCATGCCCTCTCGGTGTCCGTCAGCTTATGAGACGTGTAAGCACAGGGCTGTAATATTCCTTGGCCATTCCTCTGGAGCAAAACCGCCCCCACTGTGATGTCACTGGCATCGGCTTGCACGACAAATGGCAGGTCAGGGTTTGGATGGAGCAAAACCGGCTTCCTCGTGAACAGGGCCTTTAGGTCCTCAAAGGCCTTCTGGTATGTCATGGTCCATGCCAGTGGCTGACTGTGGCGTGGCTTGGTCACAGTCTGTCGCGTGTGAAGCAGGTCTGTCAGGGGTAGGGCCACCTTAGCAAACAAGGGGATGAACTGCCTATAGAAATTGGCGAATCCCAGGAAACTCTGTAGCTGACAGCGGGTTTGTGGTGCCTGCCACTCCACTATGGCCTTGACTTTATTATGGTCCATTTCTACTCCTGCCCCTGATATCTGGTACCCCAGATAGTTCAGCCGGGTTTGGTGGAAGTCGCTCTTGGAGAGCTTCACAAAAAGGTGTGTCTTCAGCAGCTTCTCTAGCACCTGTCTTACCAGTCAGATGTGTTCCTTCATGTTGGAGGTATAGATTAATATGTCATCTAAATATACGAGCACCCCACGGTAAAGGTGTTCATGCAACACCTTGTTTATGAGCTGCATGAACACTGCAGGGACCCCCTGCAGGCCAAACGGCATTACCCGGAACTGGTAGATACCTAGCGGGCAGTTGAATGCCGTCTTCCACTCATCCCCTTGCTTGATTCGGACTCTGTAATACGCCTCCCAGAGGTCAAGTTTGGTGAACACCCTACCCTTCACCAAATGGGCCAACAGGTCCTTCATTAATGGTAAGGGGTACATGTTTTCCACACAAGCCCCGTTGATGCTGTGGAAGTCTACACACAAGCGCAGGGATCCATCTTTCTTTTTGTTGAACAGTACCAGAGCTGTGATCCGTGACCAGGCCGGCTGGATGAAGCACCTTGCTAGGTTCCGATCAATATACTGACATAGCTCCTCCATCTCCCTGGGCGTTATTGCATACATACGAAGTTTCGGCAGTTTGGCGCCCAGCACAATGTGAATCGCATAGTCAGTTGGCCGGTGAGGAGGTAGGACGTTGCACTCCCGCTTGCCAAACACCTCAGCAAGGTCAGCATACACTGCTGGGAAGTGGAGGTTCCCCCTTTGTGCCCTTCTGGCTTGCCTTTGCCTCCCTGTTCCCTTTTCAACCCCTTTTTACCAGTTCCTGGTCTGGCGGCTGGGGACCAACCCCGAGGCGTAGCTTTCGATACCCGCCTTCCCACCAAATCACAGGACCACACTTGTCCAGCCACGACAGTCCTAGGAAAATGGCCTCAGTTATGGAGGGGACCACAATGAATTGGAGGACCTCCCAATGGGCCCCCATCTCTAACCTGATGAGCTCCATTATGAGGGTAGCCAGAGTCCCCCCACAGGAGGGATCCATCCACCTGCTCAAACCAGATCGGGTTGGCCAACCGCCTCACTCTGATTCCTGCTTCAGCCACCACGGTCTTACAAATTAGGCAATGGGTGCAGCCGGAATCTATCAGAGCCCTGTATTCTCCCTGATGGCCTGTCTGTGGACTCGTCAACACTATGGGGATGACAAATGGTTGTATTGGCTCAATCACCATTGGGTCCTCTGTTGGCTCATCCTTGCTATCATATGCCACCAGCTGGTATCTGGTGGTCACTGTTGCCTCTTTCTCCTCCAGAGTTGCCCGTCGAGGGGTGGGCCCTTCCGACTGATGAGCCGCCCTCAGCTTCTCTGAAGTCTTCTTGGGTGTGGGAGCAGCCTTCCCAGCGGTCGCTTGGTTCCCCTGTGGGATGGGGACCGGACACTCCACTGCCCGATGCCCCGGCTGGTTGCACCGGAAACACCTGAATAACGCCCAAAGAGTGGGCCCATAGGAACCTGAGCCCAAAGCCTGGGCCCTCCGTCCTTCGTTCCTAGGCTTCTCCATGGCCCTACGTGGCACCAATGGAACCTACCCCTTTGACCGGAAGTCCTGCAGGCCTGCATCCAGGTCCACCACTACATGAAACCAGTCCTGGAGCCGGCTCAGGACACCATGGAAGATGCAAGCATGGTGCAGGTCTCGGTCCAGGCCTGCTCGAAATTGGTGGACCAGTAGATGTTGTGGCCAGGACCACAGCCTAGCGGCCACCTGCCAAAACTCATGGACATACTCAGCCACAGACAGGTCTCACTGCTTTAGCACCAGTATCTCCACCTCGGCCCGCTGGATCCAAGAAACGTCCTCAAACCAGGATCGCAGGGTCTCCAAGAACAGGCCAGCATTGGCCAGTTCCCTGGTGTGGTCGCTGTAGAGATCCGCTACCCATTCTGCTGCTTCGTCCTGTAATCCCGCAGTTACTGTTGCCACCATCGCCCACTGAGATGGATATAAGCGGGTGTACTGGTCCAAATGGCTTATAACCTGGTTGAGGAACATTGCCAAACAGACTGGGTTCCCATCAAATGTCGCTGGTACTGGTGGTGGACCCCAAGCCATCCCTGGACCCATGGCCCCAAAGGTCAACCCGTTCTCCATAGGGTGTCAGCCACAGGTGGAGAGTGCTGTTCCCCACACCCTACCATCCGCTGGACCGAGGACCCAGTTGGCCAAGCCGTATGCCTGGTGGGGGCTCCTCCTGGGTGTTAAGGAATTAGTTGTGCAGAGGTCTCCTTGTGCTACCAAAGAGTTGCACAGACAAGGAATGGTACTGAGAGCAGTAAAAGTCACACACAGAAGTACACTGAGTTCTAAAAAGCAAAAAGTATTTTACTTTGAGGTGGTGTAAAGACAAAAATGCACAGTCAAAAACAAACAGTCCAAGGTCATAAACAATAGCAACAGTCCAAACTACAAAGTCTTCTTACCGGTCCAGAGGTCAATACACAGTTCAGGTTACAACAGTAGTAAACCAACAGCAGAGCAAAAACAGTAACAGTAGATATCAGTGAATTCAGAGAGAGAGAGAAGCTATGTTCCTAGCTTCCTCTTATGGCCATGAGAACACTTACACACCCATTGGCCAATTAACATCTTAAAGACATAGCATTATGGTTAATATATTTTCAACCCAACATTGTAGGCTAACACCATATGCCTAACACTGGGTCCATCAGCGACCTACCTTCCCACACAGGCCGTGGTTGACCTGTCAGTACACCCTGGTCAGGGCCTCTCACCTGTGGGGTGCCAGGCACATGCCCAGGTGCTGCCCTGACTCTCGGGCTGGCCAGATGGAACCAGGATGGTCCTGACTGGGTTGGCTGCATCTCTGTTCAGGGCCACGAAGCTGTCTCAAGGCCCGCTTCCCATCTTGGCCAGGAGGGGGGATCCTGGAACCCGGTCTCACTGAACCTTTCCCTCAGGATATCCATGGTGTGTCATCCTGGTGCCGTGGAGTAGCTCCAATCTCCATCGTCTTCGTCCATGAGACACCTCCCCCTCCACTCCATCAGGGGCCCTTCGGCACCCGGTGTGTGTGTGTGACCGGCAGCTGGGTTGATGAGGGTTGAGCTATGCCACCATTCCCCTGAAGGCCCTGCATCCTGGCTCTCACTCACTGGACCTGCAGGTCATGCCTCACACATCTTGGGCTGCACCACTGGCTGAGCATCCCCAGCTCCCACATCAGTCATTGGCCCTTGTGCATCAGCTGGCTCTCCTCCCTCAGCCACAGGTGCTTCCTACTGTGTTCCCTCAGCCATTCCCTGGATAGCACACAAGGGTAATGGGTAGGGACGGGAAAAAAAAGGGGGAGCGCTGACTTTCTTACCAGTCCTTGGTTCCCACAGAAGCAAAAAGAGGATAACAAGGTGACTGGCAAACAGGAACGGTCTGACAAGCGATTTATTCTGACAAACAAAGTCAGCACTGGGAGTGATCTGCTCCTGGTGCTTTATATACATCCCTTCTCTGCAGCTCCACACCCCCCCCAGCAAGCCAGCATCCGGCATCTGTCCTCAAAAGGCAGCCCTGCAGGGCCCCGTCTCTCCCCTGGCCTGCCATCCAGTCTCTGCTGGAGCCGTTCTGCAGCACCGGTAAGCTCCCTACCTCCCTCTCAGGCACCGCCACAGTCATTCATAGCCCAGTGTCAGCTCACAGGCCTCAGCTGATCAGTGGCTGCCCAGCCTATCGGCGGCACCGGTTCTGAGCTGCTAGGCCTCCCTATCTGTTGCCGGCTTCACTGGGGTCAAGCTGTGAGGCCGCTTGGCTGTTTGGTGGTTTTCCTTGCTGGTGTTCCTGGGACCTTGCTGGCCTTGCTGGGACTGAGCCGCGACCCTGCCCAGCTGGTTGGTGGTGTCGGTCCTGAGCTGTGAGGCCTCACTGTCTGGCAGCGTTGCTGCATTTGTGCTGTGAGGTACACCTCTGGTGGCACTGGTGCCTTTTCCCCCCCCTCCCTTGAATGTCGAGCCCATGGGTGAGGGTGAGGGTGAGCACGCGGACCTGGCTTGCATCACGGAGACTTGGTTGGGCCCAGAGAGTGGGGTCCCTTTGGTTGACCTCTGCCCACCAGGTTTCTGGGTGCTACACCGGCCACGAGCTCAAGGTAGGGGTGGGGGTGTGGCGGTAGTTATCAGGGAGACCTTATGTCCGCGGGAGACCACCGTTCCTCAAATAGTCGGGTGTGACTCTCTCTTTTTGAGATTTGGTCCGGGGGCGCAGCTGGGCTTGCTGCTGGTGTACTTTTCGCCTAGTCGCGCAGCGGCAGCCCTGCCCGAGCTGCTCGATACCCTCTCAGGGTTGGTGATTGAGTTCCCCAAACTCATAGTTTTGGGTGACTTCAATCTACCATCCCTGGGAGGCTCATCTGAGCTAGCTCGGGAGTTCATGGCTTCCATGACGGCCATGGACCTGACGCAAGTAATTTCTGGACCAACTCATGAGGGAGGCCACACCCTTGACCTGATTTTCTTATCTGGACGGTGGTTTGATGATCTTGGTGGGGGCTCTCCATTTATTATGCCCCTGTCATGGACCGATCATCATCTCCTGCGGCTGGTCTTCCGTTTTGCCACCCCCCGCCGTGGGGGTATGGAGCCAATTAGATGGTACCGCCCCAGACGCTTAATGGATCCTGATAGATTCCAGGCGGCGCTGGGGTCCCCACCTGCCTCCGTTGCTCACAGCTCGGCGGATGCCTTAGTGCACAGCCGTCTCTTGCGGCTCCCAGCCGCCCGGTGCACGCGCACCTCTTCCAACGGGCAGTGGTGCGCGCGCACCTCTCCAAATGGAGAGTGGCACCGCCCGTTTGGAGAGGTGCACGCGCACCTCCCCGAATGGGCGGAGGTGCGCGCGCACCTCCCCAAACCTTTGGAGAGGTGCGCGCGTACCTCCGCGCGAATGGGCAGCGGTGCCGCTCTTTCAGGAAGCCCGCCGCGGCCCGTCTGTGAAGCTGCCGAAAGCGGCAGCTTAGCAGACGGGCCGCGGCAGCTTCCGCAAAGAGCAGCGCCCCTGCCCATTCCGAGAGGTGCGCGCGCACCTCTCCGAACGACCGGAGGTGCGCGCGCACCTCCCCAAACCTTTGGGGAGGTGCGCGCGTACCTCCGCGCGAACGGGCAGCGGTGCCGCTCTTTCAGGAAGCTGCCGCTTTCGGCAGCTTCCTCAAAGAGCGGCGCCGCTGCCCCTTCGCACGGAGGTACGCGCGCACCTCCCGTCGTTCGGAGAGGTGCGCGCGCACCTCTCGGAATGGGCAGGGGCGCCGCTCTTTGAGGAAGCTGCCACGGCCCGTCTGCAAAGCTGCCGAAAGCGGCAGCTTTGCAGACGGGCCGTCGCCATCGGGCAACCGGGAACCGGTTCCATCTCATTTTTTAAAAAATGGCAGCCGCGTGCGTCCGCGCATGCGCAAAAAACCTTTTTGCGCATGCGCGTGCATGGACACACGCACGCGGCTCCCTCTTTTTTTAATTTGTGATGGAACCGGTTCCCAGTGGCTCTTTTTCTTTTTTAGGTTGCCGACCCCTGCCTTAGTGGAAGCCTGGGAAAGGGCAGCCACTGAGGCACTTGACTGACCCGGTGCAGATCCCAACGAGCTCCATGGTTCTCCGCGGAGCTCCGGGAGATGAAGCGTCGGAGACGGGGCCTAGAGAGCTGTTGGAGGTCCAGCCGATCCGAATCCGACCGGTTGCGACTAAGAACCTATATTAGGTCTTATCTCGCAGCGATGAGGGCGGCGAGGTGTAATTACTTCTCTGCCCTCATCGCGTCCGCAGATAATCGCCCGGCCGCCCTGTTTAGGGTGACTCGCTCCCTCCTTAATCAGGAGGTGAGGGAGGATCCCTTGCAGGGTCGTGCCGAGGAGTTTGGTCAACATCTGTCGGATAAAATCGCTCGGATTCGGACCGGTTTGGACTCCAACTGGGCAGAGTCCGACAATCAGGACACGGGCGGTCTTGTCAATGTTATCTGGGAGGAGTTTGATTCTGTGACCCCTGAGGAAGTGGACAGGATTATGGGGAGGTTGAGCTCCACCACATGTTTATTGGACCCGTGCCCTTCCTGGCTGGCTTATGCAGCTAGGGAGAGGACACGAGGCTGGTTCCAGGCAGTTATATCTGCTTCTTTGAGCGAGGGTAATTTCCCCACCGTCTTGAAGGAGGCGGTGGTGAGACCTCTCCTCAAGAAGCCTGCCTTGGACCCAGCTGTGTTAAACAACTTTCGTCCAGTCTCCAACCTTCGCTTTCTTGCGAAGGTTGTTGAGAGTGTGGTGGCGCATTAGCTCCCTCTGGTTCTGGATGAAGCGGATTATCTAGACCCGCACCAATCGGGTTTCAGGCCCGGGTACAGCACGGAGACGGCATTGGTCGCTCTGGTGAATGATCTCTGGAGGGCCCGGGACAGGGGATATTCCTCTGTCCTAGTCCTATTAGACCTCTCGGCGGCTTTCGATACCATCGACCATGGTATCCTGCTGCGGCGTCTCAGGGGATTGGGAGTGGGAGGCACAGTTCTTCGGTGGTTCTCCTCCTATCTCCTGGGACGCTCGCAGTCGGTGTTAGCAGGAGGGCAGAGGTCGACCCCTAGGTTTCTCGTTTGTGGAGTTCCTCAGGGGTCGGTCCTCTCGCCTCTCCTGTTCAACATCTACATGAAACCGCTGGGTGAGATCATTCGTGGTTTTGGAGTTGGGTATCATCAATACGCCGATGATACCCAACTTTTCATTTCGACCCCAAACCACCCCAGTGATGCCCTCGCTGTGATGTCCCATTGCCTGGAGGCGGTTCGGGTCTGGATGGGGAGGAACAGACTTCAGCTCAACCCTGACAAGACTGAGTGGCTGTACATTCCGGCATCCCGGGACATTCAAAATGTTCCATCTCTTTCTATGGGGGGTGAGTTTTTACCCCCCGTGGATAGGGCTCGCAACTTGGGAGTCCTCCTAGATTCACGGCTTACTCTAGAGGATCACGTAGTAGCCGTGACTAGAGGGGCTTTCGCCCAGGTTCGCCTGGTGCGTCAGTTGCGACCCTATCTGGACCGGGATGCCCTGTGTACGGTCACTCATGCGCTTGTGACCTCTTGTCTGGACTACTGCAATGCTCTTTACATGGGGCTTCCCTTGAAGACCACTCGGAGGCTCCAACTGGTACAGAATGCGGCCGCGAGAGTTGTCTTGGGAGTTTCCCGGTACTCCCATGTTACACCTTTGCTCCGCGAGCTGCATTGGTTACCAGTTGTCTTCCGGGTGAGGTTCAAGGTCTTGGTGATGGTTTTTAAGTCCTTACATGTCATGGGTCCGGAATACCTCGGGGACCACCTGCTGCCGGCGTCGACTACCCTCCGCCCTGTGCGTTCCCACAGAGAGGGCCTCCTCAGGGTGCCTCTGGTCAGAGAATGCCGGCTGGTGGCCCCCAGTGGGAGGGCCTTCTCTGTGGGCACCCCGGCTTTATGGAAGCAACTGCCGGTCGAGCTCCGGATGGCACCGGATCTTCGCTCCTTCCGGCGCGGGTTAAAGACCCATCTATTCGAACAAGCTGGCCTGGCCTGATGGGGAAATGTTAAGGTTTTAATGTTTTTATATTTTGATTGTTTTAATTGGGCAATAATTTAATCCTTTTTAACTTTTGTATTTCTATTTATATGCCCTGTTCACCGCCCTGAGTCCTTCGGGAGAAGGGCGGTATAAAAATTCAATAAAACTAAACTAAAAAACTAAACTAAACTAATTTTCTGTTTATGGTGGGATACTTCTTAGAATGTCTAAATATAGACAAAGGGAGCCTGCAATATACTGTATGAATTTTCAGAGCTCCTGGGAAGTGATAAGGAGATGAACTAGAATTGAATAGAATAGAATACAGCTGGAAGGGACCTTGGAGGTCTTGTAGTCCAGCCCCCTGATCAAGCAGGAGAACATATACCATTTCAGACAACTGTCTAGTACAGTGATGGCGAACCTTTTAGAGACCGAGTGCCCAAAAACCGCCCCTTACCCCACCACACCTGCCTGCAGGGCCACCCACTGCCTCCATATCGCCCAAGCGGCCCAGCAACACCATGGTGGCCACACCCTCCACCCGTGCCCCGCAGCATCATCTGTGCACAACGGGGTGCAAGGATGGAGTTGTCCTTGCTGCCTGGCTGCCATGTCCTTGGCTGCACTGCTCTGTGTGGGCCGCGGCCGGGGGTGACTCTCCTCCAGGGGGCTGCTGGTGAGGAGGGGGCCATGGGGGGGAGGCAGGGCTGGGGTGACAGTGTGTATGCCATAGAGAGGGCTCTGAGTGTCCCCTCTGGCACGTGTGCCATAGGTTCGCCACCACTGGTCTAGTAGCATATACTACAGGCCACCCAACCAAGCAGAAGAAATAGATGAACTTTTTGCTAATCATAATCAAATATATGTAGGAAGCACACTATGCAGTAGAAATGGGACAGTTTAACTACCCAGATATCAATTGGGAAGCAAACTCTGCAGCAAGTGGGAGATTGAACAGATTCCTAACCAACCTAGCTGACAATTTTGTCATCCAAAATATAGAGGAGAGAACTAGAGGAAATGCTATTCTGGACCTAAAACCCCAAATCCACAATCTCAGAAAATTAGAATATTGTGAAAAGGTGCAATATTCTAGGCTCAAAGTGTCTCACTCTAATCAGCTAATTAAGCCATAACACCTGCAAAGGGCTCCTGAGCCTTTAAATGGTCTCTCAGTCTGGTTCAGTAGGAATCACAATCATGGGGAAGACTGCTGACCTGACAGTTGTGCAGAAAACCATCATTGACACCCTCCATAAGGAGGGAAAGCCTCAAACGGCAATTGCAAAAGAAGTTGGATGTTCCCCAAGTGCTGTATCAAAGCACATTAATAGAAAGTTATGTGGAAGGGAAAAGTGTGGAAGAAAAAGGTGCACAAGCAGCAGGGATGACCGCAGCCTGGAGAGGATTGTCAGGAAAAGGCCATTCAAAAGTGTTGGGGACTTTCACAAGGAGTGGACTGAGGCTGGAGTCAGTGCATCAAGAGCCACCACACACAGACGGATCCTGGACATGGGCTTCAAATGTCGTATTCCTCTTGTCAAGCCGCTCCTGAACAACAAACAACGTCAGAAGCGTCTTACCTGGGCTAAAGAAAAACAGACCTGGTCTGTTGCTCACTGGTCCAAAGTCCTCTTTTCTGATGAGAGCAACTTTTGCATCTCATTTGGAAACCAAGGACCCAGAGTCTGGAGGAAGAATGGAGAGGCACACACTGCAAGATGCTTGAAGTCCAGTGTGAACTTTCCACAGTCTGTGTTGATTTGGGGAGCCATATCATCTCCTGGTGTTGGTCCACTGTGCTTCATTAAGTCCAGGGTCAATGCAGCAGTCTACCAGGAGATTTTGGAGCACTTCATGCTTCCTTCCGCAGACGAGCTTTATGGGGATGCTGACTTCATTTTCCAGCAGGACTTGGCACCTGCCCACACTGCCAAAAGCACCAAAACCTGGTTCAATGACCGTGGGATTACTGTGCTTGATTGGCCAGCAAACTCGCTTGACCTGAACCCCATAATCTATGGGGCATTGCCAAGAGAAAGATGAGAGACATGAGACCAAACAATGCAGAAGAGCTGAAGGCTGCTATTGAAGCATCCTGGTCTTCCATAACACCTCAGCAGTGCCACAGGCTGATAGCTTCCGTGCCACACCGCATTGAGGCAGTAATTGCTGCAAAAGGGGCCCAAACCAAGTACTGAGTACATATGCATGCTTATACTTTTCAGAGGTCCGATATTGTTCTATGTACACTCCTTGTTTTATTGATTGCATGTAATATTCTAATTTTCTGAGATTGTGAATTTGGGGTTTTCATGAGCTGTATGCCATAATCATCACAATTATGACAAATCACGGCTTGAACTATCTTGCTTTGCATGTAATGAGTCTATCTCATATATTAGTTTCCCCTTTCAAGTTGCATTACTGAAATAAATGAACTTTTGCATGATATTCTAATTTTTCGACTTTCACCTGTAGCATTTAAAGGGTTAAATGCTGTGTCGTTAAGAGATGGCCTCTGGGAAACGTAGTCTAGTTGTTGGTCAGTTTCTGTATCTTATCTAGTCAGTGGGAGGAGCTTCAAAGTTTATTACAGGATGTCCTGGCTACATGCCAGGGTTGTAAAAGCCTTTGTCTATCAAGCATCATGCATGCATCGATTGGCATCCATAACCATGCCTAGCTGAGATGGGAAATTATTCCTTTTTACCTGAGAGAATGGACATATATGAATATGACCAGATGTATCTACTGCAAAGTAAGTCTCTGCTTAGAATTCCTGGACAACAAATATTTGTTTAAAACCATTTTCGTGTAGTTTATGCTATCTGGATCGGGACTATAATGCATCTCAGTACACAGTTCCAGAATAAGTCTCAAAATCTTTTTTGTAATGTGGTTGTTGTGGCCCCAACCCCCGAGCCTGTCCTATCTGAGGAAGAGGACTCAGAGGATGATGGGGAGGAACTGGCAAGGCCTCCCTCTCCGGGACCCTCCCCTCTGGCAAGGCCTCCATCTCCATCTGAAGGCCGATAGGAGCAGTCTGTGATTAGGCAGGCTGGGAGTGAGCCAGAGCAGCTGCAGCAGATGGAGAGTAGCGGAGATGAATCATGGCTAGATCCCCGAGAACGGCGCAGAGCCAAGCGTTTACAACAGCGTAGGAAGAGTAGGAGGGTCAGGGATTAGCTGAGTCACTGAGCCACACCCCACAAAGTACAAAAGGGGGTGTGGCTGCTCTCAGGACTTTGTGACGAACAATAATTTAATCAACTTCTGGTCACATCTTCGGAATTCGGTCAGATTTACTACCTGTTTGAAACCCTGGCCTGAATCCTTGACAACGCTTCTGTACTTTTGTTTCTGGACTGTTTGCTTGTTTGCTTGGACTTGTTTTGAGTAATTGTTTGGAAGTTATCTCATTCCAGCAGACACTTGAAGTAATGAGCCTATTTTGGCTGACTGTTTGTATTTTGCTGCCAAGGCCTTATCAGAAGGCAATTACTAAAGCCTGAGGAATTAACCCTTGCTAGTCGTGCCTGCTTGTCTGTTTGTTTGTACCCCGGGGGGGGGAACAGAACAGTGGTGACCAAATCTGGATGCAATATTCCAGGTGTGGCCTTACTAAGGCTTTATAAAGCGGTACTAATACTTCACATGATTTTGATTCTATGCCTCTGTTTATACAACCAAGGATTGTATTAGCTTTTTTGGTTGCTGCTGCACACTGTTGGCCCATGTTTAAGTGATCGTCCACTAGGACTCCAAGGTCCCTCTCACCATTACAGTTTGTGAACCAGGTTTCTCCTAATCTGTACTTGTACCTTTGGTTTTTCCTGCCTAGGTGTAAAGGCTTGCTTTTCTCCAGATTAAATTTCATGTTGTTGGATAGGGCTCATTGTTCAAGTCTGTCACGATCTTTTTGGATCCTGAGCTTGTCTTCTGGGGTGTTGGATATTCCTGCCAGCATAGCGTCATCTGCAAATTTGATGAGTTCCCCTTCTATTCCCTCATCTATATCATATATGAAGATATTGAAGAGTACTGGGCCAAGAACAGAATCTTGGCTTACCCCACTCCTTACTTCCCTCCATGACAAGTGATCTGACATCAATACCTGGGAAGATCTTGGAAAAGATAATCAAGCAACAATCTGAGAACACATAGAAGCAAACAACATTGCAACCACAAGCCAACATGGGTTTATCAAAAATAAATCTTGCCAAACAAACTTTACTTCATTCTTTGACAGAGTAACTAAATTAGTGGATCAGCGAAATGCTGTGGGCATAGTATACTTAGATTTCAGTAAAACATTTGACAAATTAGACCACAACCTACTTCTTGGTAAGTTAGAAAAGTGTGAGTAGACAGCATCACCACCAGCTGGATTTGTAATTGGCTGACAAACTGTACTCAATATGTAGTCCTTAATGGTACTAAGTCTATACGAAGGGAAGTAAACAGTGGGGTACCCCAAGGTTCTGTTCTTGGCCCAGTACCCTTCAATACCTTCATAAATAGGAGGTAGGTAAAATGAGGACCCAGATTGTTGGGGGCAATAAGCTGACTTTGTAATAATGCCACTTGGGGGGGCCCAAAAGCCCTAATAAGCAGGCATATACATAGAATGAAGGCTACTGCTAAGCTTGTAAGCCACCCTGAGTCTTCGGAGAAGGGCGGGATATAAATGGGATTAAAATAAATAAAATAAATGATCCAGATCAGGACTTTTCAATCCGTGGTACGCATACCACCTGTGGTACTTTGCCACATGGCAGGTGGTACGCGACTGTCCTAGAGAAGTGTAGCGGGGAGAGGAATGAGCTGAAGTGACCCAATTCTGAGGGAGAGGCAACTGCAGCTGCAGGACTGTTGGGGCTTCGCAAAAGCCCCAGGAGCTGGCAGGACTCCAGCTGATTGGCTCCAGCTGATTGGCACTTCCGGAAGCAGTGTGGAGCTGGAGGTGAAGTGAAGAAAAAGGGGGGGAGGAAAGGATGTAAAAGGAGGTGGTTTTGGCAGGAAAAAAAAGACAACAGGGAAAGAAGGGGATGGAGAAGGAGCTGTGGAAGGAGAGCTCAGCAGGCAGGGAGGAAAAAGAGACAAGGAAGAAGCAGTAGCTGTTGCCGGAAGAAAAGCTCCCCTGGTTCTTTTTCTCCAGCCAGGAGACTTCAATCAGTGCTGATGAAATGAAAAGCTGGGAGATGAGCTTGTTGGAAAGGAGGTGGGTTTATTTAGTTCTGGATCAGCTGGCAGCTTGATTGGGTTACCATAAGGATTTTTGTGCAGTTTTTACAGCGTTTTGTAATTCAGAGGCTTGGTTTGTGTGCTTTGGTTATTGGAATATTTTAGTCTGTATTTTAGGCTAGTAATGAGTCCAAAGTGTTGACTTTCTTGGGTTTAATCCCTTTAAACAAATGTAATTAGTTTTACCCCCTTATCTTGAGTCTGTCTATGGCTTTTAGAAAGTTTTCTTTGAAGGTAAACAGATTTAATTTTAAAGCTAAAGCTTTTCCCAATTTCCGGAGCCTTTCAGTCTTGGCTTGCAACATTGTGACACGTGACACACCTGAGGCAGCTTAAAGAAAAAAAAAACACCCAGAGTTTATGTGTTTCTTTATTCTGGGAGGCTTTTGTGAGCCTTTCTTGCTTTGCACTTGATTCCTGTGTCTTTAAGGGTACAGGGAACAGATTGGGGGGTGCATTCTTACTATACTGTGGAAGAAGAGCTCAAAAGGCAGGGAGGAAGAAGAGGAGAGGGAGAGAGGAAGAAGTGCTGACCAGCTAGCTCAGGGCTCTACAAACCTAGCAACTTTAAGACCTGTGGACTTCAACTCCCAGAATTCCTCAACCAGCCATGATGGCTGAGGAATTCTGGTAGTTGAAGTCCACAAGTCTTAAAAGTGCCAAGTTTGAAGACCCCTGAGCTAGCTGGTAGTGAATCTTATTATTAAACATGGATAAATTCATCATACATTTGTCAGTGCAAAGGGAAAGTGATTCAGCAAAGGAACAGCCAACGAAGAAATTAAAACTGGTACTTTTTTACTTTTTTTTACAGATTGTAATATTTTATTAGATTATACAATAAAATACAAAAATACAAAAGCAAATAGTAGGATACAGTGGGGGAGGAAAAAGGGGAAAAAAGTGAGGGGGAGAAGGGAAAAAGAACAGACTTCCTCTATTGCAGTAGAAGGAATCATTAACATTGAACCTCAACTTTTTACTTTTCCATAATATTATAAACTAGCCATTTCTATAACAACAAATGAATCTAATCAGTAAAACCCAAAATCCCCCACACATTTTTTTTAGTTATCAAGTTTTTGACACCTTGCTAAGCACTGGTGTTACTCAAATATTGTCATGTCCTAAAAGTGGAACAATCTGTGAAAAGGTTGAAAAGCCCTGATCTATATGTCGGAATAGAAGGGGAACTCATCAAGTTTCCAGATTACACTAAGCTGGCAGGAATAGCCAACACTCCAGAAGATAGGCTCAAGATCCAGATGGATCTCAACAGACTTTGACACTGGGACCTATCTAACAAAATGACATTCAGTTTAGACAAAAGTAAGGTTTTACACTTAGGCAAGAAAAAACAAATTAACAGGTATAGACTAGGTGAAACTTGGCTCAATACCAGTAACTGTGAGAGGGATCTTGGAGTCTTAGTGAACAATCTCTTAAATATGAGTCAACAGTGTGTGGCAGCAGCCAAAAAAGCCAATGCAATCCTAGGATGCATTAATAGGGGGATATAATCAAGTTAATGTGAAGTATTAGTACCGTTTTACAAAGGAACAGCAAAGGAACAGCCACCAAAGAAATTAAAACTGGTACTTTTTTTCCTTTTTTATACAGTTTGTAATAGATTATAGAATAAAATACGACTTCAGGTTTGCCATCATGGTGCCTGCGGATGCAGGAAGGCGAGCTCTGTCTTCCGTGTCCGAATTCATCCCACTGGGGGACCCTGGAAAGGGTCAAAAGTCTCCCTGTAGGGACAACGAGCAAGGAGGGGACCACCACTTGATCACAGGAGTGTGGTGGCCCTTCCGTTTGATTTGGGGCAGCCCTCCAAACTGGCAGGGGAAAGACCAGCCATAGCAATATGGCTGGTCACTAAGCTGCTGACAGCCAAAGTCAAAATCACCATCACAAACATTTAAAGCAATGTGGATGAAACTGGGTGAGATCTGATCTTCTTTTTAAGACTTTATGTTTTTCCTGTAAAAGCTGCCCAAAGTATTCTTCCCCCTGTGAGGAGAGAGGGAAGGGAATTTCTACCCCACCCTCTAAGAAAAGTGGTGACTACCTACCCAGGGAAGCAACTATAAGAACAATTTTAATTTAACTGGATGTATATGCTTTTGAAACTTGGGGACTAAAAGTGCTCCTATTCTTATTGGAGATGTTTGTTTTTATTTTTAAAAAAGAAATAAGACTTGAAAAATTATCATAAAAACTTTGGACTTAAAAAGCTTTAAACAACATCGGTGACATCTTGTGGTGAAGTATGGTATTACAACTTGTTATTGCCTGAGAGAGACTTGGCTTGAAGCCCAGACTCCAGAAAAAACTTCTCTGAGCTTGATAGCTACCACCTGTGAAAAACTCAGCTGTAAAGAAAGAACTTCTGAGCAGCATATATGGCCTGCTTGAACTATGAATGTAAACTTTTACTGACTTTCAGAGGTATACGTGGGGAATTCCTTTCCTATTTCTTTGCATGAGAAGCATATGTTATCACACGAGATGATGGAATACCTTGGACTATAAACTCTTACTTGACAAACAATTTCTACTATAAAGACCACCTATAACACATGAAATAGATGTCCCACATCTAGCTTTAAAAAAACAAAAAAACTATTTTTAACATTTAATTCTAAAGTCTTCAACTTAACATACTATCAAGAGAATATGGATGAAGATCTGAAAAAATCCTTTCCAGGTTGAAATCAATACACGAAAACATTCTTTCAGCTTGTGACAAAATAAGATGCAACATAAAGGAACAAGATGCCAGCTAAGATATACAAACCCAGATTTTGACTACAACCAAAGAACTAACAATGCAGAAAATAATAGAAGTAGATCAACTAAACACTAAGACAGAGGACTCAATTGGTCAACAGATCCAGCCAATGGAAAAATCAGAAAAGGGAGTGACAACACTGAAAATGGAAAAGACTTTTCACAAAAATCAGAAGAAATTTGAGGAAAAGGAAGAAGAACAGATTGAATTGAAGATAAACCTATCAGGACAATTGTGGGAAATTGGAGTAATAGGGAGGTGACTTAATGAATAAAAATGGGCTAGTTCTTACAAAAAAATTGCAACCAAATGGTCTTTCTTATTCCAAAGAATATATATAATAATAGAGGGAGAACTATTTGATGACTCAAAAGCACTGACATGGAAGGTTATTTGGCAAAGGAAGAAAGCCAAATTAAGGCTGAAGAAAATAAGGGTTTTGAATTATTAGAGGGGATTCATATTACTAACTAAAGTGTTGAACATGGTGGAAAATAGATAATTCTTAGAAAATAAAGTAACATTATAATTGAATAGGTAACATGTGTAATAAGACTAATAGACTTTGGTATGAAAAGGGAAAAAGGGAAAAGTTGAGATAAGGGAAATTTTGGTCACCTAATATAAAAATATTTGGAAATCAGTTGAAAATAAGAATTCTGTTTGCCCAATATAACATAATAGATATTATCAGAAAAAGAGAGAGAGTATTTGAGTTTTTAAAAATTAGATCTAAACGAAAAAAAATTATGTATATTACTGATTTATTGGTTAACCCAGACAATACATATAATGGTTTTGATTTATTAGAGAGGATACAGTATTATTAATTAGATGGTTTAATATGGTGGAAAATAGATAACTTTTAGAAAACAGAACATGACTATATTCAAATAGATAAGATGTGTATTTACAATATTAGATTTTGTTATGAAAAGAGAAAAAAGAAGAAGTTGAGATAAGGGAAAATTTGGTTACCTAAAGCTTGGAAGTTATAAATACCAAATGTTAATTTGAACATTGATGGGAAATTAAAGCTTGGGGAAAAAGCAATATCAGGACATTGATTGTATATAAGGATTGAATGTAAACACAATTAAGATATGTATAAGCTAAATACCAGTAACTGTGAGTGGGATCTTGGAGTCTTAGTGAACAATCTCTTAAATATAAGTCAACAGTGTGTGGCAGCAGCCCAAAAAGCCAATGCAATCCTAGGCTGCCTCAACAGAGGGATAGAATCAAGTTCATGTGAAGTATCAGTACTGCTTTACAAAGCCTTAGTAAGATCAGACTTAGAATACTGCATCTAGTTTTGGTCACCACAATATAAAAAAGATGTTAAGACTCTGGAAAGAGTGCACAAAAGAGCAACAAACATGATTCGGGGCTGGGGACTAAAAGAATGGTTGTAGAAATTGGGTATGGCTTAGTCTACTGAAAAGAAAGACTGGGGAGACATGATAGCAATGTACCAGTATTTGAGGGGCTGCCACAAAGAGCAACTTATTTTTCAAAGCACCAGAATGTAAGACATGAAACAATCGACGGAAACTAATCAAGGAGAGAAGCAGCCTAGAACTACAGAGAAATTTCCTAACTGAGAACAATCAATCAGTGGAATAGCTTGCCTTCAGAAATTGTGGCTGCCCCATCACTGGAAGGTTTTAAGAAGAGACTGGACAGCTATTTATCTGAAATGGTATAGGCAGTGGTGGGATTCAGCTGGTTCACACCAGTTCAGTAGAACCGGTAGCTAATTTCTTTTCAGTTCGGCGAACCAGTTGATGCGTGGCAGAAATGCCCCCCTCCTATCCCCGCTCGGACCCATGTGACAACTTCTTTCCAGCTCCAATGCGGTCCTTTGTCACTTCCTCCACCACCATGTGCAGTCCCACAAACAAACATTTGTGGGACTGATAGACTTCCGGTGGCGGCGCGGTGCCGAAGACAGCCTTCCCGGGCTGCCCGCGGCTCAGCTGTTTGTTTTTTCGCCCGAAACAGCGCCGATCAGCTGTTCGGGCGAAATTGAAGCCCCCTCCTCAGGAGAAGAGGAGGGGGTGAGGCCCCAGGTAGGGGTAGAGTTCTCCGGGGCCGCCTGAGCTTGGAGCTTGGGCGGCTGAAGGATTGAACTCCCCCGAAGCCTGGGTTGCTCCCAGCTGGCCAGCGTCTCTGCTCCGAACTTCTTGGAGCAGAGCCAGGCGTCTGCGAACCATCCCTGCCTGAAGAAAGGATTTATGATTTAAAGGAGCAGGCAGAGCGGTACAAGAGGCAAAGGTGAAGAGGATTATTTTACTATACTCTCTAGCTTGTTGGACTTTTTAAACTTTAAGTGAAAGTGCGTCATAATTGAGGACTAAAAGATGGCGGCGAAACCTCCCCCTAAAACTCTTCGGAGCGGTGGATCCTCGCCGGTGCAACAATCATCACTACAGGCGTTGCACCCTCCTGAAGCGCTGACATCGAAGGACTTACGAGATGCTCTGGATAAACTTTTGGAATCAATCAATCAATCAATGGGTGATAAATTTGCACAGATGGAGGAGAAGTTGGAGAAATTGGAGGAGAGAATGGAAGAGAGGATGGAACAGAAGTTCAGCGTGATGAAGGTAGACATTTTGTCTTCAGTGCATAAAGTGGCGGAATGTGTGGAAGAATTAGATGAAAAAATGGATGATCTGGCTCAAAGGAATGCTATATTAGAAGTAAAAGCACGGGAGAATGAAAATGCAAGAGACAAAGTGGAAAGGGAGTTAAGCCTAGCCCAATATTACCAGATGCAGTTTGCTGTCAGAATCAGAGGTTTAAAAGAGAATATTAAAGAAGATTTGAAGCAGCTGATCTCTGAGGCTCTCGAAGTGGTATTAAATCAGCCAGCATCTGAAATAAGAGCAGCTATGGATAAAGTGTTTCGGGTGAATTCATGGATTGCCAGACAGAGAAAGTTGCCTAGAGATGTGGTGGTTTATTTTGCAAAAAGAGAGATTAGAGATCAAGTTATACAAGCTGCCTATGATGCTAAAGTGGTGATTGCTGAACAAGAAGTCTTGGTTTTAAAAGAAATTCCTCCAAGGATTTTAAGGGGAAGGAAGGACTATACATTTCTCGTGCATGAGCTTAAGCAAAGAGATATAAGGTTCAGATGGGAGATTCCAGATGGGCTGATGGTGATGCATGAAGATAAAAGGTATCGGCTGATTACTGTGAAGCAAGCGTGTGATTTCTACAACAATGTCTTAAAAGCAACCCCATTAACACTTCTGGAAGCTGGAAAGGGATCTGGAGAAGGAGAACATCAAGAGGATGAAAGAGAGGAAAGTGGTGCTGGAAGAGATCAAGCTACAACTTCTTTGGATGATCCTAGAGAGCAAAGAGTAACGCGTGCTGCTTTAAAACGAGCAAAGAAAATAAAAGAACAAGATCAGCAAAAGTCTTCAGATTCTTCACAACGTACATATAGTCAAGCTGTGGGAGGAGCACGGCCTAAAGAAGTTAGTCCTATCAAAGCTGTGCTCCAAGAGCTTTGGGAGGATATGCATGGCAACTAAATTTCTAACCTGGAATGTTAATGGACTAAATTCACCGCAGAAGAGTAAGAAAGTTTTTCAATACTTAAAACAATTTAAGATAGATGTTATATGTTTGCAAGAAACGCATATTAGAGTTTTGGATCAAAAGCATTTATTGAACTCGAGACTGGGTACGCAATTTGCTGCCTCTGCAGAGAATAAGAAAAATGGAGTGGTTGTTTATGTTAAAAGTGCCCTAACAGCAGATTTAATTGAAGCAGATAAGCATGGAAGATATGTTATGATTGAGCTGTTGTTAGAAGGTAAAAAGACGCTTCTAGTTGGATTATATGCACCTAACCAACAACAAGCTGATTTTTTTAGCTTACTCCACACAAAGCTTACCCAGTTGGATTATAAATCTTTTATTTTTATGGGAGACTGGAATGGTGTTTTGGATGTACAGTTGGACAAGGCTGGAGCTTTTAAGCGCATTCCAAGTCATGCTAGACTGCCTAAATCTTTTTTTGAAATGAAGGATGACCTGGAATTGCGAGATATTTGGCGTGAGAGACACTTGCAGGAGAAGGATTATACTTTTTATTCTGACAGACACCAATCTTTTTCGAGGATTGATTTTATTTTGTTGACTAATGATTTTTTTTTGAGAACTAAAAAGGTGAAGATTTGTGCAAGAACTATTTCTGACCACAGTCCAGTTTGGTTGGAGATTGATAAGGAGAAAAGAGACAGGCGCTCGTGGCGCGTAAATGAGAATTTGTTTAGAAATCAGAGAAATGTGGAAGAATGCAAACAGCGGATGAAGGATTTTTTTGAGATTAATATGAATAAGGGTACCTCTATGGACATGGTTTGGGATGCTAGCAAGGCCTATATGAGAGGGGTGTTGATATATATGAATAATAGTCATAGACGTGCAGTGGAAACTAGAAGGAAAGAACTGGAGAATGAAATAAAGGAAAAAGAAAAGGCTTTGATTTTGAATCCAGAGGATGTGAAGATCAAGGAGGCTATTAGACTGCTAAGAGGACAATTTGATAAATTAATGGCAGATCAAGTGGCAACCAATCTGCGGTTTGCTAGGCACAATACTTTTTGCAACGCTAATAAACCAGGCAGATGGTTAGCTTATAGACTGAGGAAAAAACAAAGGGCCTCTAATATAGATAAGATTGAGTATAAAGGAAGGGTTGTGTTTCAACAGAATCTTATTAAGGATGCTTTTGTGGATTTTTATTCGAAATTATATACTAAAGAGGAAGTTAATGTAAAAGATATTGATATATATTTGGAGAATGCTAGCATCCCGGTTCTTACGCAAGTACAAAAAGAGGGGATTAATCAACTGATTACAGAAGAAGAAATTCTTACAGCAATTAAGGAACTGAAGGTGGATAAAGCGCCAGGCACGGATGGCTTGACTGCGGCCTATTATAAAAATTTACAATCTGAGATGATAAAGCCGTTAAAGGAACTGTTTCAGACAATTCAGAGGGGGGGAAAGGTGCCACCGTCTTGGAGAACAGCTTTTATCTCTTTGATTCCGAAGGAAGACCAGGATGCTACTCAAGTTAAAAATTACAGACCGATATCGCTTTTAAATACAGATTATAAGATATTTGCTAAGGTTTTGGCTAATAGACTGATGAGGGTTCTGCAACAGGTGATTCATGGGGATCAAACGGGGTTTATTAGTGGTAGGCAAATGAAAAATAATGTGAGACATATAGTTGATGTGTTAGAGTTTTTGGAAAGGCACAACCAGATCTCTGCAGCGCTAATCTTTTTAGATGCTGAAAAGGCCTTTGATCAATTGAATTGGCAATTTTTGTTGAAAGTTTTAGATAAAATGGATTTTGGGGAAAAATTTTTACAGCCGATTAGGGCATTATATCAAAAACAAACTGCCCGAATCATAGTTAACAATAGCCTGACAGCAGCATGTAATATTGAGAAGGGCACAAGGCAAGGGTGTCCGTTATCGCCCTTGTTATTTGTGTTAACATTAGAGATACTATTGGTTAAGATTCGGAACTCGGAAAAAATTAAGGGGATACAAGTTGGAGATCAGGACTATAGATTGAGAGCATTTGCAGATGATCTGGTTGTTACAGTGACCCAGCCAGAGAACTCTGTTGTGGACCTGATGGAGATAATAACACAATATGGGAAGGTTTCTGGATTTAAAGTAAATATACAGAAAACTAAAATTTTGGCTAGAAATATGACAGTTTCACAGAAGGCTCTCTTAGAAGGATTAACTGGATTTGAGATTGTTAAAAGGGTTAAATATCTGGGGGTGATTTTGTCGCCCTCTAATACAAAGCTATATAAAAATAATTATGAAAAACTATGGGGCAAAATTCAAAAAGAATTGGAGAGTTGGCAAAAATTGCAATTGTCTTTGCTGGGACGGATTGCAGCAGTGAAAATGAATGTCCTGCCCAAATTTTTATTTTTGTTTCAAATGATACCGATTCTTAAGAAAGATTCTAACTTGGAGGAATGGCAGCGTGGTATCAATAAATTTGTGTGGGCAGGGAAAAAGCCACAAGTTAAACTTAAGATTATGCAGGATACTCGTGAGAGAGGTGGCCTTAAATTGCCCAATTTTAAATTATATTATGAAGCTGCTGCATTAGTAGGAATAAGCGATTGGATTAATTTGACGCAATTGAGGTTATTAAATCTTGAGGGCCATGATTTGTTGTTTGGCTGGCATGCATATTTGTTGTATGATAAGAAGGTAGATACTGTGTTTAGGATGCATATTTTAAGACAGGCATTGCTGAGAGTTTGGAAGAAGTATAGACATAAGCTAAGCAGCAAGATACCATTGTGGGCAATTCCAAAACACGCAATAGAAAATATACATGCTGGTTTCAAACATGATGTGACTACGTACAAGGAAATTTTAAGCCTGGAAAGGAATGTTTGGTGTTTGAAATCATATAGCCTCTTGCGAGAAGAGAAGGTTGTTCAAACTTGGTTTCAATATATTCAATTACAGGCCAGGTGGAAAGAAGACAAGAAAAATGGATTTACAATGACTGATGAAAATTTGATAAAGCAGATTAGAAATCAGGGACCAGCACATATTAAACGGATATATCTTGCATTGATAGAGATTGACTCGGAAACAGAGCTTGTTAAGGATTGTATGATAAAATGGGCCCAAAACATCCAGGAAGTTATTACAATGGACACGTGGGAAAAGATTTGGGTGAGGAACGTAAAATTTACTCAAGCTCAAAATCTAAGAGAGAACTTTTACAAAATGTTTTATAGATGGCATCTAGATCCTAAAAAGCTTGCAAGTATGTATCCGAATTATCAGCCTAAATGTTGGAGGTGTGGTGATGAAGATGCAACATATTTTCACATATGGTGGACATGTAAGAAGGTTAAGGCTTTTTGGATAAAAGTCTGGTGGAATATGCAGAAGATTTTTAAACAGAGGATAAAGTTTTGTCCGCAACTTTTTTTGTTGGGAATAATTGCAGACGCTACAGTTGTGGACACCAAGCTGATGTTGAACTTAATTACGGCGGCAAGACTTTTGATAGGCCAATATTGGAAGAAAGAGGAACTGCCGACCATAGAAGAGTGGACTTTAAAGGTTTCCGACCTGGCAGAGATGGCGAAGATTTCGGCCTATTTGAAAGATCATTCGCAAGAACGTTATATTATGGAATGGAGAAAATGGATTGAGTTTATCCAGAACAAGTATAGGGTTAAGAAGTTTTATGTAGCATTCGAATAAGTCTTCTTTCGTTTTTTTTTTCTTTTTTTATTCTAGTTTTTTATATATATTTAATATTGTTAAGGTGTGTTTTATCCTATATAAGCTAGAGAGTGATGGATTTTAGAGTTTATAGTTGTTAGTATATGGTTGTTTATGATTGCCTTTTTATATATATATACCTTGTATTTAGCTCTGGGAAGTCGGGGGGGGGAGGGGGGGGGGAGGGAGGGGGGGAGGGAGGGAGGCTGGGGGGAGGTAGGGGGGGAGCAGGGAGGGGGAAGGGGTTTTTTTTAAAGGAAAACTGTATTTTAAAACTTTTCAATAAAAAAAACATTTGTTGGACTAAAAAAAAGTTCAATCAATTCTAACTTCTTGCAAAAAACAAAAAAGGTCTTGTGAAGTTGGAATTGTTTGTTTGTTTGTATTTTTAGTTCCACAAACTTGTTTGTTGGACAGCACATGGTGGTGGTGGAAGTGATGGAGGAGCTGGAAAGAAAGTGTCATGGTTCCGACAGACAGAGACAAATAAAGCAGAACTCTGAGGCTTGCAAGTTCCTCAAAGAACATGTTTATTGATACAATGTATCGGCACATCAAAAGTGAAACCAAGTCTGAATAGACACGTAACAATCCCCAATACAAAGTTAAGAAATCCCAGCCCTAAAGCTATGTAAGCTACTACATTCCCCAGTACAACTTCTTGGTGTGCTTTTCATGAAACTTCCAGCCTGCAGTCCCGGGAGCAGCTGATAACCTTGGTTCCCACGGGACAAAGTCTGTTTTGTCTAGCGAAGCACCTGGTAAACCCCCCTCTCTCCATGCTATGTGTCAACCGAAAATGAGTAGGGAAAGTGTCTGCAGCCATGCTCATTTCCAAAGTTGACAGTAAGCTCCTCTCCAGAAAGAAAGAGTCTCCTGCAGGGGAAACAAAAATCAGGTTAGGTATCCCCTCAGGACTTGTGAGGGTATTTATCATAAAATTTGTTTATCAATCTATCCGCCTTCACATTTGTATATTTCACCCATGTAGACTCTGAAAGGGGGTAACCTTTCCACTGGACAAGGTATTGTAACTTTCTCTTGTACAGCCTAGAATCGAGAATATGTTTTATCTCATAATGTGTCTCTCCCTCTAACACCATTGGACCAGGCAGCTCTTTTGGAATAGGTCTTAAAGTGGATTCTGACACAGGTTTCAAAAGACTGCAGTGAAACACCGGATGAACTTTCCCCAACAATCATGGAAGTTTTAACTCCACTGTCACAGGGTTTATGATCATGATAATGGTGAAAGGACCAAGGAATTTCAGACCCAATTTTTTGCTGGGCAACTTTAACTGTAGATATTTAGTTGAAAGATAAACTAATTGTCCAACATAAAAAGGGGTTTGAGGAGAACATCGTTTGTCTGCTTGCTCCTTGTAAACTTTGGTAGCTTTGGTCAATGCCTTTTTCATGTTCACCCAACCCACCTGGGAAGATGTCACCCATTGGTCCAAAGTCTGGGAAGTAGGAGGCTCCTGTGGGAACTCAGGCATGGGCACAAAATCTCGACCTGTCACTATTTTGAATGGGGTGAGACCAGTGCTACTGTGCACAGTATTATTGTAGGCTACCTCTGCAAAAGGTAAAAGATCAACCCAATTAGACTACTGGTAATTTATATAACATCTGAGGTACTGTTCCACCATTGTGTTAGCTTTCTCAGCAGCTCCATTAGTATTCGGATGAAAAGCTGATGACAGCCCCTGGGAGGACCCAATCAGTTTAACAAACTCCCTCCAGAACTTTGCAGTAAACTGGACCACTCTGTCAGAAATAATCCTCTTTGGGGCACCATGGAGTTGGTATATGTGCTTCAAAAACAGTTTGGTTAGCTTCTGGGCAGTGGGAAGTCCTGAGCAAGTGATGAAATGTGCCTGTTTGGAAAATAGATCAATCACAGTCCATATCACAGTGTTTCCCTTGCTCTCAGACAATTCTACTATAAAATCCATGGCTATCTCCTCCCAAGGCTGAGAGGGGTTGGCCACTTGCTGCAATAAACCTGGTGGTTTTCCAGGATGCTTCTTCATGGTAGCACAAGTGGCACAATTTTTTACATAACTCTCAATGTCTTTTTTCATTCTTGGCCACCAGAACTGCCTGAGCACTAGATGCAATGTTTTTAAAAAATCCAAAGTGACCCGCTTGCTTAGCGTCATGACTCTGTTGCAACACTTGGAGTCTGAGGCCTTCAGGGACATATAAGTTAGAACCTTTCCAAGCTAATCCCCCTCTTAAAGTCAATATATATTTGTTATCTTTAAACCAGGCATCAGTCTCTAACTTCTCCTTCAATTCCTTTAGTGATCGATTGTCAGGACCAGCAGGGGGTCTCTGTGTGTGCAATCTGGTTGTTATTTGGGAAGCGGATTGTGGCAGAGGAATAATGGAGTTGATTACTTCCTCTCGGTTGCTCTTGAACTGGGGCATTCTAGACAAGGCATCAGTCAAAAGGTTCTTGCCTCCAGGAAAATATTTTAAAGTGAAATTAAAATGTTTGAAGTACTGAGCCCACCGAACTTGCTTGGGGGATAATTTGCAGGGGGTCTTGAGAGCCTCCAAATTGTTGTGATCAGTCCAGACCTCAAAAAGTATTTCCCCCCTCCAAGAAATGACGCCATGTCAGCAAAGCCCAATGAAATGCAAAAGCCTCTTTCTCCCAAACTGTCCACCTCCTCTTGGTCTCAGTTAATTCCTGGCAAGTGTAAGCACAAGGTTGTAACTCTCCTCTGTAATTTTTTTGTAAAAGAACGGCACCCACAGCCACTTTGCTTGCATCAGCTTGAATGATGAATTGTTGTCCGAGGACAGTGTGTTTAAGAAATGGTTCAATGGCAAAGAGTCTCTTTCATTTTTCGAATGCTGCTGGCACTCTAATGACCATTGCAATGGCTGACCAGGTTGGGGTTTTTCCCCCCCTTTGCCTGTTTTGAGTAAATTGGTGATTGGCATGGCTATCTCTGTGAAAGAGGGAATAAATTGACGATAAAAGTTGGCAAAGTTGGCACAGGAAAAAAAATGGATCCAGGAAACTACAGACCTATCAGCCTGACCTCAATACGTGGGAAGATCTTGGAAAAGATAATCAAGGAACAAATCAGCGAGCACCTAGAGACAAACAAAGTCATTACCAAAAGCCAACATGGGTTTATCAAAAACAGATCATGCCAGACAAATCTTACTGCATTCTTTGACCAGGTGACAAAATTAGTGGACCAGAGGAATGCTGTGGATATAATTTACTTGGACTTCAATAAGGCATTTGATAAAGTAGACCACAACCTACTACTTGATAAGATAGAAAAATGTGGGTTAGACAGCATCACCACCAGATGGATTCGTAGCTGGCTGACTGGCCATACTCAGTGTGTGGTCCTCAATGGAACTGCATCTACATGAAAGGAAGTGTGTAGTGGGGTGGCCCAGTGTTCTGTTCTGGGCCCAGTGCTCTTCAACATCTTCATCAATGATTTGGATGAGGGGATAGATGGGGAACTCATCAAATTTGCAGACGACACTAAGCTGGCAGGAATAGCCAACACTCCAGAAGATAGGCTTAAGATACAGAAGGATCTTGACAGACTTGAACATTGGGCGCTATCTAACAAAATGAAATTCAATGGTGAAAAAAGTAAGGTTCTACATTTAGGCAAGAAAAACCAAATGCACAGGTATAGTATAGGCGGTACCTTGCTCAATAGTAGCAACTGTGAGAGGGATCTCGGAGTCCTAGTGGACAATCACTTAAATATGAGCCAGCAGTGTGCTGTAGCTGCCAAAAAAGCCAATACAATGCTAGGCTGCATTAACAGAGGGATAGAATCAAGATCACATGAAGTGTTAATACCACTTTACAGTGCCTTGGTAAGGCCACACTTGGAATACTGCATCCAGTTTTGGTCACCAGGATGTAAAAAAGATGTTGAGACTCTAGAAAGAGTACAGAGAAGAGCAACAAAGATGATCAGGGGACTGGGGGCTAAAACATATAAGGAACGGTTGCTGGGTATGTCTAGTTTAATGAAGAGAAGGACAAGGGGGGACATGATGGCAGTGTTCCAATATTTCAGGGGCTGCCACAAAGAAGAGGAAGTCAAGCTATTCTCCAAAGCACCTGAAGGCAAGACAAGAAGCAACAGAAGGAAACTAACCAAACAGAGAAGCAACCTAGAACTAAGGAGAAATTTCCTGACTGTTAGAACAATTAATCAGTGGAACAACCTGCCTCCAGAAGCTGTGAATGCTCCAACACCAAAAGTTTTTAAGAAGAAACTGGACAGCCATTTGTCTGAAATGGTATAGGGTTTCCTGCCTGAGCAGGGGGTTGGACTAGATGACCTCCAAGGTACCTTCCAACTTTTTATTATTATTATTATTGATCATCGCACAGTCAGCCAGAAGTTCAGACTGGATTTGTCATTTTTGTCTACCTATTGAGTCCTTACCAAGGACCTGGGATAGGCAGATGTGGATGTTTGATGGTATTATAGATATTGTCGCAGGATGGAAGCAGTTCTTAGTAAGGCTGCCTTTTGCAATTGACTAATGGCAAATTTGTCAATGCCAATGGTGTTCAAGTGGTGCTCCAGTTGTTTTGGGATTGCACCCAAGGCGCCTGTTACTATTGGTACTACCCTTGCTTGCCTTTGCCACAGTCTTTGTATTTCTATTTGTAGGTCTTTGTATTTTTTTATCTTCTCCAGTTCTTTCTCATCTATTCTGCTGTTTCCAGGCACTGTCAGAACCACTATCCAGACTTTTTTGTCTTTCTTATTGACAATTGTTAAGTCCGGGGTGTTATGTTGCAGGTGCTTGTCTGTTTGAATTCTGAAGTCCCAGAGCAGTTTAACTTTACCATTTTCTATGACTTTCTCTATTTTATGATCCCACCAGTTCTTGCTTACAGGCAAATGATATTTCTTGCAGATCTTCCAATGCACCATTGTTGCTACTTTGTCATGCTGCTGCTTGTAGTCAGTCTGTGCAATCTTCTTGCAGCAGCTTACCAGGTGGTCCACTATTTCTTCAGCTTCTTTGCATAGGCAGAACTTACTGTCTGTTGCTGTCTTCTCAATTTTGACTTTGTATGCATTTGTCCTTAAGGCTTGGTCTTCTGCAGCCAGAATTAGTCCGTCGGTCTTTCTTCAACTTTCCTGCTCTTAGCCATTGCCAGATCTCGTTATTATCTGCTTTTCCAGCTATTTTTTTAATGTACTGGCCATGTAGTGCTTTGTCTTCCCATGCCATTATTATTATTATTATTATTATTATTATTATTATTATTATTATTATTATTATTATTATTATTATTATTATTATTATCAATCATTGCACAGTCAGCCAGATGTTCAGACTGGATTTGGCATTTTTGTCTACCTATCGAGTCCTTACCAAGGACCTGGAATAGGCAGATATGGATGTTTGATGGTATAACAGATATTGTCGCAGGATGGAAGCAGTTCCTAGTAAGGCCGCCTTTTGCCTTATTACTATTATTATTATTATTGTAAAACTTTTATTCATAAAACATGAAACTCAGTCAACTGAACACTCAAATTGACTGGCACTAATGGTTGACATGGGTTGCTGCCAGCATCCTAGGTATCAACCAGGTATCTCCTTAAAATGTAAGATGTTCTGAGTAGTGCAGTTTTTTGTAGATTTTTTCTGGATTTGGCATTTTTGTCTACCTATCGAGTCCTTACCAAGAACCTGGGATAGGCAGATGTGGATGTTTGATGGTATTACAGATATCATCGCAGGATGGAAGCAGTTGTTTTTATTATTATTATTATTATTATTATTATTATTATTATTATTATTATTATTATTATTATTATTATTATTATTTAAAACTTTTATTCATAAAACATGAAACTCAGTCAACTGAACACTCAAATTTACTGGCACTAATGGTTGACACGGGTTGCTGCCAGCATCCTAACCATTCTTCACTTGTGGCATTTTGAAGCATTTCATCAAACTGAGTGGCCATGCGGTCATGGAGGCTGGTGAGGTGTTTCAACCAGTATCCATGCAGCTCGTCCAGGCCAGGTGCCCTCCAGTTCTTGACCTTCTTTACTTGTTTTGCAACCATATCGGTGGTTATTACAATATTCTCCATTTTGTTTTGTGTTGCTTGTTTTTGGATATCTTTGATCCAGGGGGCAGTTTTATTATGTTCCACTGGGTTTTCCCACAGTTCTTTCCAAAACTTTAAGGTTTTCTCTTTACATGGTAGAACAGTAGTTTGGACTTTATTTTTGTCAAGTGACCGATAGAAGATGTGTTGGTTTCTTCCGAACTGAACATTTTCACGATATTGTTTTATTCATCCTTCATATTGTCAACTCCACGTCTTCGCCGGATCAACAAACACACAGGAAAAACCACGACGAAGTACGGATGACTGGAAAGAGTGCCTTTAATAGCAGGATCTCTAAACCTTAACAAAGTCAGCGTTGGGAACCACTCGTCCCAACGCTACTTTTAAATGTAACTACCAATTGAGTAATAGCCCCACCCTGTTAGCCCCACCCTCCCCTCCGCAGACCAGCATCCGCCCGGACTACGTAAAACCCCGCCCCTTTATCCAGACGCCCTACGCCCTGCTGCCGCCCCTGACGCCGAAGTCCACTCAGCGCGAAGGAAGGTGTAAGACCAACATCCCCCTCTCTCACCCCCTGGATTACCTAATGTGCCCCCCTCCACCAACCCAGTGCTTCGTGTAACACCCGTTCCAAGCCGCCGTACAGCTGTTAAGCCTGGCGCGGCTCCCCCGTGCGCGACAAGACCCGTTCGGGCATAGGCAGGTCCTTTGCCATGCGCTCCCAGCCGCCGATCAGCTGTGCGAGCAGGCGCGGCCGTGGAGTCGACACCCGGAGTCTCTGTCAGCTGCCAAGCAGCACGCCGAAAAGCCGCGGCTCTAGCGCGGGCGCCCGGGGTTTTCCGCGAACCGGCTGGTGGAAAGGCAATGGCTCCAGCGCGGGCGCCCGGGGTTTTCCTCAGCCGCGGACCAGCTGACAGGCGCGGCTGCGGCTGCAGGCCGTCCGGGGTCTCCGTTGGCCGCCGAGCAGCTGGGCGAAGCGTTACGGGCCCAGCGTGAGCGCCCGGGATGTCCATTGGCCGCTGAGCAGCTGTCGGGCGTGGCTGCGAACCGCGGGCGGCGACTGGATCCCTCTCCCGGTGAGTATGTCGAGCCCGAAGGGCTCGACAGTCGGCCCCTCCTACCAAGGCTCCTCCTGAAAGGCAAGATGTAGAGGTCATACAAACACCAAGGAGAGCAGCAGTCTCCCCTCGGCCCTTTCCCGAGGGTTTACCAGGGTGCCTCTGGTGGAACGCCTTAACCAATCTGGGAGCCTGAACATTCGCTTCCGCCACCCAGGATGCCTCAGTAAGCGGATACCCTTTCCATAGCACTAGGTATTGCAGTCTCCCTCTCTGCCTCCTGCAATCTAGAACCTCCTGTATCTCATATTGTCCATCACCCACGGGCCCTGGCCCTACTGGCTCCCCCCGGACAGGAACAGGGGCTGGTTTTAGCAAGCTGCTCTGAAACACGGGATGCACCTTGCCCAGGAATTTAGGCAGCCGGAGGCGCACCGTGACCGGGTTGATGACGTGGGTGACCTGAAAGGGACCTATATACTTAGGGCCGAGCTTCTTGCTAGGTATCTGTAACCTCAAGTATTTTGTAGACAAGTACACCCAGTCCCCAACCCCTGGGGTGTAGAATGGTTGGCGATTCTTATCTGCTTGGGCCTTTATGACACTGGCTTGCTTGTTCAGAACCTTCTTGGTTGCCGCCCATGCCTTTCTGATTTGTAGCATCCACTCCTGGGGTTGACAAGGGGAAGTCGATCCCTGGTCGCACTCGGGAACAGGAGGGAAGTCGTAGCCAGACACCACTGTGTACGGTGGGAGACCAGTACTACTGTGCACAGCGTTGTTGTGGGCGATTTCTGCAAACACCAGTAGGTCAGCCCAGTCTGCCTGCTGGTACGAGACATAACTGTGTAGGTATTGCTCTACCGCCGCGTTGGCCCGTTCAGCCGCACCGTTCGTGCAGGGATGATACCCCGAGCTTAATCCCTGGGATGACCCGATGAACTGGAGGAATTCACGCCAGAACCTGGCGGTAAACTGTACCCCTCGGTCTGAGATAACACGTCTAGGCGCCCCGTGTAAGCAGTACACGTGGGTTATAAAGAGCCAGGCCAGACGCCGGGCCGAGGGTAAGCCCCTCAACGGAACAAAATGGGCCTGTTTGGAAAACAGATCAATTATGGTCCAGATAACAGTGTACCCCCGGGTCTCTGGTAGGTCTACGATGAAATCCATCCCGATGTCCTGCCATGGCCGGCAGGGGTCCGCCACCGTCTGTAACAGCCCTGCTGGTTTCCCGGGCTGGGGTTTCGCCATAGCACAAGTGCGGCAACGCTGGACATACTCTTTGACCTGTCGCCTCATCCCGGGCCACCAGAACTGACGTCTAGCAAGGTGCAGAGTTTTCAGGAACCCGAGGTGTCTGGCCTGCTTGGCATCATGACACCTATACAGCACAGTGTCTCGCAGGGTTTCCGGCACATACAGCTTACTCCCATACCAGGCCAGGTCGTCCCGTCGGGTTAGGAGCCGCGGGTGCTGCTGTAGCCAGCCATCTCCCTCCAGGGCTTTTTTCAGCCGCTGTACCAGGTCATCCGCAACCCTGTTCTGTACAGCCTGTACCATCTCTGGGCCGAGAGGAGGGATAAGAGCTTGCACCACCTCCTCCCGCTGGTTGTCATACTGCGGAAGCCGCGAGAGGGCATCCGCCAGGAAATTCTTCCCCCCGGGACGTATTTCAGGGTAAACCTGAACCGCCTGAAATACAGGGCCCACCGTACATGCTTAGGGGCCAACTTACGTGGGGATTGCAGGGCTTCTAAATTCCTATGGTCTGTCCATACTTCGAAGGGCTTTTCTGCCCCCTCTAGGAGATGCCGCCACATCTCCAACGCCCACTGAACGGCGTAGGCCTCCTTTTCCCAGATAGCCCAGGCGCGTTCGGTGGTTGATAGCTTTTTGGACGCGTAAGCACAAGGTTGCAATGCGCCTTTACTGTTGTGCTGCAAAAGGACAGCTCCGACTGCCACGTCGCTAGCATCTACTTGCACAACGTATGGCGCTGCTGGGTCAGGGTGCAGAAGTATGGGCTCTCGGGTGAACAAACCTTTTAGGGTCTCGAAGGCCCGTTGACAGTCTATGGTCCACGTTACACGCAACCCTGGCCGTGGTTTCACCGCCAACTTCTTGGTTTTTAGCAAGTCTGTTAACGGAAGAGCCACTGCAGCAAAACATGGTATAAATAGGCGGTAAAAATTGGCAAACCCCAGGAAGCTCTGTAGCTGCCGTCTGGTCCCCGGGGCTTGCCACTGCAGTATAGCCTCCACTTTCTTTGGATCCATTGCAATCCCGGCCGCCGAGACCCGATAGCCTAAGTAGCCCAGTCGGGACGCGTGAAATTCACATTTGGATAATTTCACGTACAATCGCGCTTCTAGGAGTTTCCGCAGGACCTGGCGCACAAGGGCAACGTGTTGGTCCATTGTCTCCGTATATATAAGGATGTCGTCAAGATACACGAGCACCCCCCTGTATAAATGCTCATGCAAAACTTGATTTATTAGTTGCATGAACACGGCGGGGGCCCCCTGGAGTCCGAATGGCATTACACGAAATTGGTAGCTGCCCAATGGGCAGTTAAACGCTGTTTTCCACTCGTCTCCTCTCTTGATACGCACCCGATAATAGGCTTCGCGTAAGTCCAAGCGGGTAAACACCCTCCCCTTAGCCAGGTGGGACAGCATGCCTTTCACTAAGGGCAGTGGATACAAATGTTCAACACACACTGCGTTGACCCCCCGGTAGTCCACACAAAGACGCAGGCCCCCGTCTTTCTTTTCCCTAAAAAGAACTGGTGCTGCCATCCGCGAGCGAGCTGGTTGTATGAACCCCCGTGCGAGGTTCTTGTCGATGTAATTCCGGAGTTCTGTCATCTCCCGTGGGGTCATGGCATACATCCGGGGCTTAGGAAGTTTGACCCCTGGCTTCAGCTCGATCGCGCAGTCCGTCGGTCGATGGGGAGGCAGGAGATCGCATTCTTGCTCACTGAACACCTCGAGGAATTCGGCGTACTCTGGCGGTACGTGTACTTCTGCCCCAGCCCTGCAACTCTCCTCCGGCTTCCCTAGCAGGCCAGACGGCCCTGTCTGCTCATGATCAGGGGGCTGTGGCCCAATTCCTAGGCGGAGGCGTCGACAACCCCCCTCCCACCAGATGGTCGGGCCCCACCTGTCCAGCCACGTTAGCCCCAGAATCACCTCCTCCGTCATGGAGGGCACCACGATGAACCGTAACCGTTCCCAGTGCTCCCCCATATCCAGCCACACGAGTTCTGTGACATGGGTGATAGGTACCCCCCCCCAGAAGAGACCCATCCACCTGCTGGAAGCGTATTGGATTCCTTAGCCGTACCACCCTAACACCCAGTTTAGCCACCACCTTCCGGCTAATGCTGACCGAATCAATTAAAGCCTTAACCTCCACCACCTCCCCCGTGGCGGGGTTTGTTAACGTGACCGGGACTGCAAATGGGCTAACCGAGGCACTTACCATGGGGTCCTCCTCTGGTCTATCCCCATGCCCGTACAACTCCACGTCCACATCAATGGCACTGTCCCCTTCCGTCTGGCCATTTCCTCCTGGTGTTGACTCCACAGCCTGCCGAGAAGCCCGGGAACGCTCTGCAAAGCGCCCGGGGGTTGTGCTCCTTGCCGGGGTTGCTGCCACGACCACCCGGGATGCCGGTATTGGGCAGGCGGCCACGCGGTGCCCTGGCTGATCGCACCTGAAGCAACGCAGAACGGACCATGGGGGCTGGACGGTAGGACCCGGCGACGAAGGCGACGGCTTCTGCACCTGGCCCTGCGCCCTTGGCGGGACCTGACGGGAGTCTCCTACGGCCCGCACACGGCGTTGACAACCCCGTAAGGCCACATCCAGTTCGACCGCGACCCGCAGCCAGTCTTGGAGCCTAGAAGGGATTCCCCGGACGATACAAGCCCGTAAGAGGTAATCATCCAGTCCGGCCCGGAATTGGTGAACCAGCATCCTCTCTGGCCAGGAACTGAGCCTGCCGGCCACTTCACGGAAGTCCTGCACATAGACTGTCGCTGGACGGCCGTTCTGCCGCAGGCCAACGATCTCAGCCTCCGCTCGATGCGTGCGCGTCACATCCTCGAATCGTGTACGCAGAGCTTCGAGGAAAAGGCCGACGTCCCCCAATTCACGGGCACGGTCGCCGTAGAGGTTCGCCACCCAAGCCGCTGCCTCCCCTTGTAATGCCGTAGTGACAGCCATCACCATCCCCCACTGGGATGTATATAAAGGACCATACTGGTCCAAATGGTGGATGGCTTGTCCGAGGAACAGGGCCAAACGATCAGGGTTGCCGTCAAAGGTTACGGGCAGCGGTGGTGGGCCCCAAACCGCAGGCCCTCCCCAAGGACCTGCCGGGCCTCCCAGTCTCTGTGCAACCCCTGGTTGTTGCCACCCCAGCACTCCTGCGGGTACAGCACCCCCCGGTCTTGTTCCACCAGGTCCTGGGGGCCCCAAGTCAGGAGCAGCCGCCGGTCCCGGCGGTGGAAGGCCTGGGACCTGCGGGGTACCAGGAGCCTGCGGGGCCCGGAAGCGGGGACTCGCCAAACGGAACCGGGTTTGGCTTCTGCGCTCCGGGTCGGTCCTGGTTTGTGTCCATCTACCGGTCTCCAGGTCGGTGTCACTAGGGGTCCACGGCCGAGGTTCTCCAAAATGGTCCCTCAGGACGTCCATCGTGTAACTGCCAGGAGCCGTGGTGTAGCTCCACTCCTCTCCGCCTTCGTCGGTGGCACGACGCTCTCTCCACTCCCAGAGGGACCCCTTCCCTCTAGATGGTTGGTTTTGTCCAGCCACTGGCTGACTCAAAACAGGGCTGAGCCACCATTCCCCAGGCTTCTCCTGGACAGCCGGTTCCGAGGCCTCAGCTCCCTTTGCCGCTGGTCCAAGGTCCCGGACCTTAGGCCGAACCACAGGTGGGGCCTCTGCCAATTCCCCCACCTCAAGGGGCACAGCAACCCCAGCTGGCTCCTCCCCTCCTGCCACAGGCACACCACCCTGGGTCCCCTCAGCCATGGAGGCAGGCAAAAATCAGAGCCCAACAGAAGGAGCGCTGTGCTAATTGAACGCTGACTTACTGTCAACTCCACGTCTTCGCCGGATCAACAAGCAAACAGGAAAACCACGACGAAGTACGGATGACTGGAAAGAGTGCCTTTAATAGCAGGATCTCTAAACCTTAACAAAGTCAGCGTTGGGAACCACTCGTCCCAACGCTACTTTTAAACGTAACTACCAATTGAGTAATAGCCCCACCCTGTTAGCCCCACCCTCCCCTCCGCAGACCAGCATCCGCCCGGACTACGTAAAACCCCGCCCCTTTATCCAGACGCCCTACGCCCTGCTGCCGCCCCTGACGCCGAAGTCCACTCAGCGCGAAGGAAGGTGTAAGACCAACATCCCCCTCTCTCACCCCCTGGATTCCCTAACGTGCCCCCCTCCACCAACCCAGTGCTTCTTGTAACACCCGTTCCAAGCCGCCGTACAGCTGTTAAGCCTGGCGTGGCTCCCCCGTGCGCGACAAGACCCGTTCGGGCATAGGCAGGTCCTTTGCCACGCGCTCCCAGCCGCCGATCAGCTGTGCGAGCAGGCGCGGCTGTGGAGTCGACACCCGGAGTCTCTGTCAGCCGCCAAGCAGCACGCCGAAAAGCCGCGGCTCCAGCGCGGGCGCCCGGGGTTTTCCGCGAACCGGCTGGTGGAAAGGCAATGGCTCCAGCGCGGGCGCCCGGGGTTTTCCTCAGCCGCGGACCAGAAGGGCTTGACACATATCTTTTAATTTTCTTTGTTGTTGCTATTACATGCTGTTTTAGGTTTTCCATTACTTCTGTTATTGTTTTTTCCTCCAAGTTATATTTTTTGTATAAACTATTTTTCAGCTTTTCGTTCTTTAGTTTTCCTTCTTTCAAGTATTTTAATTTGCTGACATCTCCTTGTAGGTTTTTATTTTATTTTATTTTCAAGTCGAATTTTCCACTTTGGTGGTCCAGTGGGTTTATTTTTTGGCATTTTATAAGCCAATTCTGCAGTTATAATGGCAGCTGTACTGTACATTAGTTGGTTTGTTTCATACAGTGTGCTGGATGGGATGGAAGTTAAAATGTTGTTCACAGCATTTAGTAAATCTTTCACTCGTTTGCTATGCACTTCACAGATGGCAGGCAGTCTTTTTCTTTCTGTGTTTTCTTTGATGTGGTTTTCAATCTTTTCTTTCAGCATTTTCGCTAGATTACTTATCTCTACACTTTTGAGTTGTTGCACAGGGGAGTCTTCATCCTGTGTGGCGGCTTCTTCTGCTGGTTGGTCAGTTTGTTCATGTATTGGAACAATTTCTTCAGCCTGTTCATCATCATTGCTTGTTGTTTTCTTTTTAGCCAATGTTCCTAGATGTTCAATTTCCACATCTGTAAAAACTTTATTATGGATGATGAAACGTCTTTGATCCATTAATCGTTGTTCGGTTACATCACTTTCTGGGTGCTTTTCCTTCCACAGTTGCATCATTCTTTTTTGAAATTCCCTGGCTGTTGGTTCTGCCTGGTAGTAGCATTGGATGATTTCTCGATTTTCTTCAGTTGTCCAGGTTTTGCACTTTTGTTCCAGTTGCTTTAAAGGTGTATGCTCTGCTTCCCCAGCAGTAACAACTGAGCCCTGTGGCCCATTTTTCAACAGATGTCCTAGAGCCATAGCATCTGACGTGGTCCTTGTTGACCCGGGCGATGACCGATCCGGTATGGAATTTTTTTTATTTCTTCTCATCATTGGTGATGGGAGGTGCCTGGGTTGGTTCACGGTAGCTAAGCCACTACCAATCCGAAGACCGGTAATCCCATAACCATAGCGACCACACCCAACAGCTGTCCAGGCACCACAGCCACGGGATTATTATTATTATTATTATTATTATTATTATTATTATTATTATTATTATTATTATTATTATTATTATTATTATACTTTTATTTATAAAACATGAAACTCAGTCACCTGAACACTCAAATTGACTGGCACTAATGGTTGACAAGGGCTGCTGCCAGCATCTTAGTTATCAACCAAGTATCTCCTTAAAATGTAAGATGTTCCGAGTAGCGCAGTTTTTTGTAGCTTTGCTGGAGTTATTGCAGGAATCTGCAATTTCTTGATGTATTTTGCCAAGTTTTTGGACATAGTTCCCAGTGCCCTGATGACAATGGGTAGCACTGTTACACGTTTCATCCATAATCGCGCAGTTTCGATGGCCAGGTCGCGGTATTTCATAATTTTTTCCACTTCTTTTTCTTCGACTCTGGCATCTCCGTGTACAGCAATATCAATCAGCTGTACACTTCGGTTCTCTACAACTGTGTACAATCTCAGAAAATTAGAATATTACATGCAATCAATAAAACAAGGAGTGTACATAGAACAATATCGGACCTCTGAAAAGTATAAGCATGCATATGTACTCAGTACTTGGTTTGGGCCCCTTTTGCAGCAATTACTGCCTCAATGCGGTGTGGCACGGAAGCTATCAGCCTGTGGCACTGCTGAGGTGTTATGGAAGACCAGGATGCTTCAATAGCAGCCTTCAGCTCTTCTGCATTGTTTGTTCTCATGTCTCTCATCTTTCTCTTGGCAATGCCCCATAGATTCTCTATGGGGTTCAGGTCAGGCGAGTTTGCTGGCCAATCAAGCACAGTAATCCCACGGTCATTGAACCAGGTTTTGGTGCTTTTGGCAGTGTGGGCAGGTGCCAAGTCCTGCTGGAAAATGAAGTCAGCATCCCCATAAAGCTCGTCTGCGGAAGGAAGCATGAAGTGCTCCAAAATCTCCTGGTAGACGGCTGCATTGACCCTGGACTTAATGAAGCACAGTGGACCAACACCAGCACATGACATGGCTCCCCAAATCAACACAGACTGTGGAAACTTCACACTGAACTTCAAGCATCTTGCAGTGTGTGCCTCTCCATTCTTCCTCCAGACTCTGGGTCCTTGGTTTCCAAATGAGATGCAAAAGTTGCTCTCATCAGAAAAGAGGACTTTGGACCACGGAGCAACAGACCAGGTCTGTTTTTCTTTAGCCCAGGTAAGACGCTTCTGATGTTGTTTGTTGTTCAGGAGTGGCTTGACAAGAGGAATACGACATTTGAAGCCCATGTCCAGGATCCGTCTGTTTGTGGTGGCTCTTGATGCACTGACTCCAGCCTCAGTCCACTCCTTGTGAAAGTCCCCAACACTTTTGAATGGCCTTTTCCTGACAATCCTCTCCAGGCTGCGGTCATCCCTGCTGCTTGTGCACCTTTTTCTTCCACACTTTTCTCTTCCACATAACTTTCTATTAATGTGCTTTTTTTATTAAAAAAGTTTTAGAATACATTTTAGCTTTAAGAAACAACAAAAACAAAACAAAAAAAGGAAAAAAAAGAACCCCCCCAGCCCCCTTCCCTCCCACCCTCCCCAACCCTCCCCAACCCCACCCTCCCTTTCCCCTCCCCCCCCACTTCCCAGAGCAGAATACAGGGTATAAAAATACAAACAATCATAATCTAGCTTACGCAAACAATCCTGAACTATATAGACTATCAAACTTTAACTCATATAGATAAACTCCAAACATATATATATATCATATCAATAATTATTCTAAAACAATATAATACTTTTCAATCTACCCAATAAAAACAATCACAAATAAAACAATTTATATCAATTGTCTAATGCTATTCTTCCCAACTAAGCTTTACATTCATATTATCCTGATATATTATACAAATTAAAATACCATAGATTACTTCCAAACTTAAAATTTTTTTTATATAATCACTTCATTCTTATATTCTTATATTCTATTGCCTACTCCAATATTGCCCATAAAAGTATTACAAATTAATTTCAATCACACATAAAACAATTTATATCAGTTTTATAAAACTATTCTTCTATCCAACTAAACTTTAACATACTAAAACCAAATTAATACAACCTTTCCTTCTCCTTATATATTATACAACTTAAAATACCATACACTACCTTCCAGGCTTAAAACTTTCCATCCAAATAACAAAGCATAACCTACAGAATATCAATAAACACTACTACAAATATTCCCAATTAAATTTTCATAATCATCTTAAAACTAAAGCAACACAAAATATTATATAATTATTTTATAAGGGTGGAAAATGAATCCCCACATACTTAATCCTTCTAGCATCCTTATTACATTATTATCTCTTGCAATTATGCAACTAAATCCTCAGGTTTGCTTCATTCTTCCAGAAACAGCACACCTCTTCCAATTTCTGGCCTTCTCCCGTGGTGATGAAATTTGACCCACTTCTGTAACTTTCACATCTGTCTGCGTTAGCCCTTCAACATCTTGTGGATTCTCTCTGGAACGTTGAGGCTCTCTGTCACCTTTTTTCTTTGTAGACTCCAAAGACGATATGGGGACTGCTTTTAAAACATTACTGTAAAAGTCACGTGCCTGAACCACCATGGTAAGACAATGCCTCGTACCTTCATAAGTCACCACCATACCCTCTGGTATTTGCCATCTAAACTTAATATCACGTCGTCTCAATTCTTGTGTCAAAAAAGCAAATTCCTTCCTTTTTCTTAAAATTCTTGCAGGAATCTCTTTTAAAATCAAAACTTTTTGCTCATCCATTACAAAATCAATATTATAGGAGGCCTGCATAACTTCATTTCTAATCTTTCTCTTTGTGAAATAAACCACCACATCTCTGGGTAATTTCCTTTGTCTTGCAATCCACGAATTAACACGGAAGATTTTATCTATATCTTCCATTATTTCATCTGCTGGTCGCTCCAACACCCCTTCCAAAACCTCAGAAACCATTTTCGTCAAATTTTCCTTAGGATTTTTTTCTTTTAGGCCTCTGATTCTCAAAGCAAGCTGCATCTGAAAATACTGTGTTGAAATCAAATCATAATCCATTTTCGCTATCATATTTTCAGTTTCTGTCATTTTGGCTTCCATTCTAGTATCATTTTGAACAAGATCTTCCACTTTTTCATCCAAAATCTCAATGCTTTTAGCCATATTTAACGTTGCAGATGTGATGTCTGCTCTCATTTCTGCTAATTTCTCTGTAAACTTCTCCTCCAACTTTTTCTCCATTATCTCAACAAATTGTTGCATTTGCTTTTCCATAGTTTCTTGGAGCAAACTCTGCAGATCTTTTACTCTAAAAGCTGATACAGATTCAGATGCAGAGGACAATAAAGTTTTCGCCGAAGACTGCTGCCTCAGGGCAGGTACTTTAGAAGATATAGTCGCCATTTTCACCCTCTATTGTTAACTACTCACTTTCACATGCAGATTCAGCAAAGTCCATTGAGTTAAAGATCAAAACATCATCTTCACCAAAATCTCCTGCATCGCTCTGCCTGCGTCCTCGTTCTCATAAGCTCTTCCTTGCTAGCAGGGATGGTTGCGAACACCCTGTTCTGCTCCAAAAAACCCGGAGCAGAGACGCCTCGCAGTCCGGAGCATGCCCAGGCTTCGGGGGGGCTCAATCCTTCCGCCACCAAAACTCTAAGTTCTGGCGGCCCCGGAGAGCTCTACCCCTACCTGGACGCTCACCCCCTCCTCTTCTCCCGAGGTGGGGGCTTCCAAGCCGCCGAACAGCTGATCGGCGCTGTTTTCGGCGGCTCTACGGAGCCACGAGGCTGACAGCCAAGAAATGGCTGCCTCCGGCGTCGCCTTGCCATCCGGAAGCCAAAATTCTATTAATGTGCTTTTATACAGCACTAGGGGAACATCCAACTTCTTTTGCAATTACCTTTTGAGGCTTTCCCTCCTTATGGAGGTTGTCAATCATGGTTTTCTGCACAACTGTCAGGTCAGCAGTCTTCCCCATGATTGTGATTCCTACTGAACCAGACTGAGAGACCATTTAAAGGCTCAGGAAGCCTTTGCAGGTGTTATGGCTTAATTAGCTGATTAGAGTGGGACACTTTGAGCCTAGAATATTGCACCTTTTCACAATATTCTAATTTTCTGAGATTGTGGATTTGGGGTTTTCATGAGCTGTAAGCCATAATCATCACAATTATGACAAATCACGGCTTGAACTATCTTGCTTTCCATGTAATGAGTCTATCTCATATATTAGTTTCCCCTTTTAAGTTGCATTACTGAAATAAATGAATTTTTGCACGATATTCTAATTTTTCGAGTTTCACCTGTAGGACCGTCTGCTACCGGGGACGACTTCCCATCGCCCAGTGCGCTCACACAGAGAGGGCCTCCTCAGGGTGCCGTCGGCCAGACAATGTCGGCTGGCGACCCCCAGGGGGAGGGCCTTCTCTGTGGGAGCACCAGCCCTTTGGAACCAGCTTCCCCTTGAGCTTCAGATGGCCCCGGACCTCCGGTCCTTTCGCCGCGACCTCAAAACTTTTCTCTTCCATCAGGCTGACCTGGATTGATGATGGGTTTTTAAATATGTTTTAATTTTTAACTGTAGTTAATTTATTTTGGGGCTATTTAATTCGTTTTTAATTTTTGTATTGTTGTTTTTTATTGTTGTAAGCCGCCCTGAGTCCTTTGGGAGATAGGGCGGCATATAAGTCCCAAAAATAAATAAATAAATAAATAAATAAATAAATAAATAAATAAATAAATAAATAAATAAATAAATAAATAAATAAATACTCTAACACATTTCTTAATTCCTAACCTAGCTATATAATGGACCAGATGGCTATATACTGGTCCAGCATACTCCCTGCTTGGAAATATACAATTTCCACTATTAAGTAGCCATTAACGAGAATAAGCAAAAAACATAGCATCAAACAATGCAAATATCACTATTAACTAACTATTAACTAGAATAGGCAAAAAACATAGCATCAAAACAATGCAGTCATGAGGTAACTACAGAACATGCATAACTATAACTGAGATAAACAAAGGCATAACATCAAACAATGCAATTATGAGGTAGATGTCAACGCTGCTAACATTGAATGTTATTGCTTGACAAGAGATGAAGGAGTAGCTATTTCATATGTTAAACTTGTGTATTGCTTTAAGGCAGGGGTGTCAAACTCAATTTCATTGAGGGCCGCATCAGCATTGCGGTTGCCCTCAGGGGGCCAGGTGGGTATGGACTGGGTGGGCGTGGCCTACTGGGTGGGCGTGGCTAGAGTGCGTATGGCCTACTGGGTGGGCGTGGCCAGCTCTTCATCGTTCGCATCAAGGGTGCCTATGGGAGCCTGGGCAGGAGTGAGACAGATCTGAGGGCCTCTGGCAGAAGGAGGGTCTCTGGGCCAGGGCCAAGGCAGTGGGGGCCGTTCCCTCACTGTTTCCAGGATGGCTTCGCGGGCCGCATGAAACCACTTCGCGGGCCGGATCTGGCCCCCGGGCCTTGTGTTTGACATGTCTGCTTTAAGGCTTGTGTATTGTTTTAGTTTAAAATTGGTGGGAGGGAAGAGTAGGAATGCACTTTGAAGGCCATTTGTCTCTCTAAAGAAGATAAGACTTTGGCGGTTCTTCTAATGGAAGGGAAACTGATTCTTTAAATTAATTGGAGAATATGATTAATGACAAAATTAGAAAGGTAGAGAATTGTGTTTAATTATATTGTGCAAGGGGCGGAGATTTCAGATTCCAGCTTCCTTCGAGCAAGCATTTGCCGGTGTATTAGGCTAATAAAGGACTTTTTAATTGAAAAGTTTTAAAATACAATTTTCCTTTGAAAAACCCCCCTTCCCCCTCCCTCCTCCCCTCCCTACCTCCCCCCTATCTCCCCCCCTCCCCCTCTCCCTCCTCCCTCCCCTGCCTCCCCCCCCTCTACTTCCCCTCCTCCCCCCCTCCCCCCCCCGACTTCCCAGAGCAAAATACAAGGTATATATCTAAAAAGCAATCATAAACAATCATATACTAACAATTATAAACTCTAAAATCCATCACTCTCTAGCTTATATAGAGTAAACCAATCCTTAACAATACTAAATATGTATAAAGAACTAAAATAAAAGAAAACTAGCATCATTCCCATTTATGTTCTTCCACAATTCACTATTACCTAGACATATTCTCACTTGCACATCACAAGCACCTATCCCTATTAACCTCTCTAGCCAAAATAGGCTATAATAGATAGTTCTTACACAGATTAACCCGCATTAACCCACAAAACTTTCTTCCTCTTCCTCTGTAGTAAATTGTCCATTAATTCCAAATTGAACATTCTGTTACCATACATATCATCCCAAAACTCTTAAAAACACAACTACCACTTGACTATAAGTATATTGTGGAAGTTCCATAGATTTCTACTGGTCTTATTTTTTAATCTTTTTTGAGCGTTTTAAGGCAGCACGCGTCACCCTCTGTTCTCTAGGATCATCCAAAAGAGTTGCAGCTTGATCTCCTCCTGTACCCTTCTCGTCTATCTGTCCATCTTCATCCTCTTGATGTTCTCCTTCTCCAGATCCCTCTGCAGCTTCCAGAAGTGTTGATGGGGTTGCTTTTAAAACATTGTTGTAAAAATCATGCGCTTGCTTCACAGTACCCAAACAGTACCTTTTGCCATCATACATGAAGCTCAACCCAGCTGGGATCTCCCATCTGAACCTTATATCTCTTTGCTTGAGCTCTTGTACAAGAAATATAAAGTCCTTCCTTCTCTTTAAAATCTTTGGAGGAATTTCTTTTAGAACCAAAACTTCTTGACCAGCAATCACAACTTTAGTATCATAGGCAGCTTGTATAACTTCATCTCTAATTTCCCTTTTTACAAAATAAACCACCACATCTCTAGGCAACTTTCTCTGCTTAGCAATCCACGAATTCACACGAAACACTTTGTCCATGCCTTGTTTTATTTCAGATGCTGGATGGTTCAATACCCCCTCAAAAGCCTCAGAAACCAGCTGCTTTAAATCTTCCTTAATATTCTCTTTTAGGCCTCTAATTCTAACAGCAAACTGCATCTGGTAAAATTGAGCCAAACTCTGTTCGCTATCCATTTTGTCTTTTAAATCTTCAATTTCCAATACTTTTGCTTCTAATATAGCATTCTTTTGAGTCAAGTCTTCCACTTGATCATCCAGCACCTCCACACATTTAGCTACTTTATGCACTGAGGACAAAATGTCTACCTTCATCTCTCTAAGTTTCTGCTCCATCCTTTCTTCCATTCTCTGCTCCAATTTCTCCAATTTCTCCTCCATCTGTGCAAATTTAACACCCATTGACTCCAAAATTAACTGGGTATGTTTTTCAAGATCCTTCGATGTCAATACATCAGGAGAATGCAACGCCTGCAGTAATGATTGTTGTTGCACCGGAGAATTTCCAGCACTCCGAAAAGTTCTAGGGGGAGGTTTAGCCGCCATCTTTTACTTACAATTGTGACGCACTTTCACTTTAAGTTTTAAGCAAAGTCCATCAAGCTTGAGAGTAAAATAAAATAATCCTCTTCATCTCTTCATCTTTCCCTCTTGTACTGCTCTGCCTGCTCTTTTCCTTTCATAGTCTCTCCTTCAAGCAGGGATGGTCGCAGACGCCTGGCTCTGCTCCATAAAGTCCGGAGCAGAGACGCTAGCCAGCTGGGAGCAGCCCAGGCTACGGGGGAGTTCAGTCCTTCAGCCGCCCAAGCTCCAAGCTCAGGCGGCCCCGGAGAACTCGACCCCTACCTGGGGGCTCACCCCCTCCTCTTCTCCCGAGGAGGGGGCTTCAAATTCGCCCGAACAGCTGATCGACGCTGTTTCGGGCGAAAAATCACACAGCTGAGCCGCGGGCAGCCCGGGAAGGCTGTCTCCGGCGCCACGGAGCCACCGGAAGTCGCTAATAAAGGACTTTTAAGGTAAACAATGCCTCAGAGTCACTTGAAAAGCCCATATGTCAGAAACTTGACAGTAGACACAATATGCATAGTTCAAGGTTCAATCTTCAAGTTCGGTCTTCTTAAGCAACAGCACCAAGTCGGTGATCGGTCTGGTGTAAAGCTTCTTAACAAGAGTCTGTGAGTCACGACCTGACTCTTGTGCTTTCATGATCTGGACGTTGACTTGACGAACTAGTCCATCAGAGCTGGGTAGAACTTGGTGTACAAGTCCCATGGACCAAGAGTTCCAATGTGCGTCCTTGTCTCTCAGCAAGACAAGGTCTTCTTCTTCTTGGTTAGGCTCTTTGGTCTTCCATTTGTGGTGATCCTGAAGAGTAGACAAGTATTCTTGCTTCCAGCACTTCCAGAAGGTGTTGGCGAGCAGTTGAACTTGTCTCCATTGCTGTTTATACATGTCTTTGAGAAAAAAGTTCCCCGATGGTGCTGGCCAGTCACCTGTCTTCTGAGTTAGCAAGGTGGCTGGGGTGAAAATGGTTGGATTTTCAGGATCTGAGGAAACTGGAACCAAAGGTTGAGCATTGATGATAGCTGCTACTTCTGCCATGAGGGTAGTGAGGACCTCATGTGTCAGAGTGGGTGTCTTCACCAGCATGGAATCTAAGATTTTGTGGGCTATGCCAATCATATGTTCCCATGCTCCTCCCATATGGGATGGATGGGGAGGATTAATGTCCATACACTGTTTTGGGCCTTTAGATACTTGTCAATTTCTGAATCGGGATGAAAGCCTTCATCAAACTGCAGTTCCTTGCAGGCTCCTACAAGGTTAGTTCCACAGTCGGATCTAAACACTTTAACTGGGCCTCTGTAGGCTTGGAACCTTCTTAGACCATTGATGAAGCAAGAAGTGTCCATAGATTCAATGACTTCAATGTGGACAGCTCAAATGCTGAGACAATGTGAAAAGAATGGCCCAACGTTTGTTGTTGGCTTGACCACCCCTGGTCTGACGAGCAGACACGGACCAAGGCCCAAATACATCTAGGCTTACATTGGTAAATGGTGGTCCTGGAATGAGGCGCTTGGGTGGCAGGGAAGCCATCAACTGGTGTTGTGTTGCACCTCGTTGTTTACAGCAATGCAGTAATCTGTACAAAACAGTGGTGATGCATCTTTTGGCTCCCACGATCCAGAAACCAGCCGCTCTAGTGGCACCTTCCGTAAAGTGCCTGCCTTGATGATGGACGGTTTCATGGTAGTGTTGGACCAACAGCTGCGTGACATGTTGACGGGCAGGAAGGATGATAGGTTGCTTGACATTTGAAGCTATTTCAGCCTTATCTAGACGCCCTCCTACTCTAAGTAAGCTATGACTTTCCAAGAACGGGTTCAATTTCAGCAATGCACTAGAATTCGGGACAGTCTTTTTAGCTTCCAGACATTCAAGTTCCATTAGGTATGTTTTGTGATTCAGCATCAGCCTGTGGTTCTGGCAGCTGAGTCGGATGATTCTGAAGAGGAGGAGGAGGAGTGGTTTGGAGAGCCTTTGGTGTCAGAGGAAGGTTGTGATGCACTGCAGAACTCTCAGCCTGGCCCCTCCCGTCTTGTTCCTCCTTAGACTCTGCTGTGTGAGCATGAGGGATTGGAAGAAGATGATCCACAGCTGGCTCTGTTCAGGGACGCTAGGAGCAGGAGGCAATCTAGCAGAACAGAACAGAGGAAAGTAATGAGGCAACTTGGGAGAAGGCAATGAGAAGCCACGCCTTGGGACTGCTGATAAAAGGGGAATGTGTGGGAGGTGCTGGTTGCTGAAGGCAACCATTTGAAGATCTTCTGCTAGAGTCCTGGTCTGTTATTCTTGTTTAATTCTTGTTTAACCTTTTGGTTTAAGTCTTGTTTGAACTTTTTGTTTAACTTTTGTTTGAACTCTTTGTAAATAAATTTGGTTGGGTTTTTCCAGCCTGTTGATTATAAAAAGGGGTTGTCCCTGACATTCAAACAGGGCCGGTCATAGGCTGGAACAGAACAGTTTGCCTTCAGCCTCCCACCCCTTATTATTATTATGGAGCAGCTACGTGCTGAGAATGCCCAGCTCACCCAGCAACTCACTTTGTTGGCAGCTCTGGTGGCTCAACTGCAAGCTCAGGTCCATGCTGCACCCCCACCATTACCACCACCCAGGAGAAAATGCCAAGTTGCAATGCCGGATAAATTTAATGGCAATCCAGATATGTTTCCTGCTTTCCTGGGACAGTGCCAGCTATTTATCAGCGTGAGAGCATCTGATTTCCCCACTGACTGGGATAAGGTGGGGTTTGTGTTAAGCCTTCTCTCTCGTGATGCAGCTTGTTGGGGCACACCTCTGCTGGCCCAACCTAGTCCATTATTGGACAACTTTGTGGGGTTTTGTAATCATATGCATCTGATGTATGAGGACCCCATAAAGACTGCTACCTGATGCCTGAAAGCTCTGAGGCAAGGTCAACGCCCCCTACAGGGCTATATCAGCAGTTTTTGGCTGCTTAGCCAGGATTCAGCCTGGAATGAGGCTGCGCTTGTGGTAGCTTTCCAGCATGGAATGTCGGAGGAGCTATTGGATGAGCTGGCCCATGTTCATATTCCCTCAGACCTCAATGGGCTGATTCATCTCTGTCTGCGGAACGACGCTAGGTTGCAGCAGAGAAGGAGTCGCCGTGCCACCCCAGAGAACCCTGTGCCCCCTGTTGTGCGTGAGACCCTGGTTCAAAGGGAGGAGACAATTGAGCTAGGTGCTGCCAGGCCTCATCTATCGGTGTCAGAAATGAACAGGCGACATTCGGGGGGGTTGTTTTTACTGTGGGGACCCTGGGCATTCGGTTGCCTTCTGCCCAAAGAAGCGACAACGGGCAACAGTGACTGAGTCTGCCGCGAGAAAGCCCCCTACTCCTTTGTCGGGAAACGCCCCGAGCCCGATCTAAAAGGTGTGTTAGATCGGGCATCCCACAACACCGAGCGACATCTTTCCGATGCTGCCTGTGGACCTCTACGGCATCTGATATTGGAGGCACGTCTGATCCTCCCCGGCAAGCTGAAGGGGATTCCAGTCCATGCCTTAATTGACACTGGGGCCACTACAAATTTTATGGACTCAGCATTTGTGGCCAAATGGGCTGTTCTCCAGTGCCCGGTGGAACCGCCCATGTTAGTGAAGACTATCGATGGTCAAGTGCTCCTGTCTGGGCCAATTAAGGCCGCCACAAAACCGTTATGTATGGCCATCAGTTCCCATGAGGAGGCCATCCAGTTCTTTTTTTTATTAAAAAGTTTTATAAAAGTTACAATATAATCCCCAAAACCAACCCACCCAAAACCACCCCCCTCTCCCTCCCCCACTTCCCAGAGCTGAGTACAGGGTTACAAATATACTGTAATAATCATAATCTAACTAACATTAACAAACTATATAGATAACCAAGTTGATAATGCGCTTTAACTCCCCTTTAACATACACGCAAAATAAAAGTAGACATCATAATAATAAAAACATAAACAAATTAATATCCAAGTTATTAAACAATACTAATAATAAAAATAATAATAATATAATTAAAATTAATAAAAATTCCACTAGTAATAATAACAATCTAAAATCTTTTCATAAGCTAGATGGAACTTTTTAGTCCCATATTTATTCTGAATACAATCTATCCATCTTCTCCAGACCGAAATGTATCTTTCTTGAGAATGATCCTTCGGATAAGCAGAAATCTTAGCCATTTCTGCTAAATTTGACACTTTAAACGTCCATTCTTCTATAGTAGGCAAACTATCCTTCTTCCAATATTGCCCTACCAATAACCTTGCAGCTGTTATCAAGTTCAACATCAAGTTAATTTCTTTAGTATCACAATCTGTAATAACACCCAATAAAAATAGTTGTGGAGTAAACTTTATCTTTCTCTTAAAAATCTTTTGAATATTCCACCAAATTTTAATCCAAAAAGCTTTTATATTTCTACAAGTCCACCACATATCAAAATAAGTAGCATCCAAACTGCCACATCCCCAACATTTGGGCTGTAAATTAGGATAAATACAAGGCAACTTTTTAGGATCCAAATGCCATCTATAAAACATTTTATAAAAAATTTCTCTTAAATTTTGGGCCTGGGTAAATTTTACATTTCTAACCCAAATTACCTCCCATATATCCAATGGGATCGGTTCTTGAATATTTTGAGCCCACTTTACCATACAATCTTTAACTAATTCCATTTCCGAATCCAATTCTATTAAAGCATGGTAAATTCTCTTTAAAGGGACGCGGTGGCTCAGTGGGTTAGGATGCTGAGCTTGTCGATCAGAAGGTTGGCAGTTTGGTGGGTCGAATCCCGAGTGCCGTGTAACAGAGTGAGCGCCTGTTACTCGTCCCAGCTTCTGCCAACCTAGCAGTTCGAAAGCATGTAAAAATGCAAGTAGAAAAATAGGGACCACTACGGTGGGAAGGTAACAGCGTTCCGTGCGCCTTTGGTGTCTAGTCATGCCGGCCATGTGACCACGGAGACATCCTCGGACAAGCGCTGGCTCTTCGGCTTTGAAACGGAGATGAGCACCGGCCCCTAGAGTCGGAAACGACTAGCACGCGTGTGCGGGGGAACCTTTACCTTTACCTTTAAATTCTCTTTATATGAGCTTGGTTTTGATCTTTAATCTGTTTTACCAAATTTTCATCCGTTAATGTAATGCCAACCTTCTGATCTAACTTCCACCTAGCTTGCAATTGAGTATACTGGAACCAGGACTGTAAAATATTTTCTTGTTTTAACTCACCTAACGACTTTAATTGCCAATCATTCCCTACCAATCTAAGTAATTCCTTATAAGAAATCATATTAGTACACCTCTCATATAAGCTTTACTACCACCCCAAACCATCTCAATAGAAGTACCTTTGTGCATATTAATTTTTAAAAAATCCTTCATCTGTTTTTTACACTCTTCCACATTTTCCTGATATCTAAACAAGTTTTCATTTAAACGCCAGGACCGTCTATCCCTATTATCTTTTTCTATCTCTAACCATATTGGACTATGATCAGACATAGTTCTTGGACAAATCTTAATCTTCTTAATCCTAGAAAAAAAGTCATTAGTGATTAATATAAAGTCAATCCTGGAGAAAGATTGATGCCTGTCGGAGAAAAAAGTATAGTCCTTTTCTTGCAAATTTCTTTCTCTCCAAATGTCTCGCAATTCCAAGTCATCCTTCATCTCAAAAAAGATTTAGGCAGTCTAGCATGACTTGGGGTGCTTTAAAAAAAAACCCTTGTCCATTTGTACATCCAAAACACTGTTCCAGTCTCCCATCAAAATACAAGATTTATAATCCCACTGAATAATCTTGCTGTGTAATAAACTGTAAAAATCTCCTTGTTGTTGATTAGGAGCATATAGTCCAACCAAAAGCGTTTTTTTGCCTTCTATTAACAGTTCAATTATAACATATCTTCCTTGTTTATCTGCTTCAATTAAAGCCGCTGTCAGAGTATTCTTAACATAAATAACCACTCCATTTTTCTTATCAGTTGCAGAAGCAATAAACTGTATGCCCAACCTTGAGTTTATCAAATACTTTTGATCCGTGGCTCTAATATGTGTTTCTTGTAGACAAATAACATCATTCTTAAATTGTTTTAAATATTGAAATACTTTCTTTCTCTTCTGTGGTGAATTTATTTATTTATTTATTATATTTTTATACCGCCCTTCTCCCGAAGGACTCAGGGCGGTGTACAGGGCAATAAATATAAAAAACAGAATATAAAAGTTAAAATACAATTAAATATAATGTCCAATTTAAAATTTAAAACAATAATTAAGAACATGTTTAAAACCCCAACCCTAACCCATCAGACCAGGTCAGATTGCTCAAATAAATACGTTTTTAGATCGCGCCGGAAGGAGCGAAGGTCGGGGGCCATCCGGAGCTCAACCGGAAAGCGGTTCCACAGGTCTGCCGCGCCCACAGAGAACGCCCTTCCCCTGGGGGCCACCAATCGGCATTCTTTGATCGGAGGCACCCTAAGGAGGCCCTCTCTGTGGGAGCGCACTGGACGGAGGAAAGTTGACGCCGGCCGCAGGTGTTGCCGTAGGTAATCCGGACCCATGCCATGTAGGGCATTGTAAGTCATTACCAACACCTTGAATTTCACCCGGAGGGCAACCGGCAGCCAATGCAGCTCGCGGAGCAAAGGTGTAACATGGGAGTATCGGGAAACTCCCAGTACAACTCGCGCGGCTGCATTCTGCACCAGTTGAAGCCTCTGAGTGGACTTCAAGGGCAGCCCCATGTAGAGAGCATTACAGTAGTCTAGACGAGAGGTCACGAGCTCATGAGCGACTGTATGCAAGGCATCCCGGTCCAGATAGGGTCACAACTGGCGCACCAGGCGAACCTGGGCAAAGGCCCCCCTAGTCACAGCTCCAATATGCTCTTCCAAAGAGAGCTGTGAATTTGTTCTGTACCAGCCTGCTACCGGCCCTGCAGAAAAGGCAGGGACAACCCCTTTACAAACGGCAAGAGGCTGGAATTACGCCTGCCAAATTTATTCACATAAAACAGAGCAAGACAAGACACCAACCATAAAACACGAGCTAAGAAGCAGGAACAATCCAAGCGGTTGCCTTCAGCAAACCAGCCCTGCCACACATTCCCCTTAAATACAGTTCAGGGCGTGGCCTCTCTGTGCCTCCTTCCGAGGTGCCCCATTGCCTTCCTCTGTTTACTCCTGACTGACTGCCTCCTGCGTCGGGTGTCCTTGAACAGGGCCAGCTGTGGGTCATCTTCATCCACGCTGTCAGGCTCACACAGCTGGGTCTGCATCGTGACCAGATGAGAGGGGCCTTGCTGGGGGCTTTCATCAAGCTGTCCAATCCCCTCAGCAAGCTCTTCAACACCCCCCTCCTCCTCCTCTGAGTCGTCCGACCCAACTGCCGAACCCACAGGCTGACCCTGAATCACAACACAGACAAACTGGACTGACCTCCTCCTCTTCACCGAGGTGGCCTACAATAATTCTGTTCACAGCAGCACTGGCTACACGCCTTTCAGAGTAGCCACAGGAAAAGAGTTTAGCCCATTTCCTGACTTTCCTCAGGTGCCCTCTGCTTCCCAGACACTTGATCAATGGGTGAGGGTGTGGGAAGAGGTTTGGAGAAACATGAAAATGGTGTTAAAAAGACTTCTGAGACTTATAAAAAACAAGCTGATAAAAAGAGGGCTCCCCAAAGAACATTCCAAGTGGGGGAGAAGGTTTATCTGTCAACTAAATATTTACGTCTCAAATTACCCAGCAAGAAATTGGGACCGAAATTTTTGGGGCCTTTCCCCATTGTGAAAATCATCAACCCGGCCACAGTAAAATATTGACATGTTTTTGCACTGACAATATAAGAGACAGCCTGTTATTTTAATTACTTCATTTGGGAGGGAAATATGGCACAATGTGAATAGAGCACTGGATCTGCTCCTTTGCCTTTTCTCTGCCTTTCTTCTGTGTCACAGGGTACTGGAGCAATACTTCAGATACCACTGTATTACCTGACTCTCCCTGCAAGCACCCTTTGGGAATCACATGCTAATGTGGCCAATCACTGCACCTCCAGATTTGTTATACAAATGCCTCTCCTAAGAAAGTTTTAAATACAGTAATGTCTGAAAATGTACCTCTATATGCATGTAAGGAACTACAGTATAAGAAAGTTTTTCTAATTTTTTCCCCTTCATCTCTGTTTCTGCTCATTAAGACTAACAATCTGATTGTCAATGCTGTAAACATTGACATGTTTTTGCACTGACAATATAAGAGACAACCTGTTATTTTAATTGCTTCATTTGGGAGGAAGGAATCACCCGGAAGTTGTGATAAGATTGCAAAAAGCCACGTACGGAATGGGAAGTGAACCCTCATATGTAAAACTAATTAGATAATGTGATTTATGACGTGTAGATAAGGGCAGGGATTGTCTGTGTGTTATGATGGGTTTGGGGGGAGGAGATTTCAGATTCTGGCATCCCTCCATGAGTGCCGATGTTTCGTTTCATTACTAAGACTTTTTAGATAAATAATATGCCTCCAATCTGTTTGATTTGTCTCATTCATCGGAACCATGACATCGATAGCATAAACCTAGACACATATAGAGAACTCTCTAATATTTAGTGGGGTCTACTCACCATTTTTATTTACTCCCAAATTAATGTGCAGAATTGCAATGTAAGTCCCTTTTCCTGGCTCCCTAATGTAGATGAAGCTCAAGTTATGTTGATTTGCAGAATGTTCATATACAGATTCATTCATAATTAGCAGATTAAAGAACACATCTTAGGAATCTTGGCTTAAGACATTTTGCAGTGACTTAAAGGGTAATAGCTGTTGTAGCCATTATTCAAATGAATCAGATTGTAACAACAACAATGAACTACAAAAAAGTATATTGTATCTCAAAAGCTCATCATGGGGGATTGGAATGCTAAAGTAGGAAGCCAAAAGATAACTGGAATAACAGGCAAGTTTGGGGACTTCCTGTTTGGCAGCCATCGGGACAACTGGGAAAAGCCAGTGCTCAGCTTTCCAGCTTGGTTTTTCTTCGTCTAGCGACCCTTAAAGGGTCAGAAAGTTGCCCTGGAGGGGCAATGAAGGAGGAGGCATATGTTCTGAACCAGCCCTCTTCTAGCCTTGTAGTAAGGCAAACCCCTATTCAGATAGAAGAGACTGGAGAGCGTTCAAGGCTAAAAGGCGTCTGCCAAGATTTATTACGCAATTAACAAAAACACTAGAGCTTGTCTTCTCAAGCGGAAGAGTTGCTTTCAGCAACCAGCCCCTCCCCAAACACTCCTTTTATTGAGAGCTCAGGGCGTGGTCTCCCTGTGCCTCCTCCCGAGGAGTCCCACAGCCTTTCTTTGTTTGTTCCTGCTCGACTGCCTCCTGCGTCGGGCGTCCTTGAACAGGGCCAGCTGTGGGTCATCATCCTCCGCACTCTCGGGCTCACGCAGCTGAGAAGAGGTCCCCGGCTGAGGGCTCTGCAAAGCCTCCAAACCATCATCAGCCGGTTCGTCTCCCTCCTCCCCCTCATCTGAGTCATCCGATACATCGGAGCCGGCTGTCGGACCCACAGGCTGGCCCTGAGTCACAACACTATCCCGCACCGCAGGGCCCTTCCCCCGGGTCTGCCGATCCGGATGCGGTCGGGATGGGAACTGTTCGTGAAAAGCAGTCACCAACGCAGGGGCATGAATGGCGGTCGCGTCTTCCCATGTGAAGTCCTCCGGCCCGTACCCTTTCCACTCGATCAGGTACTGGAAGCGACCTTTCAGCCAGCGGGAATCCCTGATGCTGGCGACCTCGTACTCGGGGGTGCTGTCACCATCACGAGGTCCTGATGGGGGAGGTTCCGCTTGGCGAAGTGGACAAGCCGGTTGTTCGGGGACCAACAAGGACCGATGGAAGACGGGGTGCACGCGCAGGGAACGTGGCAGAGTTAAACGATAGGCGACCGGGTTGATGACGGCCTCGACTGGGAACGGTCCAAGGTAACGGTGGTCCAGCTTCCTCGCCGGCCGAGTGGATGGTAGGTTCCTGGTGGACAGCCAGACCCGATCCCCCACCGATAATGGAGGCGTATCCCTTCTCGACCGATCGGCGAACCTCTTGTAGTCGGCCTTGGCCTTCTCCAGCTGCCGTCGCACCAACCGATGGATCGCCTGTAATTCCGCCATGAATTCGTTCGCTGCCGGCTCTGGTGAGTCCACGGGAGAAAGGGGGAAAAACCTGGGGTGATAACCCACGTTGGCCAAGAACGGTGTCATCTGCGTGGAGGTGTGCTGCGAGTTGTTAAAGGCAAACTCGGCTATGGCCAAATAGTCCACCCAATTGTCCTGCTGCAGGTTAACATAGCAGCGCAGATACTGCTCTAAGATGCCGATGACCTTCTCGGTACCCCCGTCGGTCTGAGGATGATGCGCGGACGAGAGGCAAACCTTAATGTCCAACGCCCGCATCAACTCCTGCCAGAAGCGGGCTGTAAACTGGGCCCCCCTATCGGAGACGACCCTATCGGGAAGGCCGTGCAGCCGGAACACCTGTTGGATGAACATGCGACTAGTGGAGCGAGCTGACGGTAAGCCGCGACAGGGGATGAAGTGAACCAGGCGGGGCCCCTGTCGCTGACTTGGCCTGCCTGCATGGGACGCAGGAGGTGACATAAGACTGGACATCGTGTCGGACTCGGGGCCACCAGAAGGCACGGGAGACCAGGTTCAGAGTCTTGAACAGGCCAAAATGCCCCGCAGCCGGGTTATCATGACATTGGCTGAGGATGAGTCCCCTGAGTGGCCCTCCTGGAACATAGAGCCGGTCACGATAATACAGGAGTCCATCCGTGACCAACCAAGGCGAATCTGGCCCCACCTCTTCCTTCCGCTGAGCCACCCACGCCTCCTGCTGCTGCGCCTCCCGGATCCGAGCCCGTATATCCACCGGCTCCCGCACCGCAGCAAAAGACTCGACGGGGATCACTGTCCTGGGCGGAAGCTTGTCTTCCACTCGGGTGTACTCGGGCTTCCTGGACAGAGCATCCGCTCTCTGGTTGTGCCCGCTTGGTATGTACCGCACCCGGAAGTCAAACCTCGCAAAGAAGAGGGACCACCGGATCTGGCGTTGGTTCAAATTCCGAGCGGTCTGCAGGCTTTCCAGATTCTTGTGGTCCGTCCGGACCTCGATTTGATGCCGCGCCCCCTCCAGATGATGCCTCCAAGCCTCGAACGCCGCCTTGATGGCCAGCAGCTCCTTCTCCCAGATGGTATAGTTGCGCTCCGAGGGGTTCAATTTCCGAGAGTGATACGCGCAAGGGAAAAGGGTACCGTTGGGCGTCGCTGCCTGGAGTAACACGGCCCCAATGGCAATGTCGGAGGCGTCCGCCTCCACGACAAACGGCCGTTGCGGGTCAGGATGCTTCAAGATGGGCTCCTTCACGAAGGCGTCCTTCAAAGCTTGGAACGCCTGTTGTTCGGGGGCGTTCCACTGGAACCGAGTCTTCTTCTGCAGGAGCCGGGTAAGGGGGGCTGTCAAGGCAGCAAAGCCAGGGATGAATGTTTGATAGTAGTTGGCAAATCCAAGAAGTCGCTGAACATCCTTCACGCGACGCGGGGGTTGCCAACTCTGCAACGACTCAACTTTACTCGGTTCCATGGCGATGCCCTCAGGAGAAATGCGGTGACCCAAGAAATCGATGGTCACCTGGTAAAACTGGCACTTCTCCAACTTGGCAAACAGCCGATGTTTCCGGAGGCACTGCAGGACCTGACGGAGATGCTGATGATGCGCTTCACGCGACGGGGAGTAAATCAGGATGTCGTCCAGGTAAATCACGACAAACTGGTCCAACAGATCTCGAAAGATGTCGTTCATAAAATGCTGAAACACAGCGGGGGCGTTGGTCAGGCCAAACGGCATCACCGTGTACTCGAAATGTCCATAGCGAGTACCAAACGCCGTCTTCCACTCATCACCCGGCCGAACCCTGACGAGGTTGTAAGCTCCACGCAGGTCCAGTTTCGTGAAGATCTTAGCCTCCCGGAGTCGGTCCAAGAGCTCGGGGATGAGGGGCAGCGGGTAGCGGTTACGCACCGTGATGGCGTTGAGTTTCCGGTAGTCACAGCAGAGCCGTAACTCGCCCGACTTCTTTTTGACGAAGAGCACGGGCGCAGACACTGGCGAGGACGAGGGCCGGATGAAACCACGAGCCAAATTCTTTGTCAGGAAGTCCCGCAATGCAGCCAACTCGGGCTCCGACATGGAATACAAACGCCCCACTGGGAGAGGCGCATCAGGAACTAGATCAATGGAACAGTCATAGGGCCTGTGCAGGGGTAATTGGTCCGCCTCTGACTCGCTGAACACATCAGCAAAGTCGGACAGTTCGGGAGGCAAAGAAACCCCTGAGGAGCCCTCCACCTGGCCGGCACAGATATGGCGGGTGTGGTCCACGCACTGCAAACTTGAGAAGGTGACCAAGTTCTGAGACCAATAGATCTGTGGATCATGCGCCCGGAGCCACGCCAGTCCCAGGACCACGGGGAAGTGCAGATCCGAAGTGATGTAGAACTGAATGGCCTCCACATGGGTACTGATGGCCATACACACGGGTTGCGTGGCGGCCGTAATAGGCCCGGACAGGAGCACTCGACCATCAATAGTCTCCACTAGCATGGGCGGATCCACCGGACACTGAGGAACAGCCCATTTGGCCACGAAGGCCGAGTCCATAAAGTTAGTGGTAGCCCCAGAGTCAATTAAGGCATGGACCGGAATCCCCTCTGGCTTGCCAGGAAGGATCAGACGTGCCTCCAGAATCAAATGCCGTGGAGGTTCACAGGCACCGTCGGAACGGCGTCGCTCGGCGTGGTCGTTGTGGGTCGCCCGATCTTTCACACCGTCTAGATCGGGCTCGGGCCGTTTCCCGACAGCAAAGCAGGGGACTTTCTCGGGGCAGGCTTGGTCACTGACGCCCGCTGACGCTTCTTCGGGCAAGAAGCAGCCAAATGTCCAGGGTCCCCACAGTAAAAACACAAACCCCCCGATCGTCGTCTGTCCATTTCCGTCACCGATAGACGGGACCTGGCGGCACCCAGCTCCATTGGCTCCTCCCTCTGGACTGGGGGCTCACGCACAACAGGAGCGGCAGGGGTCTGTGGGGTGGCACGGCGACTCTTTCGCTGCTGCAGCCGGGCATCGATCCGCAGACAAAGATGGATCAGCCCATTCAGGTCTGAGGGAATGTCCACGCGGGCCAGCTCATCCAACATCTCCTCCGACAAGCCATCCTGGAAGGCATCCACGAGCGCAGCCTCATTCCAGGCGGAATCCTGGCTAAGCAGCCGGAAATCGCTGATGTAGGCCTGTAGGGGGCGCTGACCCTGCCTCAAAGCTTTCAGGCGTCGGGTGGCAGTCTGCGCCTTAATTGGGTCCTCATACATGAGGCGCATATGGTCACAAAACCCCCCAAAGTTATCCAACAAAGGGCTGGGTTGTGCCAGCAGAGGCGTGCCCCAACGAGCTGCATCCCCCGACAGAAGGCTCAACACGAATCCCACCTTATCCCGGTCAGTGGGGAAATCAGCTGCTCTCAAGCTGATAAAAAGCTGGCATTGTCCCAGGAAGGCAGGAAACAGTTCTGGATTGCCAGCAAATTTATCCGGCATAGCTATCTGACATTTCCTCCTGGGTGGGGGTGCAGCATGTACCTGGGCTTGTAGTTGAGCCACTTGAGCTGCCAGCAAAGTGAGTTGCTGGGTGAGCTGAGCATTCTCGGCACGAAGCTGATCCATCGTAGTAATAAGGGGTGGGAGGCTGAAAGCAAACTGTTCTGAACCAGCCCTCTTCTAGCCTTGTAGTAAGGCAAACCCCTATTCAGATAGAAGAGACTGGAGAGCGTTCAAGGCTAAAAGGCGTCTGCCAAGATTTATTACGCAATTAACAAAAACACTAGAGCTTGTCTTCTCAAGCGGAAGAGTTGCTTTCAGCAACCAGCCCCTCCCCAAACACTCCTTTTATTGAGAGCTCAGGGCGTGGTCTCCCTGTGCCTCCTCCCGAGGAGTCCCACAGCCTTTCTTTGTTTGTTCCTGCTCGACTGCCTCCTGCGACGGGCGTCCTTGAACAGGGCCAGCTGTGGGTCATCATCCTCCGCACTCTCGGGCTCACGCAGCTGAGAAGAGGTCCCCGGCTGAGGGCTCTGCAAAACCTCCAAACCATCATCAGCCGGTTCGTCTCCCTCCTCCCCCTCATCTGAGTCATCCGATACATCGGAGCCGGCTGTCGGACCCACAGGCTGGCCCTGAGTCACAACAGCATACTTCAGGAGCTCAGATCAGGGGGCACCCGATCAGAGCGAACTGTATGACCCTCTGAAAAAACGAAGGAAAAGGCTGTGAAGATCTAGCAGCCATAGTCGTCTCTAGCAGGAAGAAAGAAGACTATAAATCAGCGGAATTTCAACTGCGTGCTGAAGCTGGGTGAGCAAGATTTTCTCTTTCCTTCTCCTTGAGGATTATAAATGTGCCCCTGATGGGAAAGGGCTGAAAAGTAAAGACCCCCAGAAGGATTAAAAGCAGCAAGTAATTATAAAGAGGGGGAAAGACTCTCTGTTAAAAATATCGGACATTGATAAATAAACCAAGGAGGACATCTAGTGGCGAAAGAAGAACGAAATTTCTGATATACTGTGAGAATTGAAAAAAATGTTGTTGACTGAAGTAACCTTGACAAAGGACACCTGCAAATGATAAGACTGCCTTGCTGTGAGATTGAGATTCAAAGCTACTTTTATTGAATTTGGCTAAATCTAAACAGATGTTGTTTTGGCTTTAGATTGTACGCTGTAAAATGACTTCATCGAATATTACTAGACTTATGAAGAAAACTTCTTCTGCACCCTCAGTAGGACAATCCAGTCCTACAACACAGGGATCTATTGAAGCAATGTTGCAATGTGAAAAGATAAGCACTGCTCAAAGTGAAACACAGACTTCATTAAAATTTCTTCAAGAACTTATGTTAAAAAATCTTTTGTAATGCTAATAAGCCGGGTAGGTGGCTAGCTTATTTGTTAAGGAAAAAACAAAGGTCACGTAACATAGATCATATAAGGGTAAAGAGATGTTTCAGCAAAATTATATTAAAAAGGCTTTTGTTGAATTTTATTCTAAGTTATATGCCGGGGATAGAATTCAAAGTTTAGATATAGATAGATATTTACAAGAAGTGAATATCCCTGTAGTTACACAAGAGCAAAGGGAAGGGATGAATCAATTGATAAATGCTGAAGAAATTGTTTTGGCAATTAAACAATTAAAAGTGGGTAAAGCACCAGGAACAGATGGTTTGACTGCCATTTATTATAAAAATTTACAGTTAGAAATCGTGGAACCTCTAAAAGAGTTATTTAGAACAATTCAATCTGGAGGAGAAGTGCCTCCATCGTGGAAAACAGCTTTTATATCATTGATTCTAAAGGAAGATCAAGATCTTACCCAAACCAAAAATTATAGACCAATATCACTTTTAAATACTGATTATAAGATATTTGCAAAAATTTTAGCAAATAGATTAATGAAGGTTATGCAGCAAATGATTCATAGTGATCAAACAGGATTTATAAGTGGTAGACAAATGAAAAATAATGTGAGACATATTGTAGATTTATTGGACTTTTTGGAGAGAAATAACCAGGTCTCTGCAGCACTGATCTTTTTGGATGCTGAAAAGGCTTTTGATCAATTGAATTGGCAATTTTTATTTAAAGTATTGGAGAAGATGGAGTTTGGGGATGAGATTTTACAACCTATTAAAGCAATATATCAGAAGCAAACAGCTCAAATAATAGTTAATGGTAGTTTGACAGAAGCAAGTAATATTGAAAAGGGTACACGACAGGGGTGCCCGTTGTCACCTTTGTTGTTTGTTTTAACACTGGAAATATTATTGGTTAAGATACGTGATTCAAATAAAATTAAGGGAATTAATATAAGAGATCAAGATTATAGATTGAGAGCGTTTGCGGATGACCTGGCTATTACATTAAGTCAACTGACTCAGTCGGTTGTAGACCTGATGGAGATAATATTGTTATATGGAAAAGTTTCTGGATTTAAGATAAATACGCAAAAACTAAAATATTGCCTAAAATATGACCACGGAACAAAAGGTAGTCTTAGAAAAATTAACAGGATTTGAAATAGTTAAAAAGATTAAATATTTGGGGGTATATCTTTCAGTTTCAAATGCGAAATTATATAAAAATAATTATGAATTGTTATGGTTAAAAATACAAAAAGAGTTAGATAGTTGGAAAAAATTACAATTGTCTTTATTGGGAAGAATCGCAGCAGTGAAAATGAATGTTTTACCAAAATTTTTATTTTTGTTTCAAATGATACCTATACTCAAAAAAGATTCAAATTTGGAAGAATGGCAGAAAGGTATTACTAAATTTGTTTGGGCAGGGAAAAGACCAAGAGTAAAATTTAAGATAATGCAAGATGTACATGAAAGAGGTGGTCTTAAAATGCCCAATTTTAAATTATATTATGAGGCTGCGGCTTTCTCATCAATTAGTGATTGGTTTAACCTAACACAAGGGAGATTACTGAATATTGAGGGATCTGGTTTATTATTTGGTTGGCACGCATATTTATTGTATGATAAGAAGGTGGATAATTTTTTTAAGACACATATATTAAGGTATGCCCTGTTGCGAGTTTGGAAAAAATATCGACATAAGCTAAATTATAAAATACCAATTTGGGCAATACCTAAACATGCAATAGAAAATATAAGTGTGGGATTCAAACATGATGTGACTACATATAAAGATATTCTTAGAATGGAAAGGAATGTATGGCAATTAAAGCCATTCAATATTTTAAAAGAAGAAAGAATAGTGCAGACTTGGTTTCAGTATGGTCAGTTACAAGCTAGATGGAAGGAGGGTCAGAAAGTTGGTATTTCGACAACCGATGAAAATTTGGTTAAACAAATAAGAGATCAAAGTCCAGTGCATATAAGGAGGATATATAATGCACTGATAGAAATAGATTCAGAAACGGAACTTGTTAAAGATTGCATGATAAAATGGGCCCAGAATTTTCAGGAGCCCATAGCGATGGATATCTGGGAAAAGATATGGGTCAGAAATGTGAAATTTACACAGGCACAAAATTTAAGAGAGAATTTTTATAAGAATTTTTATAGATGGCATTTAGATCCAAAAAAATTAGCATGTATGTATCCGAATTATTAGCCTAAATGTTGGAGGTGTGGTTGTGATGATGCAACCTATTATCATATATGGTGGACTTGTAAAAAAGTTAAAGCTTTTTGGATTAAAATTTGGTGGAATATGCAGAAGATATTTAAGAAAAAGATAAGGTTTTCTCCACAGTTATTTCTGTTGGGTATTACTACAGATTGTACTGTTATAGATACTAAATTGATGTTAAATTTAATTACGGCAGCAAGACTCTTGTTAGCACAATATTGGAAGAAGGAGGAACTGCCTACTATAGAAGAGTGGACTTTAAAAGTTTCAAACTTGGCGGAAATGGCAAAGATTTCAGCATATTTGAAAGAACACTCGCAACAGAGATATATTTTGGAATGGAGAAGATGGATCGATTATATTCAGAATAAATATGGGACTAGAAAGTTTCATTTAGTATATGAATAAGTATTAGTATTATATGATGTATTATTAATTAGTTATTATTATTTAGTTATTTAGTTATGTTAAGAGGAGTTAAAATGCGATAGAATCTAAAGTGTCTTTTTTCAGTTGGTTAGCATATTTTAGCTTAAGTTGCTTAAAGTTTATACCCTGTATTCAGCTCTGGAAAGTCAGGGGGGGAGGGGAAGTGGGGGGAGGGGGAGGGAGTTTATGTTTTTAAAAATGTATTTTAAAATATTTCAATAAAAAAAAGAACTTATGTTAAAAAATCAAGAGACATTGGAAAAAAACCACCTGGAAATGCAAGAAAATCACAGAAAGACACAAAGTAAACTGGAGAAACTAAATGAAGAAATTTTGGATATAAAGGGAAAATTTGAAGCTCAGAATCAAATGATAATAAAAAATCAACAGAAAATACACAAAATTGAAGAAAAAACAGATGAGAACGATAAAAAGATAAAAATGTTACAAGAAAATGAAAAATTAGAGAATGCAATCAAGACTTTAGAGATGGAAAAAGCAGAACATTATTTAAGATTTCAAAATATCCCTGAGGATAGAGAAGAAAACATAGCGGAGGTGATTATTGACATCCTGGAGGAGGCTCTGAAGGCAGATCGAGGAGACATTCAGCTAGAGGTAGATGAGACATTTCGCTTCAATTCAAGCTACGCAAGAAGAAATAAACTGCCAAGAGAAGTATATGTACAGTTTACAAAGAAGACAACAAGAGATGAAGTACTACGGAAAGTTAGAGATGAACCAATACAATATAAAAATAAAGAAATTGTGGTCTTAAAGCAGATACCCAAGAGAGTTAGAGACACACGAAGACAGTATCACTTTTTGACCACTGGTGTAAATTTCAGATGGTTGATGCTGAAAGGCATCTTAATAAACTGGAACAATACAAGGTGTAGACTGGACTCAATTTGGAAAGCAGAAGATTTTGAAGTGAGGAATAGGTCAATCTTAGATGAAGGAGTGAAACTAAGCCAAGGGAAGAGTAAGGAGCAGAAACAAATAGAAGAGAAGACCCAAGGAGCAACTGCACAAACAGAAGAGCAGAAAGAGGAAGACGACCAAAAGGGCTAGGATGAAGGACTTTCCAGAGAACAAAGGACTACTAGATCTACTAGACCGAAATATAAATAAATGGAAATGGAGAAAGAAAATGGAATCTTCTCAGTAAACATAAATGGACTGAATTCCCCAATTAAAAGAAATAAGTTTTTTAGAAAATTACGGAAATTGAATTTGGATATAATCTGTTTGCAGGAAACGCATATAAAAGAACAACATCATAAATTATTGGAATATCCAAAAATTGGGAAACTTTATTATGCATCAGCGCAACAGAAAAAAAGAGGAGTCGCTATATACATTAAAGAGACAATAGATTCTAAAATGGTATATTCAGATGAAGAAGGAAGAATTTTAATGGTAGAAATTTATCTGCACCAAAAGCAAATATTATTAGTGGCAATTTATGCACCGAATAATAATCAAGAAAAATTTTACAAAAACTTACATAGAAAAATAATAGAAATGGAGTATCAAAATATTTGCCTACTAGGAGATTTCAATGCAATAATAGATGGAAAAATTGACTATAAAAGTATCAAAACAGGGAAAAGTGGAAGAGGAAGATTACCTAAGACATTTTTTGATATGGCGGAGGAAATTGGAATTCAAGATGTTTGGAGGGAAGTTAATCCACAAAAATTGCAATATACTTTTTATTTAAATAGCCAAAAATCCTGGTCAAGGATTGATATGATTTGGATGACTGCTGACGTGAGAATGAACGTTCAGGACATTGAAATAGAAACAGGCATATGGGCAGATCATAATCCTTTGAAAATGACCTGGAAAGGAATACAAAAAGGGCCAAGATGGACTTTAAATCGTTCCATATTAAAAGAAAAAGAATTTATAGAGTTAACAAAAAAAGAAATGGAATTCTTCTTCAAAGAAAATAAAAAAGAAGATACAACAGCACAAAATGTATGGGATACAGCTAAAGCGTACTTTAGAGGTATAGCTATAACGTATATGGCAAGGAAAAATAAACAAAGAAAACAGCAATATGTATACTGCTCAAAAAAATAAAGGGAACACTTAAACAACACAATGTACTGTATTTAATAGTAGGATGTCTTATTTTCTGTTCCCTTTATTTTTTTTGAGCAGTATATTATTAAAAGAAGAATTTGGAAAGTTAGAATTAGAACTGCAAAGAAATCCACAAAAAAAGACTTTAAAAAGAGAAATGGACATAATAAACCATAAATTAAATCTGTTAGACTCAGAAAAAGTGGCAGAACAGATAAAAAGAGCAAAACAATTTTTTTTGAAAATGCCAATAAGCCGGGAAGATGGTTAGCTTATAAACTTAAAAAACAGAAAGAAAAAAAAGATACATAATTTACTCGATGGGAAAGGTTATTTACAATATAAAAATGAAGAAATAAAAAAGATAGTTAAAAAATTCTATAAGGAACTGTATGACAAGGAGGAGACTTCAGGAGAGAAAACTGTAAAATATTTGGAAGAAAGTAATCTTTCAAAGATTTCAGAGACATTTAAAAATATGTTAGACAAAGGGGTTACAATGATGGAAATAACAGAGGCCATAAAGAGACAAAAAAAATGGGAAAACACCAGGTCCAGATGGACTTCCAGTGGAGTTATATAAGAACTTACAAGAGATATTAAGAAAACCATTGAAAGATGTTTGTAATGGACTTTTATTAGAAGCTAAAATGCCAATGACGTGGATTGAAGCAAATATTACTTTAATACCAAAAGAAGATTCGGATTTGACCCAGATTAAGAACTATAGACCGATCTCATTGCTCAATGTGGATTATAAAATTTTTACTTCAATAATGGTGGAGAGATTGAAAAAAATATTTAGTTGAATTTATACACCCAGATCAAAATGGCTTTTTACCAAAGAGACAAATTAAAAATAACTTAAGAGTGATAATAGATGTATTAGAATACTATGAGCTACATCCAGGGAAACAAATGGCGTTAATATTCTTAGACGCTCAAAAGGCATTTGATAATCTTTTATGGCAATTTATGATTCATTACAAATAATGGACTTTGGACAGAATTTTATAAATATGGTAAAAACAATATATAAAAAACAAACAGCCAAAGTGATTGTGAATGGAGATTGTACTGAGAGCTTTGAAATAAGGAAAGGCACAAGGCAAGGATGCCCTTTATCCCCTCTGTTATTCATTTTCACTTTGGAAGTTTTAAATCAAAATATAAGACAAGATAAAGAAATTAGAGGGTTGGGGATAAAGGGTGAAACATATAAGTTACAAGCATTTGCTGCTGATTTAGTATTTATTTTGGAAGAACCCTTGGAGATGATCCCAAAATTGTGGGGGAAGATAGAACAATATGGAGAAATAGCGGGACTAAAAATAAATAAAGAAAAAACTAAGATAATAGTTAAGAATCTTATGGATAAGCAAAAAAGCCGATTGTCAGAAGCAACAGAGGTACAGATAGTGAAAAAGGTTAAATATTTGGGTATATATTTATCAGCTAAATGCTCAACAATAAAAGAAGACAATTATACAAGGTTATTGAAACAAATAAAGCTAGACTTGGAAAAGTGGAAGAATTTACAATTATCATTACTAGGAAGAATTGCTACAGTTAAAATGAATATATTGCCTAAGATTTTATTTTTATTTCAAACAATTCTGATAAAACTTGGATGTGAAGACTAAGGAGGTTATTAAGCTATTAAGAGGACAATTTGATAAACTAATGGCTGACCAGGTGGCTACCAATTTGCGGTTTGCCAGGCATAACACTTTTTGCAATGCTAATAAGCCAGGTAGATGGCTAGCTTATAGACTAAGGAAAAAGCAGAGGGCTTCTAATATAGACAAAATTGAACATAAGGGAAAGGTAGTGTTTCAACAGGATTTTATTAAGGAAGCCTTTGTGGATTTTTATTCTAAATTATATGCTAAGGAGAAGATTAACGAAAAAGACATTGATGAATATTTGGAGAATGCTAGCATTCCGGTTCTTACGCAAGTGCAAAAAGAGGAGATTAATCAATTGATTACAGAAGAAGAAATACTTACAGCAATTAAGGAGTTGAAGGTGGATAAAGCGCCAGGTACAGATGGTTTGACTGCAGCCTATTATAAAAATTTACAATTAGAGATGATAAAACCGTTAAAGGAACTGTTCCAGACAATCCAGAGGGGGGGAAAGGTGCCAACGTCTTGGAGAACAGCTTTTATCTCATTGATTCCGAAGGAAGACCAGGATGCTACTCAAGTTAAAAATTACAGACCGATATCGCTTTTAAATACAGATTATAAGATATTTGCTAAGGTTTTGGCTAATAGACTGATGAGGGTTCTGCAACAGGTGATTCATGGGGATCAAACGGGGTTTATTAGTGGTAGGCAAATGAAAAATAATGTGAGACATATAGTTGATGTGTTAGAGTTTTTGGAAAGGCACAACCAGATCTCTGCAGCGCTAATCTTTTTAGATGCTGAAAAGGCCTTTGATCAATTGAATTGGCAATTTTTGTTGAAAGTTTTAGATAAAATGGATTTTGGGGAAAATTTTTTACAGCCGATTAGGGCATTATATCAAAAACAAACTGCCTGAATCATAGTTAACAATAGCCTGACAGCAGCATGTAATATTGAGAAGGGCACAAGGCAAGGGTGTCCGTTATCGCCCTTGTTATTTGTGTTAACATTAGAGATATTATTGGTTAAGATTCGGAATTCGGAAAAAATTAAGGGGATACAAGTTGGAGATCAGGACTATAGATTGAGAGCATTTGCAGATGATCTGGTTGTTACAGTGACCCAGCCAGAGAACTCTGTTGTGGACCTGATGGAGATAATAACACAATATGGGAAGGTTTCTGGATTTAAAGTAAATACACAGAAAACTAAGATTTTGGCGAGAAATATGACAGTTTCACAGAAGGCTCTCTTAGAAGGATTAACTGGATTTGAGATTGTTAAAAGGGTTAAATATTTGGGGGTGATTTTGTCGCCCTCTAATACAAAGCTATATAAAAATAATTATGAAAAACTATTGGGGGAAAATTCAAAAAGAACTGGAGAGTTGGGAAAAATTGCAATTGTCTTTGTTGGGACGGATTGCAGCAGTGAAAATGAATGTCCTGCCCAAATTTTTATTCTTATTTCAAATGATACCGATTCTTAAGAAAGACTCTAACTTGGAGGAATGGCAGCGTGGTATCAATAAATTTGTGTGGGCAGGGAAAAAGCCACGAGTTAAACTTAAGATTATGCAGGATACTCGTGAGAGAGGTGGCCTTAAAATGCCTAATTTTAAATTATATTATGAAGCTGCTGCACTAGTAGGAATAAGTGATTGGATTAATTTGACACAATCGAGGTTATTAAATCTTGAGGGCCATGATCTGTTGTTTGGCTGGCATGCATATTTGTTGTATGATAAGAAGGTAGATACTGTGTTTAGGATGCATATTTTAAGGCAGGCATTGCTGAGAGTTTGGAAGAAGTATAGACATAAGTTAAGCAGCAAGATACCATTGTGGGCAATTCCAAAACACGCAATAGAAAATATACATGCTGGTTTCAAACATGATGTGACTACGTACAAGGAAATTTTAAGCTTGGAAAGGAATGTTTGGTGTTTGAAATCATATAGCCTCTTGCGAGAAGAGAAGGTTGTTCAAACTTGGTTTCAATATATTCAGTTACGGGCCAGGTGGAAAGAAGACCAGAAAAATGGATTTGCAATGACTGATGAAAATTTGATAAAGCAAATTAGAAATCAGGGACTAGCACATATCAAACGGATATATCTTGCACTGATAGAGATTGATTCAGAAACAGAGCTTGTTAAGGACTGTATGATAAAATGGGCCCAAAACATTCAGGAAGTTATTACAATGGACACGTGGGAAAAGATTTGGGTGAGGAATGTAAAATTTACTCAAGCTCAAAATCTAAGAGAGAACTTTTACAAAATGTTTTATAGATGGCATTTAGATCCTAAAAAGCTTGCAAGTATGTATCCGAATTACCAGCCTAAATGTTGGAGGTGTGGCGATGAAGATGCAACATATTTTCACATATGGTGGACATGTAAGAAGGTTAAGGTTTTTTGGATAAAAGTCTGGTGGAATATGCAGAAGATTTTTAAACGGAGGATAAAGTTTTGTCCGCAATTTTTTTTGTTGGGAATAATTGTCGATGCTACAGTTGTGGACTCCAAGTTGATGTTGAACTTAGTTACGGCAGCAAGACTTTTGATAGGTCAATATTGGAAGAAAGAGGAACTGCCGACCATAGAAGAGTGGACTTTAAAGGTTTCCGACCTGGCAGAGATGGCGAAGATTTCGGCCTATTTGAAAGATCATTCGCAAGAACGTTATATTATGGAATGGAGAAAATGGATTGAGTTTATCCAGAACAAGTATAGGGTTAAGAAGTTTTATGTAGCATTCGAATAAGTCTTCTTTCGTTTTTTTTTCTTTTTCTATTTTAGTTTTTTATATATATTTGATATTGCTAAGGTTTGTTTTATCCTATATAAGCTAGAGAGTGATGGATTTTAGAATTTATAGTTGTTAGTATATGGTTGTTTATGATTGCTTTTTTATATATATATACCTTGTATTTAGCTCTGGGAAGTCGGGGGGAGAGGGGGGGAGGGGGGGAGGTAGGGGGGGAGGAGGGAGGGGGGGAGGGGGGGAGGTAGGGGGGAGGTAGGGGGGGAGGAGGGAGGGGGAAGGGGGGCTTTTTAAAGGAAAACTGTATTTTAAAACTTTTCAATAAAAAAAAATAGTTAATAATAGTTTGTCAGAAGCATGTAATATTGAGAAGGGTACAAGGCAAGGGTGCCCGTTATCGCCTTTGTTATTTGTGTTAACATTGGAGATATTATTGGTAAAAATACGAAACTCGGAAAGAATTAAGGGTATACAGATTAGAGATCAGGATTATAGATTGAGAGCGTTCGCAGACGATCTGGTTGTTACAGTGACCCAGCCGGAGAGCTCTGTTGTGGACCTGATGGAGATAATAATGCAATATGGGAAGGTTTCTGGATTTAAAGTTAATGTACAAAAAACTAAAAGTTTGGTTAAAAACATGACAGCATTGCAAAAGGCCCTTTTAGAAGGGTTAACTGGATTTGAGATTGTCAAAAGGGTCAAATATTTGGGGGTGCTTTTGTCGCCCTCTAATACAAAACTATATAAAAATAACTATGAAAAATTATGGGGAAAAATCCAAAAAGAAATGGAGAGTTGGGAAAAACTGCAATTGTCTTTGTTGGGGCGAATCGCAGCAGTAAAAATGAATGTCCTGCCTAAATTTTAATTTTTATTTCAAATGATACCGGTTCTTAAGAAAGATTCTAATCTGGAGGAATGGCAGAGAGGTATCAATAAATTTGTTTGGGCAGGGAAAAGGCCACGAGTTAAACTTAAGATTATGCAGGATACTCATGAAAGAGGTGGTCTTAAAATGCCTAATCTTAAATTATATTATGAAGCTGCTGCGTTAGCAGGTATAAGTGATTGGATTAATTTGACACAAGAGAGATTATTAAATCTTGAGGGCCATGATTTGCTGTTTGGCTGGCATGCATATTTGTTGTATGATAAGAAGGTAGATAATGTGTTTAGAGTGCATATTTTAAGACAGGCATTGCTGAGAGTTTGGAAGAAGTATAGACATAAGTTAGACTGTAAGATACCATTGTGGGCAATTCCAAAACACGCAATAGAAAATATAAATGTTGGTTTTAAACATGATGTGACTACGTATAAAGAGATTTTAAGCTTGGAAAGAAATGTCTGGAGTCTGAAACGATATAGCCTCTTGCGAGATGAGGAGATTGTTCAAACTTGGTTTCAATATATTCAGCTACGGGCCAGGTGGAAAGAAGATCAGAAAATTGGTTTTACAATGACTGATGAAAATCTGATAAAGCAAATTAGAAATCAGGGACCAGCACATATTAAACGGATATATCTTGCATTGATAGAGATTGACTCAGAAACAGAACTTGTTAAGGACTGTATGATAAAATGGGCCCAAAACATTCAAGAAGTTATTACAATGGATACGTGGGAAAAGATTTGGGTGAGGAACGTAAAATTTACACAAGCTCAAAATTTAAGAGAGAACTTTTATAAAATGTTTTATAGATGGCATCTAGATCCTAAAAAGCTTGCAAGTATGTATCCGAATTATCAGCCAAAATGTTGGAGGTGTGGTGATGAAGATGCAACATATTTTCATGTATGGTGGACTTGTAAAAAGGTTAAGGCCTTCTGGATAAAAATTTGGTGGAATATGCAGAAGATTTTCAAGCAAAGGATAAAGTTTTGTCCGCAACTTTTTTTGTTGGGAATAATTACAGATGCTACGGTTGTGGACACTAAGTTGATGTTGAATTTAATTACGGCAGCAAGACTCTTAATAGGTCAGTATTGGAAGAAAGAGGAACTGCCGACCATAGAAGAATGGACTTTAAAGGTTTCTGACCTGGCAGAGATGGCAAAGATTTCGGCTTATTTGAAAGACCACTCGCAAGAACGTTATATTATGGAATGGAGAAAATGGATTGAGTATATCCAGAACAAATATAGGACTAAAAAGTTTTATGTAGCATTTGAATAAGTCTTCCTTTTCTTTTTCCTTTTTTTTCCTTTTTTTTCTCTATATATATTTAATATTATTAGTGTTTGTATTATCCTATATAAGCCAGAGAGTGATAGATTTTAGAGTTTATGGTTGTTAGTATATGGTTGTTTATGATTGTTTTTTTTCCTATACCTTGTACTTAGCTCTGGGAAGTCGGGGGGGGGGAGGGGGAGAGGGGTAGGGAGGGAGGGAGAGGGGAGGGGGAGGGGGGACTGTTAAAGATAAAATGTATGTTAAAACTTTTCAATAAAAACTTGGGAAAGAATTCTTCCAAGAGTTGAATTCATTAATTCTGAAATTTGTATGGCAAGGAAAGAAAGCTAGAATAAAGATGAAAACGTTACAAGATGCTAAGGAAAATGGAGGCTTTGGCCTACCCAAGTGGGCTTTGTATTATCAAGCATCTGTATTAACATGGGTGAAAGAATGAATAATGCTTAGGAATAAAAGGTTGTTATATTTGGAGGGACATGACTTACAATTGGGGTGGCACACTTTTTTGTGGTTCGGGAAAAACAAAATCCATAAGTATTTTCAAAATCACTGTATTAGAAATGGTTTGATAACAGTATGGGAAAAATTAAAACGAAAATATATGTAAAAATTCCAGGGTGGTTATCAATGACGGAAGCTTTCTCACACCCAAATTTGTTAGATTTTGAAAAAACTTGGGCATATAGAGATATTTTGAATACTGATGGGACATTAAAATCAAAACAAGAGCTGGAAAATCAGGGCATCAACATGTTATGGTGGGCATTGTTACAAATAGAATTTTGTCAAGAGAATACGATGGTCATAGCAAACACCCTTTTCCAACAACCCAAGAGACGGCTCTACACATGGACATCACCAGACGGTCAACACAGAAATCAGATTGACTATGTGCTCTGCAGACAAAGATGGAGAAGCTCTATACAGTCAGTAAAAACAAGACCAGGAGCTGACTGTGGCTCAGACCATGAGCTTCTCATTGCAAAATTTAGGCTTAAATTGAAGAAAGTAGGGAAAAGCACTAGGCCACCCAGGTATGAACTAAATCATATCCCTGTTGAATATACAGTAGAGGTGACAAATAGATTTAAGGAATTAGATCTGATAGACAGAGTGCCTGAAGAACTATGGACAGAGGTTCGCAACATTGTACAACAGGTAGCAACTAAAACCATCCCCCAAAAAAAGAAATGCAAGTAAGCAAAATGGCTGTCTGAGGAAGCTTTGCAAATAGCTAAGGACAGGAGGGAAGCGAAAGGCAAGGGAGAAAAAGAAAGATACATCCAATTGAATGCAGAATTCCAGAGAATACAGTAGCTAGAAGAGATAAGAATGCCTTCTTAAATGAACAGTGCAAAGAAATAGAAGAAAACAATAGAATAGGGAGGACCAGAGATCTCTTCAAGAAAATTGGAGAGATGAAGGGAACGTTTCATGCAAAAATGGGCATGATAAAGGACCAAAATGGCAGGGACCTAACAGTGGCAGAAGAGGTGGCAAAATTATACAGAAAAACTATACAAGAACAAGCTTAACGTCCCTGATAACCACGATGAGGTGGTCACTGACCTCGAGCCAGACATCCTAGAATGTGAAGTGAAGTGGGCCTTAGAAAAGCTGAGCAACAACAAAGCTAGTGGAGGTGACAGTATTCCAGCTGAGCTATTCAAAATCTTAAAAGACGATGCAGTAAAAATGCTACACTCAATTTGCCAGCAAATCTGGAAAACTCAACAGTGGCCACAGGATTGGAAAAGATCAGTTTACATTCCAATTCCAAAGAAAGGCAGTGCCAAAGAATCTTCAAACTATTGCACCATTGCACTCATTTCACATGCTAATAAAGTTATGCTTAAAATCCTACAAGCTAGACTCAAGCAGTATGTGGATCGAGAACTACCAGAAGTACAGGCAGGATTTCGAAGAGGCAGAGGAACTACAGATCAAATTGCCAACATACACTGGATCATGGAGAAAGCTAGGGAGTTCCAGAAAAACATCTACTTCTGCTTCATTGACTATGCTAAAGCCTTTGATTGTGTGGATCACAACAAACTGTGGCAAGTTCTTAAAGAGATGGGATTACCAGACCATCTTATTTGTCTCTTGAGAAACCTATATGCGGGTCAAGAAGCAACAGTGAGACCTGGACACGGAAGCACTGATTGGTTAAAAATTGGGAAAGGAGTCCGGCAAAGTTGTATACTGTCACCCTGCCTGTTCAACTTATATGCAGAGCACATCATGACAAAGGCAGGACTAGATGAATCCAACGTTGGAATTAAGATTGCTGGGAGAAATATCAACAACCTAAGATATGCAAATGATACCACTCTAATGGCAGAAAGTGAAGAAGAACTAAAGAGCCTCTTGTTGCAGGTGAAGAAGGAGAGTACAAAGGTTGGGTTGAAACTTAACATTAAGAAAACCAAGATCATGGCATCCGGCCCTCTCAATTCCTGGCAAATAGATGGGGAAGAAATGGAGGTAGTGACAGATTTGATTTTCCTGGGCTCCAAGATCACCGCAGATGGGGACTGTAGCCAAGAAATTAAAAGACACTTGCTCCTGGGGAGGAAAGCCATGGCAAATCTAGACAGCACACTAAAAAGCAGACATCACCCTGTCAACAAAAGTGAGAATAGTCAAGGCTATGGTCTTCCCAGTTACAATGTATGGCTGTGAAAGTTGGACCATAAAAAAGGCTGAGCGCCAAAGAATTGAGGCCTTTGAACTATGGTGCTGGAGAAGACTCCTGCAAGTCCCTTGGCCTGCAAGGCGATCAAACCGGTCAGTCCTAGAGGTGATCAACCCTGACTGCTCTTTAGAAGGCCAGATCCTGAAGTTGAAACTCAAATATTTTGGCCACCTAATGAGAAGGAATGACTCACTGGAGAAGAGCCTAATGCTGGGAAAGATTGAGGGCAATAGAAGAAGGGGACGACAGAGAATGAGGTGTCTGGATGGAGTCACTGAAGCAGTAGGTGTGAGCTTAAATAGACTCCACAAGATGGTAGAGGACAGGAAGGCCTGGAGGAACATTGTCCATGGGGTCGCAATGGGTCGGACACGACTTTGCAGCTAACAACAACAACAATCTCAAAACCCACTTGGGGAAGTCTCACCAGTTTTCAGAAGTTACCCCTTGGAACTTAGGGAGAGGATTATGTTCCTGCTGGGTTGCACTCTGCCTTGCAGTACAAATACTGTAATCAGGACCCACCAGTAGTTATAGTGTATATCTTTTTTTAATGAAAATTATCAGCACTTTTGATCAGTGACGTCATCAAAGTAAACAAACCCACGTGGTGTTGATTACGTCAGCAGATCATGGCCCTATGCAGAAGTAACCGCCCTGGTTGCCTTTTTCAGGAGACTTTTTAAGTTAGCTTTCAAAATCTGTGACTTGTTTAGAAAGTGATGGGGCATTTATAGCCCAAAAGTTAAGAAGACTCATTCCATTTTAAACATTCCATAGAACACTATCTATTCCAAAGTAGAAAACAGTTGGCTGTTCAAAAATACCTTTATTATTTTGGGGAAAAGAAGTTCACATTTCACACCCTCTAGACTTCTGTTTAATGTGTTACATACGGAGAACTACTCTTTCTTGAAAATATCCAGTAATTTAACTAAATATAGGGCTATAACATCTTTCAAATCATGGTTTCTCCTCCCTCTTTCATTTATTTTTGCTGAATTATCATTTGAGATAATAGCTATTCTATATGACCAATTTTTCATAGAAATAATATTTCACCATACAGATTTGGGATTACATTTTTTTACTTTTCTTGGTAAATGGCAAGTGTTTAATTTTCTTAAAAGATCACACATACGTCACTAGCAATCCCTCTTCACATTTTTTTTAATTTAGTAATCCACCATGTAGGAAAAACTTTGCCCCTTTTTCCAAACAGCATTTTGCCCTTTTTGTGCCTTTCATATCATAGAAATAGCAACAACAACAACCACAACCACTGTAGAGCTTCTGTCTACCTGATTAAATGGTATCAAATGTTGCAATGTTCCTTGGAAGTGGTGGAGATCTGAATACTGTATTGATTGTTCTTCCAGGCTTTTCAATGAGCTGCACAAAGGGGAGTGCGATTCCGTCTGTCTACATACCTTGGGAGGGAACTCAGTGGCACACACAAAGGATTACACTGTATATGGGTAAATTTGAATTATTCAGAGAAGGAGCATCTGTGAAACCAGAGCGGGAAGTTCATACACACGTGACTTTCAGTGAAACATCCTCCCTTGGCCCAAATGGTTGGAAACGAATTCCCTTGGGTTTCAATGGATCCAACTTTCAAGAAAGGGCATTTGGGCTTCAGTCACAATCTGGACTACGCCAGTCAAGGGCTGAGTTGGATTAAGGGGATGAAGGACCCTACACCCACGAAGTTTCTCTCAGGGGAGTGGGCGGCTTTGACACATGCGCACCTTGGCTGAGTTTTCTTCACCAGAAAACTAGACTAAGTTTTCAGCCTATCACAGAACTCCTCTAAGACTTGCACCCCTTTGCTTAATCAGAAGGTGCACGCTCGGGTTAACGGAGAGGATGAATTTCGAGCCAATCGTTCTGGAGTCTAAGGCAGTAGATCTGGTCGGTTTTAAATCCGCAACTGATGGTCTCATACTTTCACAGTTTCCCTGATTCTAAATTAAAAACCTTCTTTTGGGATCCAATCAGCCTTTAATGTTTGCAGTGGTTCACTCACAGATTAAACCATCAACAGGCACAAACATGACTTGCTTTAAAAAAATAATAATCGGGAAACAGAACTCCACACACAGACATAAAGGGGGGGGCATAAACAATTCAGAAACGAGTCTTTGTCCTAGGGGTTGTGAAAGAGACTTTACTTCAGTGAGTTCTGAAGAAGGAGGGAGGGCTTGGAGTAGTTGAAAGCTTTGTTGTATTTATCATAAAATATGTCTTTGTAAGGGTGTTTTTTTCCCTAGAAAGTTGAAATCAATCTTTCTCCATTTCCCATACCAACTCAGGATTCTAAATATTTGGGAAGTTTCTTGAATGCAGGTGGAGGGAGGAAAAAAGAGTTAAAGGAAATGTGCCTTCTCCCAGAGAGGAAACAGATGAGCAGATGTAACAGAAAGCTCCAGAAGTTGAAAGTGGAAAACTCAAACTGGAAAGCAAAGTTCCAAGCCAGGTTTAACTCTATCAGTTAATAAAACACTTTGATATCTTTTTCTGATATCTGTGCACAGGACATGGTGGAAAGCTCTTTAAGAAAATTGAAAGAGGGGAGGGAGAGACAGATGTTGATTTTTGGTTGGAAAGGAAACCATTGGTTCACCTTCACTGAAACTACTGCCTCTAAGTTGCCTTTAAGCCCAGCTTGACACCTGGTGACTTCATATACACTCCACACAGTTTTGTATTTCAGAAGTGGTTGCCTCTGTCTTCTTTAAGGATGTTTCATTTTCCCGACTTACAAGTCTAGCCTATGGCTCTGGTATTCCCTATAAATATCCCGTCCAAGTACTTAACCAGGCTGGACCCAGCTTCCAAATCCAAACATGGTCAGTCAGAGATGAGAAGACAAAAACCTTGGTTTGAAAGACAAATGTGTAATCCAAGCCTTTCAACAGTTAAATGACTTTACCCACAAGTCCTTAAGTCTGAAGGTTGAGGGCTAATTAGGAGCACTAATTATTCTGGTTTAGCTGTAAACAATAAATGCAGAAGAGTTGTGTGAATGGGAGCATTTTTAGTCAAATAGAACTACTTTTATTATGAATGGAATGGGGTGGAGAAAAATGGATACAGGTTCAGAAAGAAAGCAAATATATCCCTTAAATGAATATTGATTGCAACATCATTATAATCTTTGGTCCAATTTAGTGATTAACTTTGTAGAAGTCATAAATTTCTCATTCACACAAGGACATTGTAAGTGTATTTGCAACTATAATCGATTCCAATAAAAAGTTCAGGTGGGAGTAATTATAGTGTATACCTTTTTTAATGAAAATTATCAGCACTTTTGATCAGTGACATCATCAAAGTAAACAAACCCACGTGGTGTTGATTACGTCAGCAGATCATGGCCCTATGCGGAAGTAACCACCCTATTTCCAGATAAGGCGAGCGGAAGTGACATGTTGGCCTAAGGCCATCAAGATAAGCAAGAGTAACCCTAGCAGCCCTATTTTCAGATAAGGCGCGTGGAACCTAACCCCCATCAATAAGTCAAGGCAGTCAAGCCTCTGGGTACATGATTAGCTTAACCCTAGACTAATTCTATGGACATTCTAAACAAACAGAATAAGCTAAATAAAGTAAATAATTAACAGAGGCCTGTGTTTTTGGGAAACAAGCCCTACTTTGGGGACCTGTGAAATAATAATAATAATAATAATAAATGCTTTTTATTTCTAATCATTCTAGCCTAATGATGCTTTAAATTTTTGTGGAGTTTTAAAAATCAGTGCCTCAAAAGCAGGGAAAAAGGAGGCCCTAAAAGGCGTCCAGGGCTTGCATTTAACCCCCTTTTTTCTAAAAGGTATTTATTTCTAGGAGGTTTTAAAATCATTTTCTCAAATGCAGGGTGGGGGGGAAAAACCATTTAAAACCCGCAGCTGGTTTTTATCTTTGTAAAAATCTAAAGACACATATTTTGTCAATTGAGCCCTCAAATCCACATGTACATGTAACCGTACGAAGCACAGCCTTAATAAAATTTATTCTGCCCCCCTCCCTACAGCAAAAAGACAAGGAATATTAACAGGAATTAAAATGCTCACAAGGGGAAACCAGCCAGGTGGGAAGTAGACTTGTTCGGGCATGTTAGGGCTGCGTATCCGGGCATGCGTGTTTGTGCCTGATAGTAAAAAAGGGGGTTAGGCCTTGTTTGGGACATGCCTCGGCATGTCATACCCCATGATTCTGGACAGGCGCAAGGCTCAAGGACGTGTCATAGCATGTGTGGGGGAGATTGTACAGGCAGGTCTTAACAGCTAGCAATTTAATTCCAGCAGTCTTTTGAAGATGGCAAATACTGATGGAGATTTGTTTGATGTAAATTTGACCCCCAAACCTCCCAAGCGTGGGTGTAGAATAAGAAAAGGACCTGAGTTATATGGCTTCATTGAAGACAACATACTTATAAAGCCTTGTTGCAGATTCTGCAAAACATCAAATGGTAAGTAAATATAAAAATTAAGAAAACAGTATTTTGATTAGTTGAAACAGCTAGACAAATTCTACCTTATTTCCTGTTTTAGAAACGGCAAAATCTCAAAATGTCAGCATGCCTCAGATTCTGAAAGCGTGTATCATTAAAATATTACACCATTGTTTAATGGGGTGTCTACAATCAGATGAAGACCATGCGGATGGTACCAGTGAAACAGAGCTTATTAGCAGCTTATGCTTTAGACTTTCTATTCCTCATGTTCTCTGGGTCATCATCAGTATTTCTGACAAAGTGAATAACTTATATTTCACCAGGGATTCCCTTGGTGAGCTCAAGAAATTCATACATCATATAGCGCTTATGCGTAAACCACTGTCATTAATGTCAAAGATTGAAGCCGAATTGCCATTGTCTCTGAAGAGGTTCATATGTCAGAATGTAACAGAAACTGATTACAAGAAACTGTTAACGCTATGAAATTTATAATAAAATGTGCTTTACAAATCACATGAAAGATGTATTATGTTTTTTTTCTTTTGGTGGCCCTCTGTTTAACCTTGTTAGGTGTTAAACACAGAGATACAATTTAATCAAAGCTCATGTGATATTATCCAATCAGGTTTTCCTGATGAGGCAGATGGGCAGTTTTGCAAAAGGTGAGATGAACTCATTAACTCTGATGGGATTAATTTGTGACATCAAAAGCCTGTATAAAAGCATGTCCCTTACTGGGACAGTCACGTCTGCTGGCTTCTGTCACACCCATACCTTCAGAGCCATTTGATCTGCTAAGAAGAACCTTTTCAGAATGAATCCTACTAATGTAAGTAGTTTATGCCTAATTTTTGAAACACTTAGATGCAAAATGGAGTTTGTAACATTCTTGTCTGCTTGCTTGTTTGTCTGATTGCTTGTTTTCTTTCACTAGAATGAATTGACAGACTCAGAATGTTTGAGGGTATATGAAGGTATTTGTCTTTCACACTTTCATACATTTAGATTCTTATAAACATTTCTGCAGCAATTCTGAATGTTGGGGTTTTTCTTTTCCTTCAGAATGGGAGGACGACCAGCCATTTGTGGATTTCACAATTCCAACAGAGTGCCAAGGAGTCCGGGGTGACAGCCAAAAACCTTCCACAAGCTACACAGCACAAACGCTTTTGAGACTTTTCAGAATGGAAGTTACTAATGTAAGTAGTTTTATGCCTAATTTTTGAAACACTTAGATGCAAAATGGAGTTTGTAACATTCTTTTCTGCTTGCTTGTTTGTCTGATTGCTTGTTTTCTTTCACTAGAATGAATTGACAGACTCAGAATGTTTGAGGGTATATGAAGGTATTTGTCTTTCATACTTTCATACATTTAGATTCTTATAAACATTTCTGCAGCAATTCTGAATGTTGGGGTTTTTCTTTTCCTTCAGAATGGGAGGATGACCAGCCATTTGTGGATTTCACAATTCCAACAGAGTGCCAAGGAGACCGGGGTGATAGCCAAAAGCCTTCCACAAGCTATGCAGCACGAATGCTGTTAGGAGGTATAATATCTAGCATTTTATCCAACTACAAAACCATTAGTATTATTTTTTAGAAACTAAAGGGAGGAGGGGTGGTATTACATTATTAGGAATGTTGGTGATAGCCTTTTGTTTGTTTGTTTGTTTCACCGGAGCCAGCCTGCAAAAAAGCAAAAACACATGGAGGTGAACTTCCCGCATCCCCAGCAGGCAGTGATAGTTGTGAATCTATGCCTGTATCTAAACCAGAAGAGGAGATATGTCATTCTATGCCCCCGCTACAAGCCCCTAACTGCAAACTCTCAGAATATGAACGATGTTTATCTGGATATGGTGCAGGCATGAAAGAAGCCTATCCGAAATTTCAGGGCTGTGGAACACTATCATCGATATAGATTTGCTAATCTTGACCGAATCCAGTCTTTTGTAGATGCTATAGAGGCTATTCATAATGCAATACAAACTCTTTTGAATAATGTTGCTAGGGACATAGGTCCAAACGATTTTGTTCAACTTCGGTTGGATGCAGAGGGGCTAAATCATCCTCTCTTTTCTCTTAGGAGGCGTGTGAATGATTTAAATGCTGATGATTTTCTGACCAGTGTTGAAAATCTGCTTCAAAGCAAAGCAGAAATATTGTGTGTGTGTGTGTGGGGGGGGTAATTTACTATTAGTGGTTACTATTGTGAAGAACAGGGAGGGGGGTGGGCTTAGGAAGTTAAACACTGTACTGCTCAGCAGAGTTCTGAAGAAAAAAAGACAACGCCTAGTAGATTTCAATGTGGAAGGTGAATTTCTGTGTTTTGCCAGCTGTTTGCTCTATCTGATTGGTGTGGATGATAGAAATCAAGAAATTATTACCAGAGCCAGGGAACTTCACAGCAGGCTGGGTGTTTCCACAGAAAACAGGATTGACTTTTCTCAGATACACCTCTTTGAAGAAGATTTAAGGGTCACTATAAAAATCTTGTTTTATATGCAGGGCGAGTGGAGGTTTTTTGTCACAGGTAGCCCACAGCAAGAAAAAATAGTGTTTATATTGTTACACGACAAGCATTACTACGGCATCAAAAATATCAAGGGCTTCCTCGGTGAACGCTATTTCTGTAAATTCTGCCACACACCCTACCACCACAAATTTAGTCACAGCTGTCAATATATCTGCAGAGCATGCCTCAAGCAAGAATGTCAGGAGGTGGAGGCATAGAAGATGCGCTGATGTAGATGCAAAGTGCTTTGCCGGTCTAAGGTGTGTCTTGAAAGACACACACAACTCGCTAGGGAGGGGAAGGTTGACTGTAAGAATAAAGCATAATGTGAAACATGTGGGGTTTACGTCTTTACCCCCCACAAAAAGTGCAAGGAAATCAAGTGCGGACAGTGCTCTGAGAAGGTTGAAAGCTTGGATGGGCATTTATGCTTTCTAAAATCGTTGGTCCAACCACAAATTGGCGAAAGATACATTATTTATGATTTTGAATGCTGTCAAGAGACAGGAACCCATATACCTAATTATATCTACGCCAGGGGTATGTTGAAGGAGTGGTATGATAAAGACGTTGTGGGTTGGGATTGTTATGGTGTTAGATGCCTGGAACAGTTTGTAACAGAGTTTATAAATCTTAATTTTAAAGGATGTACTTTTATCGCTCACAACTCCAAAGGTTATGACGGGTACCTAGTACTGAGGCAGCTGATCCATGAAAAGGTTAGGATTGAACTTATAAGTCAGGGGGGAAAACTGCTGTGTATTACCCTTCCAGATTATAAGATTCGGTTTATTGATAGTCTTTCATTTTTAGGTTCAGGTTTAGGTTTAGGTTTATTCAATTTCTATACCGCCCTTCTCCCGAAGGACTCAGGGCGGTTAACAGGGCATATATAAATAACAGTACAAAAATTAAAAAGAAATTAAACCAATGCCCAATTAAAATACAATGACAATAAAATAGTAAAAAACCCATTAAAAAAACCCTAAAAATCCCCATCAGGCCAGACCAGCTAGTTCAAATAAGTGGGTCTTCAGCCCGCGCCGGAAGGAGCAAAGGTCCGATGCTATCCGGAGCTCAACCGGCAGTTGGTTCCATAGTGCCGGAGCACCCACAGAGAAGGCCCTCCCCCTGGGGGCCACCAGTCGACATTCCCTGACCGGAGGCACCCTGAGGAGGCCCTCTCTGTGGGCACGCACAGGGCGGAGGGGAGTTGACGCCGGCAGCAGGTGGTCCTCGAGGTATCCCGGACCCATGCCATGTAAGGACTTGAAGATCATAACCAAAACCTTGAACCTCACCCGGAAGACAACTGGTAACCAATGCAGCTCGCGGAGCAAAGGTGTAACATGGGAGTACCGGGAAACTCCCAAGACAACTCTCGCGGCCGCATTCTGTACCAGTTGGAGCCTCTGAGTGGTCTTCAAGGGAAGCCCCATGTAGAGAGCATTGCAGTAGTCCAGGCGAGAGGTCACAAGCGCATGAGTGACCGTACACAGGGCATCCCAGTCCAGATAGGGCCGCAACTGACGCACCAGGCGAACCTGGGCGAAAGCCCCCCTAGTCACGGCCACTATATGATCTTCCAGAGTAAGTCGTGAATCTAGGAGGACTCCCAAGTTGCGAGCCCTATCCACGGGGGGTAAGGACTCACCCCCCATAAGAAGAGATGGAATATTTTGAATGTCCCGGGATGCCGGAATGCACAGCCACTCAGTCTTGTCAGGGTTGAGTTGAAGTCTGTTCCTCCCCATCCAGGCCCGAACCGCCTCCAGGCAACGGGACATCACATCGAGGGCATCACTGGGGTGGTTTGGGGTCGAAATGAAAAGTTAGGTATCATCGGCATATTGATGATACCCAACTCCAAAACCACGAATGATCTCACCCAGCGGTTTCATGTAGATGTTGAACAGGAGAGGCGAGAGGACCGACCCCTGAGGAACTCCACAAGCGAGGGTCCTAAGGGTCGACCTCTGTCCTCCTGCCAACACCGACTGCGAGCGTCCCAGGAGATAGGAGGAGAACCACTGAAGAACTGTGCCTCCCACTCCCAATCCCCTGAGACGCCACAGCAGGATACCATGGTCGATGGTATCAAAAGCCGCCGAGAGGTCTAATAGGACAAGGACACAGGAATATCCTCTGTCCCGAGCCCTCCAGAGATCATTCACCAGAGCGACCAATGCCGTCTCCGTGCTGTACCCGGGCCTGAAACCCGATTGGAACGGGTCTAGATAATCCGCTTCATCCAGGACCAGGGGAAGCTGATGCGCCACCACACTCTCAACAACCTTCGCAAGAAAGCGAAGGTTGGAGACCGGACGAAAGTTGTTCAAAACAGCTGGGTCCAGAACAGGCTTCTTGAGGAGAGGTCTCACCACCGCCTCCTTCAAGACGGCGGGGAAATTACCCTCACTCAAGGAAGCAGATATAACTGCCTGGAACCAGCCTCGTGTCCTCTCCCGGGCTGCATAAACCAGCCAAGAAGGGCACGGGTCCAATAAACATGTGGTGGAGCTCAGCCTCCCCATAATCCTGTCCACTTCCTCAGGGGTTACAGAATCAAACTCCTCCCAGATAACATCGACAAGACCGCCCGTGTCCTGCTCGTCAGACTCTGCCCAGTTGGAGTCCAGACCGGTCCGAATCCGAGCGATTTTATCCGATTTTACCCCTTAAATTAAGCAAATTACCCAAAGCTATGGGGTTTCAAGGCAGCAAAGGATATTTCCCCCACTTGTTCAATACAATGGCCAATCAAGACTACGTGGGACCACTCCCTGAAGGCAAGTATTATAGCCCTGACACCATGATGCCCGGGGAGAGAGAAGAATTCATGAAATGGCATGCTGCTAATACAGGTGCTGTGTTTAAACTAAAGAAGGCTCTGGCTTACTATTGCAGACAAAATGTACCGTATTTTCCGGTGTATAAGACGACTGGGCATATAAGACAAACCCCTACATTTCCTGTTTAATTATAGGGATTGGGCTATACTCGCCGTATAAGACTACCCCTCTTCCAACGCACACCAAATAAAAATTAAAAAACATCAGATTTGTTTTTTAATATGGTAATTTTAATTCAAATGCTTATGACATGCAGGTGCTTAGTAGGAAAACTGTCACTTATAAACATAAGGCTGTTTGTCATCGGACTTCCAGTGGCTACGCGACGCTGAAGACAGCCATCTCCGGGCTGTCCGCTCCGCAGCTTTGTTGAATCACTGAAAACAGCGCTGATCAGCTGTTTTGGTGATTCGGAAGCCCCCTCCCCGGGAGAAGAGGAGGGGGTGAGGCCCCAGGTAGGGGTTGAGCTCTCCGGGGCTGCCTGAGCTTTAAGTTTGGGCGGCTGAAGGATTGAGCCCCCCCGAAGCCTGGGTTTGCTCCGGGCTGCACAGTGTCTCTGCTCCGTGATTTTTGGAGCAGAGCCAAGCGTTAGCAACCACTCCTGCCAGAAGGAAGGACTCTTGAGTATCAAGACGCAGGCAGAGCAGTACAGGAGGTCAAGGTGAAGTGGACTTTTATCTTTACTCTCTAGCTCAACGGATTTTATGGATTAAAAGTGAAAGTGTGCAACAAGTGAAAGCGGGGGAAGATGGCGACGAAAGCCTCTAAAGTTCTTCGGAGTGCGGGGGCTTCCCCGGTGCAACAGACTTCGTTGTAAACTTTGCTCCCTCCCGCACCTGCTCCGGCACTGACTCTTAAGGATTTACAGGATGCCTTTGAAAAGCAAACACAATTAATGTCAGATATGATGGAAAAGCTGGAGGAGAAATTGGAGGAGAAAATGGAAGAGAAGTTGGAAGAGAAGTTTAGAGCAATGAGGGCAGACATCTTGTCTACAATTGAAAGTGTAGCTGTATGTGTGCAAAGTTTGGATGAAAAAGTGGAGGATCTTAGTCAAAAGAACTCTATATTAGAAGTAAAATATTTTTGTTGTTGTTAGTTGCGAAGTCGTGTCCGACCCATCGCGACCCTATGGACAACGTTCCTCCAGGCCTTCCTGTCCTCTACCATCTTCTGGAGTCCATTTAAGCTCACGCCTACTGCTTCAGTGACTCCATCCAGCCACCTCATTCTCTGTCGTCCCCTTCTTCTATTGCCCTCAATCTTTCCCAGCATTAGGCTCTTCTCCAGTGAGTCCTTCCTTCTCATTAGGTGGCCAAAGTATTTGAGTTTTAGCTTCAGGATCTGGCCTTCTAAAGAGCAGTTAGGGTTGATCTCCTCTAGGACTGACCGGTTTGATCGCCTTGCAGTCCAAGGGACTCGCAGGAGTCTTCTCCAGCACCAGAGTTCAAAGGCTTCAATTCTTTGGCGCTCAGCCTTTCTTATGGTCCAGCTTTCACTGCCATACATTGCAACTGGGAAGACCATAGCCTTGACTATACGCACTTTTGTTGACAGGGTGATGTCTCTGCTTTTTAGTGTGCTGTCTAGATTTGCCATGGCTTTCCTCCCAAGGAGCAAGCGTCTTTTAATTTCTTGGCTACAGTCGCCATCTGCAGTGATCTTGGAGCCCAGGAAAATAAAATCTGTCACTACCTCCATTTCTTCCCCATCTATTTGCCAGGAATTGAGAGGGCCAGATGCCATGATCTTGGTTTTCTTAATGTTTAGTTTCAACCCAAGTTTTGCACTCTCCTTCTTCACTTGCAACAAGAGGCTCTTTAGTTCCTCTTCACTTTCTGCCATTAGAGTAGTATCATCTGCATATCTTAGGTTGTTGATGTTTCTTCCGGCAATCTTAATTCCAACTTTTGATTCATCTAGCCCTGCCTTTCTCATGATGTGCTCTGCATATAAGTTAAATAGGCAAGGCGACAGTATACAGCCTTGCCGGACTCCTTTCCCAATTTTGAACCAATCAGTGGTTCCGTGTCCAGTTCTCACTGTTGCTTCTTGGCCCGCATATAGGTTTCTCAAGAGACAAATAAGATGGTCTGGTATGCCCATCTCTTTAAGGACTTGCCACAGTTTGTTATGATCCACACAATCAAAGGCTTTAGCATAGTCAATGAAGCAGAAGTAGATGTTTTTCTGGAACTCTCTAGCTTTCTCCATGATCCAGCGTATGTTAGCAATTTGATCTCTAGTTCCTCTGCCTCTTCGAAATCCTGCCTGTACTTCTGGTAGTTCTCGATCCACATACTGCTGGAGTCTAGCTTGTAGAATTTTAAGCATAACTTTACTAGCATGTGAAATGAGTGCTATGGTGCGATAGTTTGAACATTCTTTGGCACTGCCTTTCTTTGGAATTGGAATGTAAACTGATCTTTTCCAATCCTGTGGCCACTGTTGAGTTTTCCAAATTTGCTGGCAAATTGAGTGTAGCACTTTTACTGCATCGTCTTTTAAGATTTTGAATAGCTCAGCTGGAATACTGTCACCTCCACTAGCTTTGTTGTTGCTCAGCTTTTCTAAGGCCCACTTCACTTCACATTCTAGGATGTCTGGCTCGAGGTCAGTGACCACCTCATTGCGATTGTCAGGGACGTTAAGCTCATTCTTGTATAGTTCTTCTGTGTAATTTTGCCATCTCTTCTTAATCTCTTCTGCCTCTGTTAGGTCCCTGCCATTTTGGTCCTTTATCATGCCCATTTTTGCATGAAACGTTCCTTTCATCTCTCCAATTTTCTTGAAAAGATCTCTGGTCCTCCCTATTCTATTGTTTTCTTCTATTTCTTTGCACTGTTCATTTAAGAAGGCATTCTTATCTCTTCTAGCTATTCTTTGGAATTCTGCATTTAATTGGGCATATCTTTCTTTTTCTCCCTTGCCTTTCGCTTCCCTCCTTTCCTCAGCTATTTGCAAAGCTTCCTCAGACAGCCATTTTGCTTTCTTGCATTTCTTTTTCTTTGGGATGGTTTTGGTTGCTACCTGTTGTACAATGTTGCGAACCTCTGTCCATAGTTCTTCAGGCACTCTGTCTATCAGATCTAATTCCTTAAATCTATTTGTCACCTCTACTGTATATTGAGCAGGGATATGATTTAATTCATACCTGACTGGCCTAGCGCTTTTCCCTACTTTCTTTAATTTAAGCCTAAACTTTGCAACAAGAAGCTCATGGTCTGAGCCACAGTCAGCTCCTGGTCTTGTTTTTACTGACTGTATAGAGCTTCTCCATCTTTGGCTGCAGAGCATATAGTCAATCTGATTTCTGTGTTGTCCGTCTGGTGATGTCCATGTGTAAAGCCGTCTCTTGGGTTGTTGGAAAAGAGTGTTTGCTATGACCATCGTATTCTCTTGACAAAATTCTATCAGCCTGTGCCCTGCTTCATTTTGTACTCCAAGGCCAAACTTGCCTGTTATTCCAGTTATTTTTTGGCTTCCTACTTTAGCATTCCAATCCCCCATGACGATAAGGACATCATTTTTGGGTGTTAGTTCTATAAGGTGCTGTAGGGCTTCATAGAACCGGTCAATTTCATCCTCTTCAGCACCGGTGGTTGGGGCATAGACTTGGACTACTGTGATATTGAATGGTTTGCCTTGGATTCGAACTGAGATCATTCTGTCATTTTGAGGATTGTATCCCAGTATTGCTTTTCCTACTTTTTTATTGACTATGAAGGCTACTCCATTTCTTCTGAGGGATTCTTGTCCACAGTAGTATACCTGATGGTCATCTGAATTAAATTCACCCATTCCTGTCCATTTTAGTTCGCTGATACCTAAGATGTCGATGTTTAGTCTTGTCATCTCTTGTTTGACCACGTCCAGCTTTCCTTGATTCATGGATCTTACATTCCAGGTTCCTATGGAGAAAAAATCTTTACAGCATCGGACTTTCCTTTCACCACCAGACATATCCACAGCTGAGCGTCCTTTCAGCTTTGGCCCAGTCGCTTCATTCTTTCTGGCGCTACTAGTACTAGCCCTCTGCTCTTCCCCAGTAGCATATTGGATGCCTTCCGACCTGAGGGGCTCATCTTTCAGCGTCATATTGTTTTGCCTTTTGGTACTGTCCATAGGGTTTTCATGGCAAAGATACTGGAGTGGTTTGCCATTTCCTTCTCCAGTGGATCACGTTTTGTCAGAACTCTCTGCTATGACCTTTCCGTCTTGGGTGGCCCTGCACGGCATAGCTCATAGCTTCATTGAATTACGCAAGCCCCTTCGCCACGACAAGGCAGTAATCCATGAAGGGGAGTAAAATATTAGAGAATGAAAATATAAGGGATAAAATGGATGGAGACTTGAACCTGGTCCAGTACCATCAGATGGAGTTTGCTATCAGAATCAGGGGCTTAAAAGAGAATCCTAAAGAAGATTTAAAGCAGCTGATCTCCGAGGCTTTGGAAGCGGTACTGGGCCAATCAGCAGCTGAAATTGAGGGAAGTATAGATAAAATCTTTCGTGTGAACTCATGGATTGCAAGGCAGAGGAAGTTACCTAGAGATGTGGTGGTTTACTTTACAAAGAGAGCAATTAGGGATGAAGTTATTCAAGTTGCTTATGACACTAAGTTTGTGGTTGCTGAGCAAGAAGTTTTGGTTTTAAAAGAGATTCCTCCAAAGATTTTAAGGAGAAGGAAAGATTTTGCCTTCCTAGCACAGGAACTTAAGAAATGTAACATCAAGTTTAGATGGGAGATCCCAGTGGGCATGGTGGTGATGCACGAAGGTAAAAGACACCGTTTGGTTACAGTGACTCAGGCACGTGATTTTTACAGTAAAGTTTTAAAAGCAACCCCTCTAGCACTTCTGGAAGCTGTAAAGGGATATGGCGAGGGAAAGCCTCAAGATGCTGATGGAACACAGACAGAGGAGAATGGTGCTGGAGGGGATCAAATTACAGTTTCATCGGCAGCTGCTGGAGAGCAGAGGATGATGCGTGCCGCTTCAAGACGAGTGAGACAAGAGCAAGAACAAGATCAGCAGAAAGTTATGGAACCTCCAAAGCGTACTTACATTGAAGCTGTGGGAGGGGCGCGGCCTAAGGAAGTTAAAGGGGTCCTGGCAGACGTGCTCCAGAAGCTTCGGGACGCCAAGAATGGCGACTAAGTTCCTAACCTGGAATGTTAATGGATTAAATTCACCACAGAAGAGAAAGAAAGTTTTTCAATATTTAAAACAATTTAAGACTGATGTTATCTGTTTGCAAGAAACGCATATTAGGGTTATGGACCAAAAGTATTTGTTGAACTCAAGGCTGGGCACGCAATTTATTGCTTCTGCAATTAATAAGAAAAATGGAGTGGTTATCTATGTCAAGAGTACTCTGACAGCGGAACTAATTGAAGTAGATAAACAAGGAAGATATGTTATGATAGATTTGCTGTTAGAAGGCAAAAAAAAAACGCTTTTAGTTGGACTGTATGCTCCTAATCAACAACAAACTGATTTTTTTTTACAACCGATTAGGGCATTATACCAAAAACAAACTGCCCGAATTATAGTTAACAATAGTTTGACAACAGTATGTAATATTGAGAAGGGCACAAGGCAAGGGTGTCCGCTATCGCCCTTGTTATTTGTATTAACATTAGAGATATTATTGGTTAAGATTCGGAATTCGGAAAAAATTAAGGGGATACAAGTTGGAGATCAGGATTACAGATTGAGAGCATTTGCAGATGATCTGGTTGTTACAGTGACCCAGCCAGAGAACTCTGTTGTGGACCTGATGGAGATAATAACACAATATGGGAAGGTTTCTGGATTTAAAGTAAATATACAGAAAACTAAAATTTTGGCTAGAAATATGACAGTTTCGCAGAAGGCTCTCCTAGAAGGATTAACTGGATTTGAGATTGTTAAAAGGGTTAAATATTTGGGGGTGATTTTGTTGCCCTCTAATACAAAGCTATATAAAAATAATTATGAAAAGTTATGGGGGAAAATTCAAAAAGAACTGGAGAGTTGGGAAAAATTGCAATTGTCTTTGTTGGGACGGATTGCAGCAGTGAAAATGAATGTCCTGCCCAAATTTTTATTCTTATTTCAAATGATACCGATTCTTAAGAAAGACTCTAACTTGGAGGAATGGCAGCGTGGTATCAATAAATTTGTGTGGGCAGGGAAAAAGCCACGAGTTAAACTTAAGATTATGCAGGATACTCGTGAGAGAGGTGGCCTTAAAATGCCTAATTTTAAATTATATTATGAAGCTGCTGCACTAGTAGGAATAAGTGATTGGATTAATTTGACACAATCGAGGTTATTAAATCTTGAGGGCCATGATCTGTTGTTTGGCTGGCATGCATATTTGTTGTATGATAAGAAGGTAGATACTGTGTTTAGGATGCATACTTTAAGACAGGCATTGCTGAGAGTTTGGAAGAAGTATAGACATAAGTTAAGCAGCAAGATACCATTGTGGGCAATCCCAAAACACGCAATAGAAAATATACATGCTGGTTTCAAACATGATGAGACTACTTACAAGGAAATTTTAAGTTTGGAAAGGAATATTTGGTGCTTGAAATCATATAGTTTCTTGCGAGAAGAGAAGGTTGTTCAGACTTGGTTTCAATATATTCAGTTACAGGCCAGGTGGAAAGAAGACCAAAAAAATGGATTTGCAACGACTGATGAAAATTTGATAAAGCAAATTAGAAATCAAGGACCAGCACATATTAAACGGATATATCTTGCATTGATAGAGATCGATTCAGAAACAGAGCTTGTTAAGGATTGTATGATAAAATGGGCCCAAAACATTCAGGAAGTTATTACAATGGACACGTGGGAAAAGATCTGGGTGAGGAATGTAAAATTCACTCAAGCTCAAAGTCTAAGAGAGAACTTTTACAAAATGTTTTATAGATGGCATCTAGATCCTAAAAAGCTTGCAAGTATGTATCCGAATTATCAGCCTAAATGTTGGAGGTGTGGTGATGAAGAGGCAACATATTTTCACATATGGTGGACATGTAAAAAGGTCAAGGCTTTTTGGATAAAAGTCTGGTGGAATATGCAGAAGATTTTTAAACGGAGGATAAAGTTTTGTCCGCAATTTTTTTTGTTGGGAATAATTGTTGACGCTACAGTTGTGGACTCTAAGTTGATGTTGAATTTAGTTACGGCAGCAAGACTTTTGATAGGTCAATATTGGAAGAAAGAGGAACTGCCGACTATACAAGAGTGGATTTTAAAGGTTTCCGACTTGGCAGAGATGGCGAAGATTTCGGCCTATTTGAAAGATTACTCGCAAGAACATTATATTATGGAATGGAGAAAATGGATTGAGTTTATCCAGAATAAGTATAGGGTCAAGAAGTTTTATCTAGCATTTGAATAAGTCTTCTTTCGTTTTCTTTTTTCTTTTTTTTATTTTGTCTTCTATATATATTTAATAATGCTAAGTTTTGTTTGATCCTATATAAGTTAGAGAGTGATGGATTTTAGAATTTATAGTTGTTAGTATATGGTTGTTTATGATTGCCTTTTTTTATATATATACCTTGTATTCAGCTCTGGGAAGTCCGGGGGGGGGAGGGGGGTTGGGGGGAGGTTGGGGGGAGGAGGGAGGGGGGGAGGGGGGGGGAAGGGGGGAGGTAGGGAGGGGAGGAGGGAGGGGGAAGGGGGTTTTTTAAAGGAAAACTGTATTTTTAAAACTTTTCAATAAAAAAAAATTATATTATGAAGCTGCTGCGTTGTCAGCGATAAGTGATTGGATCAATTTGACACAAGGGAGATTATTAAATCTTGAGGGCCACGACTTGCTATTTGGCTGGCATGCATATTTATTGTATGATAAGAAGGTAGATAATGTGTTTAAAGTGCATATTTTAAGACAGGCATTGCTGAGAGTTTGGAAAAAGTATAGACATAAGGTAAACTACAAGATACCTTTGTGGGCAATTCCGAAACATGTAATAGAAAACATAAATGTTGGCTTCAAACATGATGTGACTACATACAAGGAGATCTTAAGTTTGGAGAGGAACGTATGGTGTTTGAAGCCGTATAATCTTTTACGAGATGAGAAGATTGTTCAAACTTGGTTTCAATATGGTCAATTACGGGCCAGGTGGAAAGAAGATCAGAAAACTGGTTTTTCAATGACTGATGAAAATTTGGTAAAGCAAATTAGAAATCAGGGTCCAGCACATATCAAACGGATATATCTTGCATTGATAGAAATTGACTCAGAAACAGAACTTGTTAAAGATTGTATGATAAAGTGGGCTCAGAATATTCAAGAAGTTATCACAATGGACACTTGGGAAAAGATCTGGGTGAGGAACGTAAAATTTACACAAGCTCAAAACTTAAGAGAGAACTTTTATAAAATGTTTTATAGGTGGCATTTAGATCCTAAAAAGCTTGCAAGTATGTATCCGAAATACCAACCTAAATGTTGGAGATGTGGTGGCGAAGATGCAACGTATTTTCATATATGGTGGACCTGCAAAAAGGTTAAGGCTTTCTGGATAAAAATTTGGTGGAATATGCAAAAGATCTTTAAGCAAAGGATAAAGTTTTGTCCGCAATTGTTTTTGCTGGGCATAATTACAGATGCTACTGTTGTGGACATTAAGTTGATGTTGAATTTAATTACAGCAGCAAGACTCTTAATAGGTCAGTATTGGAAAAAGGAGGAACTGCCGACTATAGAATAATGGACTCTAAAGGTTTCTGACCTGGCGGAAATGGCAAAGATCTCGGCTTACTTGAAAGATCATTCGCAAGAACGTTATATTATGGAGTGGAAAAAGTGGATTGATTATATTCAGAACAAATATGGGACTAAAAAGTTTCACTTAGCATTTGAATAAGTTTTCTTTTCTTTTTTCTTTTTTTTTCTTTTTATATGTAACATTAGTATTGCTTGTAGTCATTTTATATGAGCTAGAGGGCGATAGAATTAATAGTTTATTGTTTTTAGCATATGGATGTTTATGATTGTTCTTTGTTTTTATACCCTGTACTTAGCTCTGGGAAGTCGGGGGGGGAGGGGGAATGGGGGGGAGGGATAGGGAGGGTTAGGTGGGGGTGGGGGGAGGGGGGATTGTTAAAGATAAAATGTACTGTAAAACTTTTCAATTAGAAAAAAAGGCTGTTTGTCATCAAACATGTAAACATAAAACAGTGCAAGTGGATTAAATAATAATAATAATAATAATAATAATAATAATAATAATAATAATAATAATAAGAAGAAGAAGAAGAAGAAGAAGAAGAAGAAGAAGAAGAAGAAGAAGAAGAAGAAGAAGAAGAAGAAGTAGTAGTAGTAGTAGTAGTAGTTGGAGGGGACCTTGGAGGTCATCTAGTCCAACCCCCTGCTAAGGCAGGAAACCCTATACCATTTCAGACAAATGGCTGTCCAGTCTCTTCTTAAAAACTTCCAGTGTTGGAGCATTCACAGCTTCTGGAGGCAGGTTGTTCCACTGGTTAATTGTTCTAACTGTCAGGAAGTTTCTCCTTAGTTCTAGGTTGCTTCTCTCCTTGACTAGTTTCCATCCATTGCTTCTTGTCCTGCTTTCAGGTGCTTTGGAGAATAGCTTGGATCCCTCTGCTTTGTGGCAGCCCCTGAGATATTGGATCACTGCTATCATGTCACCCCTCACCCTTCTCTTTGTTAAACTACACATACCCAATTCCAGCAACCGTTCCCTATTTTCCTAATTCACTTTTTCACTTTTCCTAATTCACTCTAAAGCTTTCCCTGCCCAGAGCCTTAAGTAACACCAGCTGCCTGCAATTAGTGCAGGTTCGCATCCCACCAGGCTCAAGGTTGACTCAGCTTTCCATCCTTCCAAGGTAGGTAAAATGAGGACCCAGATTGTTGGGGGCAATAAGCTGACTTTGTAATAATGCTGCTTGGGGGGGGTGAAAGCCCTAATAAACAGGCATATACAGAGAATGAAGGCTATTGCTAAGCACATTGATTTGTGCTTTAAATTGTAAGCCACCCTGAGTCTTCGGAGAAGGGCAGGATATAAATGGGATTTAAAAAAAAAAAGACCAAATGGGAGATCCGCTTCAGGTTTTCCAGCCAGCCCGCCCAGTTCCTGAGTCAAATGTGTCCTTAGAGCTAAGCCGCTGCTCTGGCTGCTGCCTTCCCCACCTGCCTTTCAAGTTGGGATATACTACAGCTGCTCTTCAACTTTAGAAGGAAAGACCCCAGACCCCAGCCTGTAAAAAATCACAGACTGCAGCTTCTTCTCCAATTGGTCCCGCTTTCCCTGCGCAGACTAAATGGGAGATCCGCTCCAGGTTTTCCAGCCAGCCCTGTCCCTAAATTTTCAGCACCCGGCGTATAAGACGACCCCTGACTTTTGAGAAGATTTTCATGGGTTAAAAAGTAGTCTTATACGCCGGAAAATACGGTAGATATATTAAGAGAGGCCTGTATTCGATTTAGGGAACAGGTGATGGAAATGACTGAGCTTGAGTTTCTCAAGAGGGGTGGGGGGGATATTGCTGAGGAGATAGACATTCGATGCATTGACCCCTTCCAATATATCACATTGGCATCTGTCTGCATGGCACAGTACCGGTTCATGTATTTGAAGAGTGATACCATTGCATTAGCACCTATGGACAGTTATCACAAGACACAGAAAAGGTATTCACCTCCAGCGATTCAGTGGTTTATGCATATAGAGCGCACTGAGAATCTCAGTATTCAGCATGCTCTGAAGGAGGGTGAAAAGCAAGTAGGCTAATATTTTTTGGATGGTTTTGCTGTCATAAATGGAACTCCCACAGCTTTTGAATTTCAATGTTGTTTTTTTCATGGGTGCCCTGTCTGCTACTCTGAAAAAGACTTCAACAAATTACTTGATTCAACATATGGTAGCCTGCACAACCACACTAGGATTAAAGAAGAGTACCTCAGGAGCCAGGGTTATGCTGTGCGCTGCATCTGGGAACACGAATGGAGGGCCTTGGTGGATGCTGACACCTCTTTGAAGCAGTTCCTAGCTGAGAATAAGCTCCCAACTCCTTTGAATCCTTGAGATGCTTTTTTGGTGGCAGAACAAATGCCACATGCCTGTACTACAAACCAAAACCTGGTGAACAAATCTTATACTACGATTTCACCAGTTTGTACCCTTTTGTGAATAAGAACAAGGAGTACCCAATTGGCCATCCACAAATTATCTACCAAAACTTTGGGGACATAAAGCAATATTTTGGTTAGCCAAAGTCAAAGTGTACCCGCCAAGGAATCTCTATTTCCCTGTCCTACCCTACAAATCAGGGGGCAAATTAATGTTTAGTTTGTGCGCAACCTGTACAGAAAAACTGCAAACCACCCCATGTAAACACAGTGATGAGGAAAGAGCTCTGACTGGGACATGGTGTACTGTTGAATTGATGGTGTACTGTTGAATTGAATGTAGCTTTAGAAAAAGGTTACAGAATTGTTGAAATCTATGAGATCTGGCATTTTGAAAGAACATCAAATGGGCTATATTCAGGTTATATGAACAGACAGAAACAGGAAGCCAGTGGTTACCCTGACTGGTGCAAAACAGAACAGGATAAAGAGCAATATATTCACGATTATGAAAAGATGGAAGGTGTCTGCTTACGACGTGACCACATTGAAGTAAATCCTGCTAAAAGGCAGATTGCCAGACTCTTCTTAAACTCACTGTGGGGCAAGTTTGGGTAGAGCACCAATCACCTGACCACATCCATGGTAACAAACCCTGAGGAACTATTCAAAAATCTTTTTGTACCCTATTACGATGTTTCCTCATGAGAGTTTGTGGATACGGTGACAGCCGTTGTGACGTGGAAAACAGCCAAGAACCACCCCACCAAAACCACATGCACTAATGTATTCATTGCCAGTTTTACAATGGCTTATGCACGGCTGGAATTATACAGGCTACTGGATGGGCTGGGCGATAGGTGCCTGTACCATGACACCGATTCAGTCATTTTTATAAGTAGAGAGGGGGCGTGGACACCTCCTTTGGGTGATTATTAAGGTCAACTGACAAGTGAGATTCCACCAAACACTACGATAACAGAGTTTGTTGCGGCCGGTCCCAAAACGTATGCTTATGCTTTGTCCAATGGTGAAGCGGTGCTAAAGGTGAAGGGAATCACACTAAACTGCGGTAATAGCAATAAGGTTAATTTTGACAGCTTGAAAGATTTGGTACATGATTATTGCCTGTCTGGTACAGAGAGATAAAAAGAGATCAGGTGTTCTGTTCCAGCCTACTACCGGCCCTGCAGAAAAGGCAGGGACAACCCCTTTACAAAAGGCAAAATGCTGGAAGTAAGCCCGCCAAATTTATTTACACAAAACAGATCCAAAACAGAGCAAACTGAGCAAAACAAAACACGAACCACTAAAACAGGAGCTATTCAAACGGTTGCCTTCAGCAAACCAGCCCTCCCACACATTCCCCTTTTAAACAGTTCAAGGTATGGCTTCTCTCTGCCTCCTTCCGAGGTGCCCCATTGCCTTCCTCTGTTTACTCCTGATTGACTGCCTCCTGCGTCGGGCGTCCTTGAACAGGGCCAGCTGTGGGTCATCTTCATCCACACTGTCAGGCTCACACAGCTGGGTCTGTGTAGTAACGAGATGGGAGGGGCCTGGCTGAGAGCTCTGCGAAGCCTCAGAACTGTCCTCTGCAGGCTCTCCAAACCCCTCCTCCTCCTCCTCCTCTGAATCGTCCAACCCAACTGCCGAACCCACAGGCTGACCCTGAATCACAACATCAGGGTAGAACAGTTGGGGATTGTTAGGGTTAAGAAACAGTGGACCCTAGAAATGAGAGTCCTCCGTAAAACTCTAAAAGTAGTGTATAATAAAAGATTATTAAAGAGTGAAGATTACTGTACGGTTGTTGTTGTTAGTTGCGAAGTCGTGTCCGACCCATCGCGACCCTATGGACAATGTTCCTCCAGGCCTTCCTGTCCTCTACCATCTTCTGGAGTCCATCTAAGCTCACGCCTACTGCTTCAGTGACTCCATCCAGCCACCTCATTCTCTGTCGTCCCCTTCTTCTCTTGCCCTCAATCTTTCCCAGCATTAGGCTCTTCTCCAGTGAGTCCTTCCTTCTCATTAGGTGGCCAAAGTATTTGAGTTTTAGCTTCAGGATCTGGCCTTCTAAAGAGCAGTCAGGGTTGATCTCCTCTAGGACTGACCGGTTTGATCGCCTTGCAGTCCAGGGAACTCGCAGGAGTCTTCTCCAGCACCAGAGTTCAAAGGCTTCAATTCTTTGGCGCTCAGCCTTTCTTATGGTCCAGCTTTCACTGCCATACATTGCAACTGGGAAGACCATAGCCTTGACTATACGCGCTTTTGTTGACAGGGTGATGTCTCTGCTTTTTAGTGTGCTGTCTAGATTTGCCATGGCTTTCCTCCCAAGGAGCAAGCGTCTTTTAATTTCTTGGCTACAGTCCCCATCTGCAGTGATCTTGGAGCCCAGGAAAATAAAATCTGTCACTACCTCCATTTCTTCCCCATCTATTTGCCAGGAATTGAGAGGGCCGGATGCCATGATCTTGGTTTTCTTAATGTTTAGTTTCAACCCAAGTTTTGCACTCTCCTTCTTCACTCGCAACAAGAGGCTCTTTAGTTCCTCTTCACTTTCTGCCATTAGAGTGGTATCATCTGCATATCTTAGGTTGTTGATGTTTCTTCCGGCAATCTTAATTCCAACTTTTGATTCATCTAGCCCTGCCTTCCTCATGATGTGCTCTGCATATAAGTTAAATAGGCAAGGCGACAGTATACAGCCTTGCCGGACTCCTTTCCCAATTTTGAACCAATCAGTGGTTCCGTGTCCAGTTCTCACTGTTGCTTCTTGGCCCGCATATAGGTTTCTCAAGAGACAAATAAGATGGTCTGGTATGCCCATCTCTTTAAGGACTTGCCAGAGTTTGTTATGATCCACACAATCAAAGGCTTTAGCATAGTCAATGAAGCAGAAGTAGATGTTTTTCTGGAACTCTCTAGCTTTCTCCATGATCCAGCGTATGTTGGCAATTTGATCTCTAGTTCCTCTACCTCTTCGAAATCCTGCCTGTACTTCTGGTAGTTCTCGATCCACATACTGCTTGAGTCTAGCTTGTAGAATTTTAAGCATAACTTTACTAGCATGAGAAATGAGTGCAATGGTGCGATAGTTTGAACATTCTTTGGCACTGCCTTTCTTTGGAATTGGAATGTAAACTGATCTTTTCCAATCCTGTGGCCACTGTTGAGTTTTCCAAATTTGCTGGCAAATTGAGTGTAGCACTTTTACTGCATCGTCTTTTAAGATTTTGAAAAGCTCAGCTGGAATACCGTCACCTCCACTAGCTTTGTTGTTGCTCAGCTTTTCTAAGGCCCACTTCACTTCACATTCTAGGATGTCTGGCTCGAGGTCAGTGACCACCTCATTGTGATTATCAGGGACGTTAAGCTCATTCTTCTGTGTAATTTTGCCACCTCTTCTTAATCTCTTCTGCCTCTGTTAGGTCCCTGCCATTTTGGTCCTTTATCATGCCCATTTTTGCATGAAACGTTCCTTTCATCTCTCCAATTTTCTTGAAAAGATCTCTGGTCCTCCCTATTCTATTGTTTTCTTCTATTTCTTTGCATTGTTCATTTAAGAAGGCATTCTTATCTCTTCTAGATATTCTTTGGAATTCTGCATTTAATTGGGCATATCTTTCTTTTTCTCCCTTGCCTTTCGCTTCCGTCCTTTCCTCAGCTATTTGCAAAGCTTCCTCAGACAGCCATTTTGCTTTCTTGCATTTCTTTTTCTTTGGGATGGTTTTGGTTGCTACCTCTTGTACAATGTTGCGAATCTCTGTCCATAGTTCTTCAGGCACTCTGTCTATCAGATCTAATTCCTTAAATCTATTTGTCACCTCTACTGTATATTGAACAGGGATATGATTTAATTCATACCTGACTGGCCTAGCGCTTTTCCCTACTTTCTTTAATTTAAGCCTAAACTTTGCAAGAAGAAGCTCATGGTCTGAGCCACAGTCAGCTCCTGGTCTTGTTTTTACTGACTGTATAGAGCTTCTCCATCTTTGGCTGCAGAGCATATAGTCAATCTGATTTCTGTGTCGACCGTCTAGTGATGTCCATGTGTAAAGCCGTCTCTTGGGCTGTTGGAAAAGAGTGTTTGCTATGACCATCATATTCTCTTGACAAAATTCTATCAGCCTGTGCCCTGCTTCATTTTGTACTCCAAGGCCAAACTTGCCTGTTATTCCAGTTATCTTTTGGCTTCCTACTTTAGCATTCCAATCCCCCATGATGATAAGGACATCATTTTTGGGTGTTAGTTCTATAAGGTGCTGTAGGGCTTCATAGAACCGGTCAATTTCATCCTCTTCAGCACCGGTGGTTGGGGCATAGACTTGGACTACTGTGATATTGAATGGTTTGCCTTGGATTCGAACTGAGATCATTCTGTCATTTTGAGGATTGTATCCCAGTATTGCTTTTCCTACTCTTTTATTGACTATGAAGGCTACTCCATTTCTTCTGAGGGATTCTTGTCCGCAGTAGTATACCTGATGGTCATCTGAATTAAATTCACCCATTCCTGTCCATTTTAGTTCGCTGATACCTAAGATGTCGATGTTTAGTCTTGTCATCTCTTGTTTGACCACGTCCAGCTTTCCTTGATTCATGGATCTTACATTCCAGGTTCCTATGGAGAAAAAATCTTTACAGCATCGGACTTTCCTTTCACCACCAGACATATCCACAGCTGAGCGTCCTTTCGGCTTTGGCCCAGTCGCTTCATTCTTTCTGGCGCTACTAGTACTAGCCCTCTGCTCTTCCCCAGTAGCATATTGGACGCCTTCCGACCTGAGGGGCTCATCTTCCAGCGTCATATCGTTTTGCCTTTTGGTACTGTCCATAGGGTTTTCATGGCAAAGATACTGGAGTGGTTTGCCATTTCCTTCTCCAGTGGATCACGTTTTGTCAGAACTCTCTGCTATGACCTTTCCGTCTTGGGTGGCCCTGCACGGCATAGCTCATAGCTTCATTGAATTACGCAAGCCCCTTCGCCACGACAAGGCAGTAATCCATGAAGGGGACTGTACGGTACCTTACGGCTATTAAGGATTGTGGAAAATATTGCACAATTTGTACACCCCTTCTCCTGTATTATAAGTGGGCTGTCCAATTCTGACAAATCTTTTTTTATCAATCAAATGTTAGAACATGGCAATGTCGCGTTGTCTCAACTGCCTCAAAATATTGTATGGTTTTATAGCTGCTGGCAACCTCTGTACAAAGAACTGCTTAATAAATTCCCTTATATTAAGTTTATGGAGAGGCTTCCGTCTTCTTTTGAAGATGATGATTTGTTTCCGCCAAATCAAATTACTCTAGCCGTGATAGATGATCTCATGGCATCGGCCAGTGAGAGCGATCAAATAGAGAAGGCTTTTACACAGTACATTCATCACAGAAACCTGAGCATTATTCTCACACTACAAAACCTGTTTTTTCAAGGTAAGAAAATGAGAACAATAGCTCTGAATTCCAAATATTTGGTTTTATTCAGCAACCCCCGTGATCAGATGCAAATTGTCACACTGGCCAGGCAGATGTATCCCACTAACACAAAGTATTTTTTAGAAGTATTCCAAGATGCCACTCGCAAACCACACGGGTACCTTTTGGTAGATTTGGCAGCCACCACTCCAGAATCCTACAGGTTGAGAACAGGCCTCTTCCCACCTGATTGGCCTACTGTTTACACAATGAAAAAGAAGTGTAAAAACCAGTAGCCCAGTTACCTTAGCAGTAGTTCATTTAAGATGTCAGAGAGGGTACGTTGAAATTGGGGGCTTTAAAAAATCTTAGTGTTCTGAACCAGCCCTCTTCCGGCCTTGTAGTAAGGCAAACCCCTATTCAAACAGAAGAGACTGGAGAGCGTCCAAGGCTGAAAAGCGTTTGCCAAGATTTAATAGTCAATTAACAGAACAAGAAACAAAAACACAGGAACTTGAATCCTCAAGCGGAAGGGTTGCTTTCAGCAACCAGCCCCTCCCCAAACACTCCTTTTATTTAGAGTTCAGGGCGTGGTCTCCCTGTGCCTCCTCCCGAGAAGTCCCACAGCCTTTCTTTGTTTGTTCCTGCTCGACTGCCTCCTGCGTCGGGCGTCCTTGAACAGGACCAGCTGTGGGTCATCATCCTCCGCACTATCGGGCTCATGCAGCTGAGAAGAGGTCCCCGGCTGAGGGCTCTGCAAAGCCTCCAAACCATCATCAGCCGGTTCGTCTTCCACACCCTCCTCCTCCCCCTCATCTGAGTCATCCGATACATCGGAGCCGGCTGTCGGACCCACAGGCTGGCCCTGAGTCACAACACTATCCCGCACCGCAGGGCCCTTCCCCCGGGGCTGCCGATCCGGATGCGGTCGGGATGGGAATTGCTCGTGAAAAGCAGTCACCAACGCAGGGGCATGAACGGCGGTCGCGTCTTCCCATGTGAAGTCCTCCGGCCCGTACCCTTTCCACTCGATTAGGTACTGGAAGAGACCTTTCAGCCAGCGGGAATCCCGGATGCTGGCGACCTCGTACTCGGGGGTGCTGCCACCATCACGAGGTCCTGATGGGGGAGGTTCCGCTTGGCGAAGTGGACAAGCCGGTTGTTCGGGGACCAACAAGGACCGATGGAAGACGGGGTGCACGCGCAGGGAACGTGGCAGAGTTAAACGATAGGCGACCGGGTTGATGACGGCCTCGACTGGGAACGGTCCAAGGTAACGGTGGTCCAGCTTTCTCGCCGGCCGAGTGGATGGTAGGTTCCGGGTGGACAGCCAGACCCGATCCCCCACCGATAGTGGAGGCGTATCCCTTCTCGACCGATCGGCGAACCTCTTGTAGTCGGCCTTGGCCTTCTCCAGCTGCCGTCGCACCAACCGATGGATCGCCTGTAGCTCCGCCATGAATTCGTTCGCTGCCGGCTCCGGTGAGTCCACGGGAGAAAGGGGGAAAAACCGGGGGTGATAACCCACGTTGGCCAAGAACGGTGTCATCTGCGTGGAGGTGTGCTGCGAGTTGTTAAAAGCAAACTCGGCTATGGCCAAATAGTCCACCCAATTGTCCTGCTGCAGGTTAACGTAGCAGCGCAGATACTGCTCTAAGATGCCGATGACCTTCTCGGTACCCCCGTCGGTCTGAGGATGATGTGCGGACGAGAGGCAAACCTTAATGTCCAACGCCCGCATCAACTCCTGCCAGAAGCGGGCTGTAAACTGGGCCCCCCTATCGGAGACGACTCTATCGGGAAGGCCGTGCAGCCGGAACACCTGTTGGATGAACATGCGACTAGTGGCGCGAGCTGACGGTAAGCCGCGACAGGGGATGAAGTGCGCCATCTTGGTCAACATGTCCACCACCACAAACACTGTCGTGAAGCCGGAGGATGGGGGTAGATCCGTCAGAAAGTCCATGGACACAGCCCCCCAGGGTCTCTTGGGTGTTGGCAAAGGCTGCAGTAAACCAGGCGGGGCCCCTGTCGCTGACTTGGCCTGCCTGCATGGGATGCAGGAGGTGACATAAGACTGGACATCGTGTCGGACTCGGGGCCACCAGAAGGTACGGGAGACCAGGTTCAGAGTCTTGAACAGGCCAAAATGCCCCGCAGCCGGGTTATCATGACACTGGCTGAGGACGAGTCCCCTGAGTGGCCCTCCTGGAACATAGAGCCGGTCACGATAATACAGGAGTCCATCCGTGACCGACCAAGGCGAATCTGGCCCCACCTCTTCCTTCCGCTGAGCCACCCATGCCTCCTGCTGCTGCGCCTCCCGGATCCGAGCCCGTATATCCACCGGCTCCCGCACCGCAGCAAAAGACTCGACGGGGATCACTGTCCTGGGCGGAAGCTTGTCTTCCACTCGGGTGTACTCGGGCTTCCTGGACAGAGCATCCGCTCTCTGGTTGTGCCCGCTTGGTATGTACCGCACCCGGAAGTCAAACCTCGCAAAGAAGAGGGACCACCGGATCTGGCGTTGGTTCAAATTCCGAGCGGTCTGCAGGCTTTCCAGATTCTTGTGGTCCGTCCGGACCTCGATTTGATGCCGCGCCCCCTCCAGATGATGCCTCCAAGCCTCGAACGCCGCCTTGATGGCCAGCAGCTCCTTCTCCCAGATGGTATAGTTGCGCTCCGAGGGATTCAATTTCCGAGAGTGATACGCGCAAGGGGAAAGGGTACCGTTGGGCGTCGCTGCCTGGAGTAACACGGCCCCAATGGCAATGTCGGAGGCGTCCGCCTCCACGACAAACGGCCGTTGCGGGTCAGGATGCTTCAAGATGGGCTCCTTCATGAAGGCGTCCTTCAAAGCTTGGAACGCCTGTTGTTCGGGGGCGTTCCACTGGAACCGAGTCTTCTTCTGCAGGAGCCGGGTGAGGGGGGCTGTCAAGGCAGCAAAGCCAGGGATGAATGTTCGATAGTAGTTGGCAAATCCAAGAAGTCGCTGAACATCCTTCACGCGACGCGGGGGTTGCCAACTCTGCAACGACTCAACTTTACTCGGTTCCATGGCGATGCCCTCAGGAGAAATGCGGTGACCCAAGAAATCGATGGTCACCTGGTAGAACTGGCACTTCTCCAACTTGGCAAACAGCCGATGTTTCCGGAGGCGCTGCAGGACCTGACGGAGATGCTGATGATGCACTTCACGCGACGGGGAGTAAATCAGGATGTCGTCCAGGTAAATCACGACAAACTGGTCCAACAGATCTCGAAAGATGTCGTTCATAAAATGCTGAAACACAGCGGGGGCGTTGGTCAGGCCAAACGGCATCACCGTGTACTCGAAATGTCCATAGCGAGTACCAAACGCCGTCTTCCACTCATCACCCGGCCGAACCCTGACGAGGTTGTAAGCTCCACGCAGGTCCAGTTTCGTGAAGATCTTAGCCTCCCGGAGTCGGTCCAAGAGCTCGGGGATGAGGGGCAGCGGGTAGCGGTTACGCACCGTGATGGCGTTGAGTTTCCGGTAGTCACAGCAAAGCCGTAACTCGCCCGACTTCTTTTTGACGAAGAGCACGGGCGCAGACACTGGCGAGGACGAGGGCCGGATGAAACCACGAGCCAAATTCTTTGTCAGGAAGTCCCGCAATGCAGCCAACTCGGGCTCCGACATGGAGTACAAACGCCCCACTGGGAGAGGCGCATCAGGGACTAGATCAATGGAGCAGTCGTAGGGCCTGTGCGGGGGTAATTGGTCCGCCTCTGACTCGCTGAACACGTCAGCAAAGTCGGACAGTTCGGGAGGCAAGGAAACCCCTGGGGAACCCTCCACCTGGCCGGCACAGATATGGCGGGTGTGGTCCACGCACTGCAAACTTGGGAAGGTGACCAAGTTCTGAGACCAATAGATCTGTGGATCATGCGCCCGGAGCCACGCCAGACCCAAGACCACGGGGAAGTGCAGATCCGAAGTGATGTAGAACTGGATGGCCTCCACATGAGAACTGATGGCCATACACACGGGTTGCGTGGCGGCCGTAATAGGCCCGGACAGGAGCACTCGACCATCGATGGTCTCCACAAGCATGGGCGGATCCACCGGACACTGGGGAACAGCCCATTTGGCCACGAAGGCCGAGTCCATAAAGTTAGTGGTAGCCCCAGAGTCAATTAAGGCATGGACCGGAATCCCCTCTGGCTTGCCAGGAAGGATCAGACGTGCCTCCAAAATCAAATGCCGTGGAGGTTCACAGGCACCGTCAGAACGGCGTCGCTCGGCATGGTCGTTGTGGGTCGCCCGATCTATCACACCGGCTAGATCGGGCTCGGGCCGTTTCCCGACAGCAAAGTAGAAGACTTTCTCGGGGCAGGCTTGGTCACTGATGCCCGCTGACGCTTCTTCGGGCAAGAAGCAGCCAAATGTCCAGGGTCCCCACAGTAAAAACACAACCCCCCCGACCGTCGTCTGTCCATTTCCGTCACCGAGAGACGGGACCTGGCGGCACCCAGCTCCATTGGCTCCTCCCTCTGGACTGGGGGCTCACGCACAACAGGAGCGGCAGGGGTCTGTGGGGTGGCACGGCGACTCTTTCGCTGCTGCAGCCGGGCATCGATCCGCAGACAAAGATGGATCAGGCCATTCAGGTCTGAGGGAATGTCCACGCGGGACAGCTCATCCAACACCTCCTCCGACAAGCCATCCTGGAAGGCATCCACGAGCGCAGCCTCATTCCAGGCGGAATCCTGGCTAAGCAGCCGGAAATCACTGATATAGGCCTGTAGGGGGCGCTGACCCTGCCTCAAAGCTTTCAGGCGTCGGGTGGCGGTCTGCGCCTTAATTGGGTCCTCGTACATGAGGCGCATATGGTCACAAAACCCCCCAAAGTTATCCAACAAAGGGCTAGGCTGTGCCAGCAAAGGCGTGCCCCAACGAGCTGCATCCCCCGACAGAAGACTCAACACGAATCCCACCTTATCCCGGTCAGTGGGGAAATCAGCTGCTCTCACGCTGATAAAAAGCTGGCATTGTCCCAGGAAGGCAGGAAACAGTTCTGGATTACCAGCAAATTCATCCGGCATAGCTATCTGACATTTCCTCCTGGGTGGGGGTGCAGCATGTACCTGAGCTTGCAGTTGAGCCACCTGAGCTGCCAGCAAAGTGAGTTGCTGGGTGAGCTGAGCATTCTCGGCACGAAGCTGCTCCATCGTAGTAATAAGGGGTGGGAGGCTGAAAGCAAACTGTTCTGAACCAGCCCTCTTCCGGCCTTGTAGTAGGGCAAACCCCTATTCAAACAGAAGAGACTGGAGAGCGTCCAAGGCTGAAAAGCGTTTGCCAAGATTTAATAGTCAATTAACAGAACAAGAAACAAAAACACAGGAACTTGAATCCTCAAGCGGAAGGGTTGCTTTCAGCAACCAGCCCCTCCCCAAACACTCCTTTTATTTAGAGTTCAGGGCGTGGTCTCCCTGTGCCTCCTCCCGAGGAGTCCCACAGCCTTTCTTTGTTTGTTCCTGCTCGACTGCCTCCTGCGTCGGGCGTCCTTGAACAGGACCAGCTGTGGGTCATCATCCTCCGCACTATCGGGCTCACGCAGCTGAGAAGAGGTCCCCGGCTGAGGGCTCTGCAAAGCCTCCAAACCATCATCAGCCGGTTCGTCTTCCACACCCTCCTCCTCCCCCTCATCTGAGTCATCCGATACATCGGAGCCGGCTGTCGGACCCACAGGCTGGCCATGAGTCACAACACTTAGTAAAGGCTGGACCAAGACAGAGAAAAGCCATCTTATGCAATGCTAATAATGACCTGGTGGGGGCAATAGCAGAAATAGCTCTAAACACCCTAAAAGGAAACCTTCCTCTGAAACCTTCACAATTCCGTCTCTAAAGAGAAAGAAAGGTGTCATTAAAAAGTTGAGTGATAGAAAGGTCTCACTCAAAAAGAAGAAGCAGATCATACTTCAGTCGGGCAGTTTTATTGGTCCCTTACTAGGGACAGCTATTCCGCTTGTGACTAGCCTGTTAGCTGGATAAACCTGTTGTGACTCAGGGCCAGCCTGTGGGTCCGACAGCCGGCTCCGATGTATCGGATGACTCAGATGAGGGGGAGGGAAACGAACCGGCTGATGATGGTTTGGAGGCTTTGCAGAGCCCTCAGCCGGGGACCTCTTCTCAGCTGCGTGAGCCCGAGAGTGCGGAGGAAGATGACCCACAGCTGGCCCTGTTCAAGGACGCCCGACGCAGGAGGCAGTCGAGCAGGAACAAACAAAGAAAGGCTGTGGGACTCCTCGGGAGGAGGCACAGGGAGACCACGCCCTGAGCTCTCTATAAAAGGAGTGTTTGGGGAGGGGCTGGTTGCTGAAAGCAACTTTTCCGCTTGAGAAGACAAGCTCTTGTGTTTTTGTTAACTGCGTAATTAAATCTTGGCAGATGCCTTTTAGCCTTGGACGCTCTCCAGTCTCTTCTTTCTGAATAGGGGTTTGCCTTACTACAAGGCCAGAAGAGGGCTGGTGCAGAACAGTTTGCTTTCAGCCACCCACCCCTTATTACTACGATGGAGCAGCTTCTTGCCGAGAATGCCCAGCTCACCCAGCAACTCACTTTGCTGGCAGCTCAGGTGGCTCAACTGCAAGCTCAGGTACATGCTGCACCCCCACCCAGGAGGAAATGTCAGATAGCTATGCCGGATAAATTTGCTGGTACTCCAGAACTGTTTCCTGCCTTCCTGGGACAATGCCAGCTTTTTATCAGCGTGAGAGCAGCTGATTTCCCCACTGACCGAGATAAGGTGGGATTCGTGTTGAGCCTTCTGTCGGGAGATGCAGCTCGTTGGGGCACGCCTCTGTTGGCACAGCCTAGCCCTTTGTTGGATAACTTTGGGGGGTTTTGTGACCATATGCGCCTCATGTACGAGGACCCGATTAAGGCGCAGACTGCCACCCGACGCCTGAAAGCTTTGAGCCAGGGTCAGCGCCCTCTACAGGCCTATATCAGCGATTTCTGGCTGCTTAGCCAGGATTCCGCCTGGAATGAGGCTGCGCTCGTGGATGCCTTTCAGGATGGCTTGTCAGAGGAGATGTTGGATGAGCTGGCCCGCGTGGACATTCCCTTAGATCTGAATGGGCTGATCCATCTTTGTCTGCGGATCGATGCCCGGCTGCAGCAGCGAAAGAGTCGCCGTGCCACCCCACAGACCCCTGCCGCCCCTGTTGTGCGTGAGCCCCCAGTCCAGAGGGAGGAGCCAATGGAGCTGGGTGCCACCAGGTCCCGTCTATCGGTGACGGAAATGGACAGATGACGATCGGAGGGGTTGTGTTTTTACTGTGGGGACCCTGGACATTTGGCTGCTTCTTGTCCAAAGAAGCGTCAGCGGGCATCAGTGACCAAGCCGGCCCCGAGAAAGTCCCCTGCTTTGCTGTCGGGAAACGGCCCGAGCCCGATCTAGATGGTGTGATAGATCGGGCGACCCACAACGACCACGCCGAGCGACGCCGTTCTGACGGTGCCTGTGAACCTCCACGGCATTTGATTTTGGAGGCACGTCTGATCCTTCCTGGCAAGCCAGAGGGGATTCCGGTCCATGCCTTAATTGACTCTGGGGCTACCACTAACTTTATGGACTCGGCCTTCGTGGCCAAATGGGCTGTTCCCCAGTGTCCGGTGGATCCGCCCATGCTTGTGGAGACCATCGATGGTTGAGTGCTCCTGTCCGGGCCTATTACGGCCGCCACGCAGCCCGTGTGTATGGCCATCAGTTCTCATGTGGAGGCCATCCAGTTCTACATCACTTCGGAACTGCACTTCCCCGTGGTCTTGGGATTGGCGTGGCTCCGGGCGCATGATCCACAGATCTAGTGGTCTCAGAACTTGGTCACCTTCCCAAGTTTGCAGTGTGTGGATCACACCCGCCATATCTGTGCCGGCCAGGTGGAGGGTTCCCCAGGGGTTTCCTTGCCTCCCGAACTGTCCGACTTTGCTGATGTGTTCAGCGAGTCAGAGGCGGACCAATTACCCCCGCACAGGCCCTATGACTGTTCCATTGATCTAGTCCCTGATGCGCCTCTCCCAGTGGGGCGTTTGTACTCCATGTCGGAGCCCGAGTTGGCTGCATTGCGGGACTTCTTGACAAAGAATTTGGCTCGTGGTTTCATCCGGCCCTCGTCCTCGCCAGTGTCTGCGCCCGTGCTCTTCGTCAAAAAGAAGTCGGGCGAGTTACGGCTTTGCTGTGACTACCGGAAACTCAACGCCATCACGGTGCGTAACCGCTACCCGTTGCCCCTCATCCCCGAGCTCTTGGACCGACTCCGGGAGGCTAAGATCTTCACGAAACTGGACCTGCGTGGAGCTTACAACCTCGTCAGGGTTCGGCCGGGTGATGAGTGGAAGACGGCGTTTGGTACTCGCTATGGACATTTCGAGTACACGGTGATGCCGTTTGGCCTGACCAACGCCCCCGCTGTGTTTCAGCATTTTATGAACGACATCTTTCGAGATCTGTTGGACCAGTTTGTTGTGATTTACCTGGACGACATCCTGATTTACTCCCCGTCGCGTGAAGCGCATCATCAGCATCTCCGTCAGGTCCTGCAGCGCCTCCGGAAACATCGGCTGTTTGCCAAGTTGGAGAAGTGCCAGTTCTACCAGGTGACCATCGATTTCTTGGGTCACCGCATTTCTCCTGAGGGCATCGCCATGGAACCGAGTAAAGTTGAGTCGTTGCAGAGTTGGCAACCCCCGCGTCGCGTGAAGGATGTTCAGCGACTTCTTGGATTTGCCAACTACTATCGAACATTCATCCCTGGCTTTGCTGCCTTGACAGCCCCCCTTACCCGGCTCCTGCAGAAGAAGACTCGGTTCCAGTGGAACGCCCCCGAACAACAGGCGTTCCAAGCTTTGAAGGACGCCTTCATGAAGGAGCCCATCTTGAAGCATCCTGACCCGCAACGGCCGTTTGTCGTGGAGGCGGACGCCTCCGACATTGCCATTGGGGCCGTGTTACTCCAGGCAGCGACGCCCAACGGTACCCTTTTCCCTTGCGCGTATCACTCTCGGAAATTGAACCCCTCGGAGCGCAACTATACCATCTGGGAGAAGGAGCTGCTGGCCATCAAGGCGGCGTTCGAGGCTTGGAGGCATCATCTGGAGGGGGCGCGGCATCAAATCGAGGTCCGGACGGACCACAAGAATCTGGAAAGCCTGCAGACCGCTCGGAATTTGAACCAACGCCAGATCCGGTGGTCCCTCTTCTTTGCGAGGTTTGACTTCCAGGTGCGGTACATACCAAGCGGGCACAACCAGAGAGCGGATGCTCTGTCCAGGAAGCCCGAGTACACCCGAGTGGAAGACAAGCTTCCGCCCAGGACAGTGATCCCCGTCGAGTCTTTTGCTGCGGTGCGGGAGCCGGTGGATATACGGGCTCGGATCCGGGAGGCACAGCAGCAGGAGGCGTGCGTGGCTCAGCGGAAGGAAGAGGTGGGGCCAGATTCGCCTTGGTCGGTCACGGATGGACTCCTGTATTATCGTGACCGGCTCTATGTTCCAGGAGGGCCACTCAGGGGACTCGTCCTCAGCCAGTGTCATGATAACCCGGCTGCGGGGCATTTTGGCCTGTTCAAGACTCTGAACCTGGTCTCCCGTACCTTCTGGTGGCCCCGAGTCCGACACGATGTCCAGTCTTATGTCACCTCCTGCATCCCATGCAGGCAGGCCAAGTCAGCGACAGGGGCCCCGCCTGGTTTACTGCAGCCTTTGCCAACGCCCAAGAGACCCTGGGGGGCTGTGTCCATGGACTTTCTGACGGATCTACCCCCATCCTCCGGCTTCACGACAGTGTTTGTGGTGGTGGACATGTTGACCAAGATGGCGCACTTCATCCCCTGTCGCGGCTTACCGTCAGCTCGCGCCAATAGTCGCATGTTCATCCAACAGGTGTTCCGGCTGCACGGCCTTCCCGATAGAGTCGTCTCCGATAGGGGGGCCCAGTTTACAGCCCGCTTCTGGCAGGAGTTGATGCGGGCGTTGGACATTAAGGTTTGCCTCTCGTCCGCGCATCATCCTCAGACCGACGGGGGTACCGAGAAGGTCATCGGCATCTTAGAGCAGTATCTGCGCTGCTACGTTAACCTGCAGCAGGACAATTGGGTGGACTATTTGGCCATAGCCGAGTTTGCCTTTAACAACTCGCAGCACACCTCCACGCAGATGACACCGTTCTTGGCCAACGTGGGTTATCACCCCCGGTTTTTCCCCCTTTCTCCCGTGGACTCACCGGAGCCGGCAGCAAACGAATTCATGGCGGAGTTACAGGCGATCCATCGGTTGGTGCGACGGCAGCTGGAGAAGGCCAAGGCCGACTACAAGAGGTTCGCCGATCGGTCGAGAAGGGATACGCCTCCATTATCGGTGGGGGATCGGGTCTGGCTGTCCACCAAGAACCTACCATCCACTCGGCCGGCGAGGAAGCTGGACCACCGTTACCTTGGACCGTTCCCAGTCGAGGCCGTCATCAACCCGGTCGCCTATCGTTTAACTCTGCCACGTTCCCTGCGCGTGCACCCCGTCTTCCATCGGTCCTTGTTGGTCCCCGAACAACCGGCTTGTCCACTTCGCCAAGCGGAACCTCCCCCATCAGGACCTCGTGATGGCGACAGCACCCCCGAGTACGAGGTCGCCAGCATCAGGGATTCCCGCTGGCTGAAAGGTCGCTTCCAGTACCTGATCGAGTGGAAAGGGTACGGGCCGGAGGACTTCACATGGGAAGACGCGACCGCCGTTCATGCCCCTGCGTTGGTGACTGCTTTTCACGAACAGTTCCCATCCCGACCGCATCCGGATCGGCAGACCCGGGGGAAGGGCCCTGCGGTGCGGGATAGTGTTGTGACTCAGGGCCAGCCTGTGGGTCCGACAGCCGGCTCCGATGTATCGGATGACTCAGATGAGGGGGAGGGAAACGAACCGGCTGATGATGGTTTGGAGGCTTTGCAGAGCCCTCAGCCGGGGACCTCTTCTCAGCTGCGTGAGCCCGAGAGTGCGGAGGAAGATGACCCACAGCTGGCCCTGTTCAAGGACGCCCGACGCAGGAGGCAGTCGAGCAGGAACAAACAAAGAAAGGCTGTGGGACTCCTCGGGAGGAGGCACAGGGAGACCACGCCCTGAGCTCTCTATAAAAGGAGTGTTTGGGGAGGGGCTGGTTGCTGAAAGCAACTTTTCCGCTTGAGAAGACAAGCTCTTGTGTTTTTGTTAACTGCGTAATTAAATCTTGGCAGATGCCTTTTAGCCTTGGACGCTCTCCAGTCTCTTCTTTCTGAATAGGGGTTTGCCTTACTACAAGGCCAGAAGAGGGCTGGTGCAGAACAAAACCATGGATCATGCCGAGAAAATGTATCTGGTATTGCATCATCAGATGGAGCAACTACAGGGCAGGCCCCCTACTATGGGGGCTACAGCCACTAACCGGTTGGAGACTGAGATGCGTGCCATTCTTCAGAGAGCTGATTTGTGTGAGGATGACAAGATTAAGCTCTACAGTTCTGCATTGCAGAGGTATCTAAGACTAACCAGGCAAAATGAGTCTGAAAAGGACAGACTGAATCTCATTTATCCACCGGAAGAACCTCGGCCACTTCCAACATTACCAGAACAGCTGCCACAGCCATCTCCACAGGACACAGCGATGGCCAAGATCCTAAGCGGTGTGAGCACCCGTTACAGGAAAAATGTGGAACTTTTGCTGAACAAAATGAAACAGCATCAGGACATCTCAACCTGGGATGATCATGGTACCTTTTTATACAAAGGGGTCCCTATTCCTGGTACTAATATTTTAGACTTGGTGAAAGGAGCCTCGCAGCACCGAGCCCCTACTGAGAAGTGGAAACCTAAAGGCTGGGATGACTTTATGAATGCTATGGCTGAGGTGAATGTTCTGACCTCTGTGTTGGGGTCTACAGCTGTTAAAGAGCAAATAGAAAAGTTGAAAGATTCTCTGGTTGTTAAGGATGAAACTGCTACTAGCTCCGACTCTGTTATGACAGCCCCTTTTGCAGCTCAGAAGCCTCTGTTTACCAGTACCCCTTCTAGCCCTTGGACATTAAACCCTAGAAGTAGGCTCAGGTTTGGTGACTGGCTCAATTTGTAAAATGAATAAAAACACAGTGAAACAAGTAAAAACGTTTAAGTTTTTTTCTTTATTTTACAGTAAGGCAGGCTTGTCTGCATGCACTGGTGACGGTTACAGGATCCAAGTCCCCTTCCCACATTTATAGTTTTTACAAACAGCTTTACCATTTGATCATTTTTAATATTGACATTGGAGTACATCTTTAAAATATTTTCATAGTCTACTCCTTTAGTCCGGTTCAGTAGAAAAAACACACAGTGTTGCCCGCAAGTCAAAGCGCTGGGGTGTTGCAGTTGGCATTGGTGAAATGTGTACTTCTCAGCTTGCTGCTCTAAAAACATCACTATGGAGCCAGGAAAGTCAGGGCTATCCGGCGGTCTTCCATAAGAATCAAAAAAAATTGCCATATCCGGGAGATGGGAAGTAGAGGGCCAGCCAGTGTTCACCAGGCAGAGTGTGAGGGTGGGTATTTACAATTAATCCAAAAGGTCTTTTGGAGATTTGTCTCTGGGGTAGCAGGTCACAAGGGTAGACCCCTAGAAAGGCTGTATTTCCAGAGAACAAGTGTCGGAGTTGCAGTGTGTCCATACTCACATATAATCAAAAAGCACATTCCTCTTGTGACTTATTTCAATAAGGTTTTCATAGATTGCATAGAGAATCATGTTGACGGTGTTGGGGAGGGGTTGTGCAAATCTAATTTTGGCTCTGAGGTTACTGTTCCTGATCAAAGAATAATGCTCAGAGCACCCCTGATCAGGACTCAAGTCAAAACTGTTGTGTCAGTAGTTAAATGGGAGTGGTTTTACATCGGCGGGAAAACCCTGAGCAGGGGTTGGATGATGATTTCTCGGCGGGAGATTCCTGGCCGGGGATTGGTTAATATTATTGGGCCGTTAAGCATATATCGGGCCTTACTGACGGGGTTCCTCAGTTGACTGTTTGTATAATAAATAAACGTTACCATTGATTCACCTCGCTGTGTACGCTCGTCAATTCGAACATAACAGTGGCGACGAAGGTGGGATCGACGACGGAACAGCGAAGGAAGCAGCGAGAAGCTAGCATCGCGCGAAGCGGGAAATTTGAATCGCAGTCAACCGGAAGCAGCCGATCGCCGTAAACAAAACAGAATGGCGCAAGTCGGATCACTGAAGGAATTTGACCTGAACTACCCCGAAGATTGGGAGGAGTATGTCGGCCAGGTCGAGGGGTTTATGCTGGTAAACGGCATAACCGACGACCGGAAAAAAGCGGTTGCACTCCTCACCATCAGTGGCACACCGGTTTACCGGGTTGCCGTTGGACTGTGTCAACCGCTGCCGGTATCCAGCGTTTCTTACGCCGATCTGCTGGCCAAGCTAAAAGTCCATTTCACCCCGAAGAGATCGGAATTATATTGGAGGCGGATATTCGAGAAACGTAGCCAAAAGCCCGGCGAGTCGATAACACAGTTTGTGGCTGCAGTCAGAGAAGCGGCCCTGCGCTGCAAGTACGACAACCTTGAAATTAGAATCCGCGACAGAGTGGTCCTGGGGCTGCGAGATGAACAATTACAAAACAGGATAATCGCAAAGCCCACAGGAAATCTGCAAGAAGTCCTAGACGAACTTCTCACTTACGAGTCGACTGGTAGATGAGACCCCCCCCACAACAGCATGGGCTCCTCAGCAGAAATTAACCTAGAGAGCCATGTGGACGGCGGGGAGGTGGATTTCCAGTGGGAAGCCGACGTTGATGAAATTGCCCGAAGGTTCGGGAAGATGGCGGCGAGACCCCCGCGCACAGACGGCTCCGACTCCGGAAAGAGACAACAACCTCCACCGCAACAAAGATCCCAGAGGGACAACCAAACCAGACCTCGAGACTCAGAAGCAAGATGCGATAGTTGTGGTGGCAACCACCCCCGAGCAACCTGCCGATTCCGCAATGCTAAATGCAGGAATTGCGGAAAAACGGGCCACATCCAGGCCATTTGCCGTAGCCGACCGCGCAACAACCGACTCCACGACATTGACGCATGGCCCACAGGTAAGGTAACCCCCAAATGTAGTGGCAGAGAGACCCCCAGACCTAAGGCGCACACTTCCAACCGCGGGGAGGGGGTGGGAGTCAACCACGTAGGGAACCCCAGGATCAAGCACATACTAAGGCCTAAATTAAAAATAGAAGTCCTCATGCAGGGCATTCCCTGCAAGATGGAAGTAGATTCGGGGGCCTCAGTATCAATCATTTCGGGCAGTACCTTAAAATACATAGAAAGCAGAAGCGGCCGCAGAATTCCCCTGAAACCGACCCGAATCCAGCTAGCTGACTTTCAGAAAACTCCCATAAACATAAAAGGGAAGGCCACGGTCAGTGTTAGCTACAAGGGATTTAGGGGCCCCTTAGATATCTTGGTTACCGAAGGCCAGAGAACCAGTTTAGTAGGCCTCAATTGGTTCTCGGCCCTCGGAATTTGGGTGGGGGGAATTAACACTATACACCGTCGGACCCTCAAATCCGTCTGCGATAATTTCGCAGACGTATTTGATGGGTCGTTAGGGAAGTACAAGGGCCCCATTAATTTTAACTTGGATCCAGCAGTTAAGCCCATTAGGCTTAAGGCCCGGAGGGTGCCTTTCGCCCTGAAACAAAAAATCGAGGCCGAACTAGATAAGCTAGTAGGCCAGGGCGTGCTGGAACCTGTTGAAGGAGGGCCCTGGGAGACACCAATCGTCACTCCCCTCAAACCGAACGGGGATGTGAGGATTTGTGCCGATTATAAAGCTACCCTTAACCTAGCAATGAAAAAACATGCTTACCCGGTCCTGACGGTGAAACAGGTCCTCGCGACGATCCAGGACGGCGCCATCTTTGCCAAGCTTGACTTGGCGCAGGCGTATTTGCAACTTACTGTGTCTAAGGAAGCCGCTGAGGCTCAAACGATAGTTACCCACAAGGGGGCGTTCCGCGTTCACAGACTTCAATTCGGCATAGATGCAGCTCCAGGCATCTTCCAAGAGGTGATGGAGAGGACCTTAAAGGGCATACCTGGTGTATGCCCTTACTTCGATGATGTCCTGATCGCTGGAAAAACTGAAGAAATCTTAGCTGACAGGCTGGAACAGGTACTGGGGAAATTTAGAGATGCAGGGCTTAAGTTAAAAAGGGAAAAATGTTTTATAGGTGTTAAATCCACTGAATTTTTAGGATACAGAATTGATGCACAGGGCATACATCCCACAGAGGGAAAAATAGAAGCAATTAAATTAGCACCAGAACCCAGAAATAAGGCAGAGCTCCAAGCTTTCTTAGGTCTAATAAATTTCTACCACGCATTCTTGCCACATAAAGCAGCCATAGCTGAACCCCTCCATAGACTGTTAGACAAAAAGACCCCTTGGCAGTGGCAAGAAAAGCACAAACACAGTTTCCAAACCTTAAAGGACATATTGTCCAGCAAGTCAACTGTCACTCACTTTATTGAGAACAAGCCAATTTATCTTGCCTGTGATGCCTCACCTTATGGGGTGGGAGCAGTCATAAGCCACATGGATGCCCAGGGTCAACAGAGGCCAATCGCATACTATTCCAGAACCTTAACCAAAGCTGAACGGAATTATGCGCAAATTGACAGGGAAGCATTAGCCATAGTGGCTGGTGTTAAAAAGTTCCATGATTACCTTTATGGTAGGGACTTCACGATATATACTGACCATAAACCCCTGCTAGGCCTGTTCACCACAGACAAACAGACACCCCAAATCATGTCGCCTAGGATGCTCAGATGGTCTATTTTTTAGCAGCATACACATTCTCCATCAAACATAGGCCTGGGAAGGAGATGGGTCATGCTGATGCCCTCAGCAGACTACCACTGTCAGATACTGGATCAGACCCAGCACCTGCAGGGCAAATCCTATTGTTACAAGAACTACCTGAATGCCCATTGACAGCTAGGAACATCGCATCAGCCACTAGTAAGGACCTCATACTTAGTAGAATAGCAGCTTGGGTCCAAGGTGGGTGGCCCAACAAAAATCCTGACCCCAAATTCACACCTTACTTCAGGAGGAAGGACGAATTGTCCTCACACCAGGGGTGCCTTTTGTGGGGCAATAGGGTTGTCATTCCAGAAGGACATAGGAAGGCAGTTATCGGTGAACTGCATGAGGGGCACCCAGGGATTGTGCATATGAAAGCCCTAGCCAGAAGCCATGTTTGGTGGCCAGGGCTGGACACGGCTATCGAGGAAAGAATAGCTGGGTGTTACCAGTGCCAGAGGTCTAGGCCTGAACAGACACACAAGCCTGTACACATGTGGGAGGTGGCTCGAAACCCATGGTCCCGCATTCATATAGATTTCGCCGGACCATTCCAAGGTCTAACATTCTTGGTTGTTGTTGTAGCTACTCCCGGTGGTTGGAGGTCGTGCCTGTAAACTCCATGACTTCCGCCAAAACTATACAGCTTTTGAGGGGACTCTTTGCCACCCATGGGTTACCTGACGTGATTGTCTCTGACAATGGGCCCCAATTCACATCTAATGAATTTCAGGATTTCCTCAAGGCCAACTGGATTAGGCATGCGACGTCGGCACCCTTCCACCCCTCCTCCAACGGATTGGCTGAAAGTTTTAGTTTAGTTTAGTTTAGTTTTATTTGATTTCTATACCGCCCTTCTCCCTAGGGACTCAGGGCGGTTCACAGGGCATATATAAATAACGATACAAAAGTTAAAAAGAAATTAAACCAGTGCCCAGTTAAAAAACAATAATACATTACTAAAAACACCAATTTAAAAACCCATAATCCCCCATCAGGCCAGACCAGCTAATTCAAATAAGTGGGTCTTCAGGCCGCAACGGAAGGTTCGGAGGTCTGATGCCATCCGGAGTTCCACCAGCAGTTGGTTCCATAATGCCGGAGCGCCCACAGAGAAGGCCCTCCCCCTGGGGGCCACCAGTCGGCATTCCCTGACCGGAGGCACCCTGAGGAGGCCCTCTCTGTGGGCACGTACTGGGCGGAGGGAAGTTGACGCCGGCAGCAGGTGGTCCCTGAGGTAACCCAGACCCATGCCATGTAAGGACTTAAAGATCATGACCAAGACCTTGAACCTCACCCGGAAGACAACTGGTAGCCAATGCAGCTCGCGGAGCAAAGGTGTAAAAGGGAGTACCGGGAAACTCCCAAGACAACTCTCGCGGCCGCATTCTGTACCAGTTGGAGCCTCCGAGTGGTCTTCAAGGGAAGCCCCATGTAGAGAGCATTACAGTAGTCAAGGCGAGAGGTCACGAGCGCATGAGTGACCGTACACAGGGCATCCCGGTGCAGATAGGGCCGCAGCTGGCGCACCAGGCGAACCTGGGCGAACCCCCCCCTAGTCACGGCCACTATATGATCTTCCAGAGTAAGCCGTGAATCTAGGAGGACTCCCAAGTTGCGAGCCCTATCCACGGGGGGTATGAGCTCACCCCCCATAGAAAGAGATGGAACATTTTGAATGTCCCGGGATGCCGGAATGTACAGCCACTCAGTCTTGTCAGGGTTGAGTTGAAGTCTGTTCCTCCCCATCCAGACCCGAACCGCCTCCAGGCAACGGGACATCACAGCGAGGGCATTACTGGGGTGGTTTGGAGTCGAAAAGAAAAGTTGGGTATCATCGGCATATTGATGATACCCAACTCCAAAACCACGAATGATCTCACCCAGCGGTTTCATGTAGATGTTGAACAGGAGAGGCGAGAGAACCGACCCCTGAGGAACTCCACAAACGAGAGACCTAGGGGCCGATCTCTGCCCCCCTGCCAACACCGACTGCGAGCGTCCCAGGAGATAGGAGAACCACTGAAGAACTGTGCCTCCCACTCCCAATCCCCTGAGGCGCCGCAGCAAGATACCATGGTCGATGGTATCGAAAGCTGCCGAGAGGTCTAATAGGACTAGGACAGAGGAATATCCCCTATCCCGAGCCCTCCAGAGATCATTCACCAGAGCGACCAATGCCGTCTCCGTGCTGTACCCGGGCCTGAAACCCGATTGGTAGGGGTCCAAATAATCCGCTTCATCCAGGACCAGAGGGAGCTGATGCGCCACCACACTCTCAACAACCTTCGCAAGAAAGCGAAGGTTGGAGACTGGACGAAAGTTGTTCAATACAGCTGGGTCCAAGGCAGGCTTCTTGAGGAGAGGTCTCACCACCGCCTCCTTCAAGACAGTGGGGAAATAACCCTCACTCAAAGAAGCAGATATAACCGCCTGGAGCCAGCCTCGTGTCCTCTCCCTAGCTGCATAAACCAGCCAGGAAGGGCACGGGTCCAACAAACATGTGGTGGAGCTCAGCCTCCCCATAATCCTGTCCACTTCATCAGGGGTCACAGAATCAAACTCTTCCCAGGTAACATTGACAAGACCGCCCGTGTCCTGATCGCCAGACTCTGCCCAGCTGGAGTCCAAACCGGTCCGAATCCGAGCGATTTTATCCGACAGATGTTGACTAAATTCCTCGGCACGACCCTGCAAGGGATCCTCTCTCACCTCCTGATTAAGAAGTGAGCGAGTCACCCTAAACAGGGCGGCCGGGCGATTATCTGCGGACGCGATGAGGGTGGAGAAGTAATTACACCTCGCCACCCTCATCGCTGCGAGATAAGACCTAATATAGGTTCTTAACCGCAACCGGTCGGGTTCGGATCGGCTAGACCTCCAACAGCTCTCTAGGCCCCGTTTCTGACGCTTCATCTCCCGGAGCTCCGCAGAGAACCATGGAGCTCGCTGGGATCTGCACCGGGTCAGGGGCCGCAAGGGTACAACCCGGAAAGAGACGTCAGGACAACAAAGGACGCACTAAAAAGAATCATCCAAGGCGATTGGCACCAGAGACTGGCCCAGTTCCTGTTGGCCCATCATACGACACCCTGCACGGCAACGGGGAAAAGTCTGGCTGAATTGAGGTGGGGCAGACGGTTAACAACCAAATTAGACAGACTCCACCCAGACAGACTACCTGTGGAACCCGAACTGGACAGTTCAACCCAGTCTCTCAACATCGGAGACTTAGTTTGGGCCAGAAACTATGGACAGGGGGAAAAGTGGACACAAGGGGTAGTCATTGACAAAACAGGGCCTCTATCTTACATTATTGAGGGGGAAGGGGACCGGCTGATTAGGAGACACATTGATCAGCTGAGGAAAAGGTCTCCTGAATTTTTGCAGGCCACAAACGATAGGGATGTCCAAAACCACAACAACATGAACAGACAAGACCAGTGGCTCACAGCACCTGGTGGGGAGGGGGTAGGAACACAAACCAGAGAGGCGGAGCCATCACCTCAGGAAAACACCACCTCAATGTCTGCGGCACTCTTTGTAACACAACAACCCACAGGTGCCTCAAAAACAGATACACTTATACAAACAGCAAGGCCTGAAGGGGAAACAAACAACGGAGCGGGTAGTACGTCTGGTAGATACCCAGCCAGGGTTCATAAGCCACCCGATTACTTAAAGGACTATGTTAAATAATAACACTTATCTGGGGGGGAAGGGGTGTTGTGTCAGTAGTTAAATGGGAGTGGTTTTACATCGGCGGGAAAACCCTGAGCAGGGGTTGGATGATGATTTCTCGGCGGGAGATTCCTGGCCGGGGATTGGTTAATATTATTGGGCCGTTAAGCATATATAGGGCCTTACTGACGGGGTTCCTCAGTTGACTGTTTGTATAATAAATAAACGTTACCATTGATTCACCTCGCTGTGTACGCTCGTCAATTCGAACATAACAAAAACAATACAAAGTATACCCTTGGTTAAACTCTTCCCTGCTGTAAATTGGGTAGCCAGCGCATTACCACCAAAGTTCAGAATCAGTTCAATCATGGCCTGGTAAGAATAGCAATGATGGCTCTGTGTAATAAGCCGATCTCCCAAGGTAACATCCAGCTGATTAAACAGTGATGCTATGGGGTAGTTGGTCAGGGCCACCCTAGCCCCGTCATCAATATCTGATCCGTCAATCTTGCAACTCACATACAGCAGGGTGTTGTTTAAATCCGTGTAATGCTCACCATGCCCCGTGATAAAAAATTCCAGGGGAGCATTGGGTGTCAGCGCTGATAAAGGTGGGATCTCGACATAGGTACTGTTTTCAATACTGGTCTCTGTAGGTGCCAGTTGAAAAAGATCCAGTTCTGATTTAACACATTCCTCTGAAGCAGAATGAATAAATGCCATATTGTATTAGAATATGTCTTCCTTGTCACAGGGCTTCCTCTTGGTATGGTAGTGTTGTGACTCAGGGCCAGCCTGTGGGTCCGACAGCTGGCTCCGATGTATCGGAGGACTCAGATGTGGGGGAGGAGGGAAACGAACCGGCTGATGATGATTTGGAGGCTTTGCAGAGTCCTCAGCCGGGGACCTCTTCTCAGCTGCGTGAGCCCGAGAGTGCGGAGGAAGATGACCCACAGCTGGCCCTGTTCAAGGACGCCCGATGCAGGAGGCAGTCGAGCAGGAACAAACAAAGAAAGGCTGTGAGACTCCTCGGGAGGAGGCACAGGGAGACCACGCCCTGAGCTCTCTATAAAAGGAGTGTTTGGGGAGGGGCTGGTTGCTGAAAGCAACTTTTCCGCTTGAGAAGACAAGCTCTAGTGTTTTGGTTAACTGCGTAATTAAATCTTGGCAGTAGCCTTTTAGCCTTGGACGCTCTCCAGACTCTTCTTTTTGAATAGGGGTTGCGAGAAGAGGGCTGGTTCAGAACAGTTTGCTTTCAGCCACCCACCCCTTATTACTACGATGGAGCAGCTTCTTGCCGAGAATGCCCAGCTCAACCAGCAACTCACCTTGCTGGCCACTCAGGTGGCACAACTGCAGGCTCAGGTACATGCTGCCCCCCCACCCAGGAGGAAATGTCAGATAGCTATGCCGGATAAATTTGCTGGTAAACCAGAACTGTTTCCTGCCTTCCTGGGACAATGCCAGCTTTATATCAGCGTGAGAGCAGCTGATTTCCCCACTGACCGAGATAAGGTGGGATTCGTGTTGAGCCTTCTGTCGGGAGATGCAGCTCGTTGGGGCACGCCTCTGTTGGCACAGCCTAGCCCTTTGTTGGATAACTTTGGGGGGTTTTGTGACCATATGCGCCTCATGTACGAGGACCCGATTAAGGCGCAGACTGCCACCCGACGCCTGAAAGCTTTGAGGCAGGGTCAGCGCCCTCTACAGGCCTATATCAGCGATTTCCGGCTGCTTAGCCAGGATTCCGCCTGGAATGAGGCTGCGCTCGTGGATGCCTTCCAGGATGGCTTGTCGGAGGAGGTGTTGGATGAGCTGTCCCGCGTGGACATTCCCTCAGACCTGAATGGCCTGATCCATCTTTGTCTGCGGATCGATGCCCGGTTGCAGCAGCGAAAGAGTCGCCGTGCCACCCCACAGACCCCTGCCGCCCCTGTTGTGCGTGAGCCCCCAGTCCAGAGGGAGGAGCCAATGGAGCTGGGTGCCGCCAGGTCCCGTCTATCGGTGACGGAAATGGACAGACGACGTTCGGAGGGGTTGTGTTTTTACTGTGGGGACCCTGGACATTTGGCTGCTTCTTGTCCAAAGAAGCGTCAGCGGGCATCAGTGACCAAGCCGGCCCTGAGAAAGTCCCCTGCTTTGCTGTCGGGAAACGGCCCGAGCCCGATCTAGACGGTGTGAAAGATCGGGCGACCCACAACGACCACGCCGAGCGATGCCGTTCCGACGGTGCCTGTGAACCTTCACGGCATTTGATTTTGGAGGCACGTCTGATCCTTCCTGGCAAGCCAGAGGGGATTCCGGTCCATGCCTTAATTGACTCTGGGGCTACCACTAACTTTATGGATTCGGCCTTTGTGGCCAAATGGGCTGTTCCCCAGTGTCCAGTGGATCCGCCCATGCTTGTGGAGACCATCGATGGTCGAGTGCTCCTGTCCGGGCCTATTACGGCCGCCACGCAACCCGTGTGTATGGCCATCAGTACCCATGTGGAGGCCATTCAGTTCTACGTCACTTCGGAACTGCACTTCCCCGTGGTCTTGGGACTGGCGTGGCTCCGGGCGCATGATCCACAGATCTATTGGTCTCAGAACTTGGTCACCTTCCCAAGTTTGCAGTGCGTGGACCACACCCGCCATATCTGTGCCGGCCAGGTGGAGGGTTCCCCAGGGGTTTCCTTGCCTCCCGAACTGTCTGACTTTGCTGACGTGTTCAGCGAATCAGAGGCGGACCAATTACCCCCGCACAGGCCCTACGACTGCTCCATTGACCTAGTCCCTGATGCGCCTCTCCCAGTGGGGCGTTTGTACTCCATGTCGGAGCCCGAGTTGGCTGCATTGCGGGACTTCCTGACAAAGAACTTGGCTCGTGGTTTCATCCGGCCCTCGTCCTCGCCAGTGTCTGCGCCCGTGCTCTTCGTCAAAAAGAAGTCGGGCGAGTTACGGCTTTGCTGTGACTACCGGAAACTCAACGCTATCACGGTGCGTAACCGCTACCCGCTGCCCCTCATCCCCGAGCTCTTGGACCGACTCCGGGAGGCTAAGATCTTCACGAAACTGGACCTGCGTGGAGCTTACAACCTCGTCAGGGTTCGGCCGGGTGATGAGTGGAAGACGGCGTTTGGTACTCGCTATGGACATTTCGAGTACACGGTGATGCTGTTTGGCCTGACCAACGCCCCCGCTGTGTTTCAGCATTTTATGAATGACATCTTTCGGGATCTGTTGGACCAGTTTGTTGTGATTTACCTGGACGACATCCTGATTTACTCCCCGTCGCGTGAAGCGCATCATCAGCATCTCCGTCAGGTCCTGCAGCGCCTCCGGAAACATCGGCTGTTTGCCAAGTTGGAGAAGTGCCAGTTCTACCAGGTGACCATTGATTTCTTGGGCCACCGCATTTCTCCTGAGGGCATCGCCATGGAACCGAGTAAAGTTTAATTTAATTTAATTTAATTTAATAACATTTATATACCGCCCTTCTCCCTGAGGACTCAGGGCGGTTCACAGGGCAGAATAAAATAGGAAATACAAACATTAAAAAACAGATTAAACAATTGCCCTAGTTAAAAACAATATAAATACAACGTTAAAAACCCCAGAAAAATTAAAAAACGAAAGATAAAACAACCCCAACACTCCCCCTCAGGCTAGGCCGGCTTGTACAAACAAAAATGTCTTGAGATCGCGGCGAAAGGAGCGAAGATCGGGCGCCGTCCGGAGCTCTACCGGTAGCTGATTCCACAGCTCCGGAGCGCCCACAGAGAAGGATCTCCCCCTGGGGGCCACCAATCGACATTCTCTGATCGGTGGCACCCTGAGGAGGCCCTCTCTGTGGGAACGCACAGGGCGCAGGGAGCTTGATGCCGGCAGCAGATGTTCCCTGAGGTACTCCGGCCCCATGCCATGGAGTGCTTTGAATACCGTTACCAGTACCTTGAATCTCACCCGGAAGACAACTGGCAACCAATGCAGCTCACGGAGCAGAGGTGTAACGTGGGAGTATCGGGAGACTCCCAACACCACTCTCGCGGCTGCATTCTGTACCAGTTGGAGCTTCCGAGTGGTCCTCAAGGGCAGCCCCATGTAGAGAGCGTTGCAGTAGTCCAGACGGGAGGACACGAGCGCATGAGTGACCGTGCATAGATCATCCCGGCTAAGATAGGGCCGCAACTGACGCACCAGGCGAACCTGTGCAAAGGCCCCCCTAGTCACGGCTCCTATATGATCTTCCAAGGTGAGCCGTGAATCTAGGAGGACCCCCAAGTTGCGAGCCCTATCTACGGGGGGTAATAATTCACCCCCCATAGCTAGAGGTGGAATGTCCGAATAAACCCGGGATGAAGGTATGCAAAGCCACTCAGTCTTGTCGGGGTTGAGCCGGAGTCTGTTCCTCCCCATCCAGACCCGAACCGCCTCCAGGCAACGGGACATCACGTCGAGGGCATCACTGGGGTGGTTTGGGGTCGAAAAGAAAAGTTGGGTATCATCAGCGTACTGATGATACCCAACTCGAAAGCCACGAATGATCTCACCCAGCGGCTTCATGTAGATGTTGAACAGGAGAGGCGAGAGGACCGACCCCTGAGGAACTCCACAAATGAGAGACCTCGCGGTCGACCTCTGCCCCCCTGCCAACACCGACTGCGAACGTCCCAAGAGATAGGAGGAGAACCACCGTAAAACTGTGCCTCCCACTCCCAATCCCCTGAGACGCCGCAGCAAGATACCATGGTCGATGGTATCGAAAGCCGCCGAGAGGTCTAATAGGACTAGGACAGAGGAATGCCCCCTGTCCCGAGCCCTCCAGAGATCATTCACCAGCGCGACCAATGCCGTCTCCGTGCTGTGCCCGGGCCTGAAACCCGATTGGTACGGGTCTAGATAGTCCGCTTCATCCAGGACCAGAGGGAGCTGATGCGCCACCACACTCTCAACAACCTTCGCAAGAAAGCGAAGGTTGGAGACAGGACGAAAGTTGTTCAATACAGCCGGGTCCAGGGCAGGCTTCTTGAGGAGAGGCCTCACCACCGCCTCCTTCAAGACGGCGGGGAAGATACCCTCACTCAAAGAAGCCGATATAACTGCCTGGAACCAGCTGCGTGTCCTCTCCCGGGCTGCATAAACCAGCCAGGAAGGGCACGGGTCCAATAAACATGTGGTGGTGCTCAGCCTCCCCATGATCCTGTCCACTTCCTCCGGAGTCACAGAATCAAACTCCTCCCAGATGATATCGACAAGACCACCCGTGTCCTGATCGTCAGACTCTGCCCAGTCAGAGTCCAAACCGGTCCGAATCCGAGCGATTTTGTCCGACAGATGTTGGTTAAACTCCTCGGCACGTCCCTGCAAGGGATCCTCCCTCACCTCCTGATTTAGGAGGGAGTGAGTCACCCTAAACAGGGCAGCCGGGCGATTATCTGCGGACGCAATAAGGGTGGCGAAGTGGTTGGACCTCGCCTCCCTAGTTGCAGCGAGATAAGACCTAATATAGGCTCTTAGTCGCAATCGGTCGGGTTCGGATCGGCTGGACCTCCAACCGCTCTCTAGGCCCCGTCTCCGACGCTTCATCTCCCGGAGCTCCGCAGAAAACCATGGAGCCCGGCGGGATCTGCACCGGGTCAGGGGCCGCAAGGGTACAACTCGGTCAAGGGCCTCAGTGGCCGTCCTTTCCCAGGCTTCCACTAAGGCCTCGGCCGAGCTGTGAGCGAGGGAGGCAGGTGGGGACCCCAGCGCTGCCTGGAACCTCTGGGGATCCATTAAGCGTCTGGGGCGGTACCATTTGAGTGGTTCCAAACACCCACGGCGGGGGGTGGCAAAACGGAAGACCAGCCGCAGGAGATGATGATCGGTCCATGACAGGGGCATAATAGTTGAGTCGTTGCAGAGTTGGCAACCCCCGCGTCGCGTGAAGGATGTTCAGCGACTTCTTGGATTTGCCAACTACTATCGGACATTCATCCCTGGCTTTGCTGCCTTGACAGCCCCCCTCACCCGGCTCCTGCAGAAGAAGACTCGGTTCCAGTGAAACGCCCCCGAACAACAGGCGTTCCAAGCTTTGAAGGACGCCTTCATGAAGGAGCCCATCTTGAAGCATCCTGACCCGCAACGGCCGTTTGTCGTGGAGGCGGACGCCTCCGACATTGCCATTGGGGCCGTGTTACTCCAGGCAGCGACGCCCAACGGTACCCTTTTCCCTTGCGCGTATCACTCTCGGAAATTGAATCCCTCGGAGCGCAACTATACCATCTGGGAGAAGGAGCTGCTGGCCATCAAGGCGGCGTTCGAGGCTTGGAGGCATCATCTGGAGGGGGCGCGGCATCAAATCGAGGTCCGGACGGACCACAAGAATCTGGAAAGCCTGCAGACCGCTCGGAATTTGAACCAACGCCAGATCCGGTGGTCCCTCTTCTTTGCGAGGTTTGACTTCCGGGTGCGGTACATACCAAGCGGGCACAACCAGAGAGCGGATGCTCTGTCCAGGAAGCCCGAGTACACCCGAGTGGAAGACAAGCTTCCGCCCAGGACAGTGATCCCCGTCGAGTCTTTTGCTGCGGTGCGGGAGCCGGTGGATATACGGGCTCGGATCCGGGAGGCGCAGCAGCAGGAGGCGTGGGTGGCTCAGCGGAAGGAAGAGGTGGGGCCAGATTCGCCTTGGTCGGTCACGGATGGACTCCTGTATTATCGTGACCGGCTCTATGTTCCAGGAGGGCCACTCAGGGGACTCGTCCTCAGCCAATGTCATGATAACCCGGCTGCGGGGCATTTTGGCCTGTTCAAGACTCTGAACCTGGTCTCCCGTACATTCTGGTGGCCCCGAGTCCGACACGATGTCCAGTCTTATGTCACCTCCTGCGTCCCATGCAGGCAGGCCAAGTCAGCGACAGGGGCCCCGCCTGGTTTACTGCAGCCTTTGCCAACGCCCAAGAGACCCTGGGGGGCTGTGTCCATGGACTTTCTGACGGATCTACCCCCATCCTCCGGCTTCACGACAGTGTTTGTGGTGGTGGACATGTTGACCAAGATGGCGCACTTCATCCCCTGTCGCGGCTTACCGTCAGCTCGCGCCACTAGTCGCATGTTCATCCAACAGGTGTTCCGGCTGCACGGCCTTCCCGATAGAGTCGTCTCCGATAGGGGGGCCCAGTTTACAGCCCGCTTCTGGCAGGAGTTGATGCGGGCGTTGGACATTAAGGTTTGCCTCTCGTCCGCGCATCATCCTCAGACCGACGGGGGTACCGAGAAGGTCATCGGCATCTTAGAGCAGTATCTGCGCTGCTACGTTAACCTGCAGCAGGACAATTGGGTGGACTATTTGGCCATAGCCGAGTTTGCCTTTAACAACTCGCAGCACACCTCCACGCAGATGACACCGTTCTTGGCCAACGTGGGTTATCGCCCCCGGTTTTTCCCCCTTTCTCCCGTGGACTCACCGGAGCCGGCAGCGAACGAATTCATGGCGGAGTTACAGGCGATCCATCGGTTGGTGCGACGGCAGCTGGAGAAGGCCAAGGCCGACTACAAGAGGTTCGCCGATCGGTCGAGAAGGGATACGCCTCCATTATCGGTGGGGGATCGGGTCTGGCTGTCCACCAGGAACCTACCATCCACTCGGCCGGCGAGGAAGCTGGACCACCGTTACCTTGGACCGTTCCCAGTCGAGGCCGTCATCAACCCGGTCGCCTATCGTTTAACTCTGCCACGTTCCCTGCGCGTGCACCCCGTCTTCCATCGGTCCTTGTTGGTCCCCGAACAACCGGCTTGTCCACTTCGCCAAGCGGAACCTCCCCCATCAGGACCTCGTGATGGCGACAGCACCCCCGAGTACGAGGTCGCCAGCATCAGGGATTCCCGCTGGCTGAAAGGTCGCTTCCAGTACCTGATCGAGTGGAAAGGGTACGGGCCGGAGGACTTCACATGGGAAGACGCGACCGCCGTTCATGCCCCTGCGTTGGTGACTGCTTTTCACGAACAGTTCCCATCCCGACCGCATCCGGATCGGCAGACCCGGGGGAAGGGCCCTGCGGTGCGGGATAGTGTTGTGACTCAGGGCCAGCCTGTGGGTCCGACAGCCGGCTCCGATGTATCGGAGGACTCAGATGTGGGGGAGGAGGGAAACGAACCGGCTGATGATGATTTGGAGGCTTTGCAGAGTCCTCAGCCGGGGACCTCTTCTCAGCTGCGTGAGCCCGAGAGTGCGGAGGAAGATGACCCACAGCTGGCCCTGTTCAAGGACGCCCGATGCAGGAGGCAGTCGAGCAGGAACAAACAAAGAAAGGCTGTGAGACTCCTCGGGAGGAGGCACAGGGAGACCACGCCCTGAGCTCTCTATAAAAGGAGTGTTTGGGGAGGGGCTGGTTGCTGAAAGCAACTTTTCCGCTTGAGAAGACAAGCTCTAGTGTTTTTGTTAACTGCGTAATTAAATCTTGGCAGTAGCCTTTTAGCCTTGGACGCTCTCCAGACTCTTCTTTTTGAATAGGGGTTGCGAGAAGAGGGCTGGTTCAGAACAGGTATCTCCTCTTGGTATGGCGGGACTTTTTCACAAGTCTTCTCTTTTTAAATGGAACAGGCGGGCCCAATGCGTAATTCTTCCTGGCTATGATCATCCCTGATCCATCCTGCCCCCTCTCAACAACACGGGATACAAGATGCCCCACAACATCTCTGGCAATGTTTTTGGCAGCAGATTTCACATGCAGCTTAATGATTTCTAATCCTAGCCTCAAAAAGGCATTGCTTTTCAAAAAAGCCCATGGAACAGACCCCCTAAACCTGTCCTGTACATAATGGGGGCTCCTCGGAAGTCTGGAAGGCCGCCACCAGCTTGTGCCCTGTAGTAAGCCACGTAGTCTTGAGGGTTCCCATGCTCCTTGATCACAACCATCCTTCACTTTTCCGAGGCCTAAAATGAAGCTTGACAATCACCTTCCCGTGATAAAAATGCACATTTTTGTCCTGATCAGTTTTGATTTCTATGGTAATGGTATCGATGTGATGTTTGCTGACCGGTACATAATGTGGATGGTCATAGGTCATTGTGACGAAATCACTGTCTTGCCCTTGCACAGGCACACAGTGCAGTAATGCCACATAGAAGTCGACCACTATCTGGAGCTCTACAATGTCTGTGTAAACATATACAGTAAGGTGCTGAATCCAGGGAACATACCTAACAGATGTCCAAGTTCTCTGCTAACTAGAATGGTGTGCGGTTCATATCCTTTAAGATTAATTTTTCGACCCACTGAATCATCTACCAGGTTTTGGTGCTTTTGGCAGTGTGGGCAGGTGCCAGGTCCTGCTGGAAAATGAAGTCAGCATCCCCATAAAGCTCGTCTGCGGAAGGAAGCATGAAGTGCTCCCAAATCTCCTGGTAGATGTCTGCGTTGACCCTGGACTTAATGAAGCACAGTGGACCAACACCAGCACATGACATGGCTCCCCAAATCAACACAGACTGTGGAAACTTCACACTGGACTTCAAGCATCTTGCAACGTGTACCTCTCCATTCTTCCTCCAGACTCTGGGTCCTTGGTTTCCAAATGAGATGCAAAAGTTGCTCTCATCAGAAAAGAGGACTTTGGACCACTGAGCAACAGACCAGGTCTGTTTTTCTTTAGCCTAGGTAAGACGCTTGCTTCTGACGTTGTTTGTTGTTCAGGAGCAGCTTGACAAGAGGAATACAACATTTGAAGCCCATGTCCAGGATCCGTCTGTGTGTGGTGGCTCTTGATGCACTGACTCCAGCCTCAGTCCACTCCTTGTGAAAGTCCCCAACACTTTTGAATGGCCTTTTCCTAACAATCCTCTCCAGGCTGCGGTCATCCCTGCTGCTTGTGCACCTTTTTCTTCCACATTTTTCCCTTCCACATAACTTTCTATTAATGTGCTTTGATACAGCACTTTGGGAACATCCAACTTCTTTTGCAATTACCTTTTGAGGCTTTCCCTCCTTATGGAGGGTGTCAACGATGGTTTTCTGCACAACTGTCAGGTCAGCAGTCTTCCCCATGATTGTGATTCCTACTGAACCAGACTGAGAGACCATTTAAAGGCTCAGGAAGCCTTTGCAGGTGTTATGGCTTAATTAGCTGATTAGAGTGGGACACTTTGAGCCTAGAATATTGCACCTTTTCACAATATTCTAATTTTCTGAGATTGTGGATTTGGGGTTTCCATGAGCTGTACGCCATAATCATCACAATTATGACAAATCACAGCTTGAACTATCTTGCTTTGCATGTAATGAGTCTATCTCATATATTACTTTCCCCTTTTAAGTTGCATTACTGAAATAAATGAACTTTTGCGTGATATTCTAATTTTTCGAGTTTCACCTGTATTTACTCGGCTGCTGACATGCCTCATAATTATTTATAGGAAGTGCCTGAGGATTTCCCAACAATATATTCATTACAGGTAAAATGTGGAAACATGTCTTACAAAAAAAACACTGAACAGGTGTTTCCTTTCAATTAATGTTCAGTAAATTTCATAACTTTTTTTCTTCAAAAAAACCCTCTCTAACCACTTCCAAAAATGCTTGTTAATCCATTTCTGATGTAAATTCCAGCCAATGAGAAAGCTTGTGTTTCCTTAATACCTTCAAACAGTCCATATATACTTTTGAATGCCCGAAATGTAAGAGGATGCTTCCAAATATGATTTTTTTAAAATAAAAAATGCCATGCTATAGCATTTATTTTATGTTCTATTTTAATTGTTGTGAGGTTTATGTTCAGAAAAAAACTAACTCATCCTCCAACCTTAGGATTATCATTATTTAAATTGAGGAAATCAGGCACTGTACACATGATAGGATGATCTCCACAGAGCATGTTCAGAAAACTTTCGCATACTGACCATATTTTAAACAAGAGATTATTTTAAAGGAAACATTTTGAGGGCTCCCCCGCCTGTCTTTTGGCTAAGTTTCCCATGGAAGCAAAAGAAGCATTAGATAGTGATTGTTCCTTGAGTCTAGGAAAAACTTAACCAAATTTATTAGCCCAAACCAAGCTGAACCTGATTATTCTGCAAAATAACTCTGGAACAGAATTCTTCTGCAAATGCTAATATGTCATTTTTATATACCAACTGCTAAATTTCTTTTTGAAGGGCTCGATCCACCCAAATTTAAGCATTCTTCAGACTGCAATCCTTAAATAATCCCAGTGAACTCAGTGAGATGTGCACAGGTTTTTATTGTTACTAAATCCCCATTGATTTCAGTGAGAAAAGGAAGAACTACCTGAATTTAATGATTTAAAGTATTAGGGGAAAAATATTTTACATTTGATTGGACACGATCACAGTTGCAACCCTGTAGACATTTACTTGAAAATAATCTCAATTTAGCCTGCTAGTACTTAGTGCGAAATACAGTGCCTGAGGTCGGACTATAAAGTGTGCAAGACAGTCTTTCCTTCTTCCAACTATCCACCTCTCCCTTCCTTTGATACCACAAAAGAAGAGTATAAGTTGGATAAGAATGGGGTGCAGACTGGTTTTCCATATATTATTATATTATTTCAAGAGGAAATCTTGTTAGTACAGCATTTGAATGTATCAGTCACCAACTAGTTCAGATGACCACTATTTCTTGTCTCATCCTTCCCCACTCCTTTCTTTCCCAATAGGTTTATTCTCAAATGGGGTCCCAGGATTTGTAAGGATCAGACTTCTACTCTGATTATTCTCAGAATTGTAGTCACATGGCCCTCTGTGACTTCTTTTAATTAATGTATTTTAATTTCTGCCAGAAAAAAACCCTTCTGTTCTTCCTTGGAATGTCACTCTATCCATCCACAAATCTATCTTCCCATTTTCTGGCAGATGACATATTTCCTAAGCCAGCTCAGATCTACTTTACTACCAAACAAACTAGGGTCTTTACAATCCACACTCTTACACACACCATGGTCGATATATTCATTATGACCATTTCCACTCTGTAAGAAGAAAATGTACTTCAAAGAAAGGATGCTTAACGGAGGGGGCAAAAGGAAAAATCTTCAGATACTAAAAGCTTTTCCAAGAGGTTCCTCACCATCTACAACCTAGCTTTCAATAATACGTAATGATAGTGATAATAATGAACATCTGGTTGACTGTGCGACGAACCATAGCAACAACAACCATGTGAAAAGCATCTCTCGTCTACGTGCATCCAGAGGCCTTGAACTGTAACTAAAGAGGTATTCATCTCCCACCCTCTTAGAGAAAACTTTAGAAAAAAGCACAATTCACATCGCATTTTCCCGGCTGAGATAAGTAGCCTTGACATAATGAAGGAGAGTGAAATAGTGTAGCATGGCCGTTTATAGATTTGGGGGTGAGACGGGGGTGGGGGTGGGGGAGGGAGAAATCTCTAAGAGTCTTAGAGAAGGCAAAGAGAGGACAAAACTCAACATTTATCTTTCATGTTTCTGGAGGGGGGGAATCAATTCCCCTCCCGCACCGACATCGCGGCAGCATCCACCCACCCCGGCGCCCCCTCCCATCCCCGTTTGTACTCTACGTTTCGCTTTCTTAAGTCTCAACGTTTGGCAACCTGGCATCGACAGAACGCAACCCATCCTTAATGCGGAATGGGAAGAGTGGTTGACAGCCCGGGCGCCCCCCCCCCTCCGGGGGGGCAGGATTAATTTAGGCTTGCCCTGACGTTTTATCAACCTCACGAAAAAAGTTTGCCCAATCATTTCGCTGGAAGCTCCCAACCCGGCAGTCCCGACTGTAGTCTTCTTTTTTCTTGGCTGGGAAGTTGATGCTGGAGGAGGAAAGGGGGTTAAGCGACTGGTTGCTTTGGTGGTTGGTTTTCTTTTTTTTTTCAACCAGCTCTCCCCGCTCCAGATACTCTAATATCTGTAGAGCAGTTTAACTAGAGATCTCCTTATTTTTATTTCTTGTTCTCTTACTCGTTCGTTCGTTCATTGAACCGCGGTGCTTGTAGGATGTCCAAGAATGTCAATTTCTGGAACTCTTAACAATTACTATGTCGACTCCATTATAAGCCCTGACAACGAAAACTCTCCCGCCGCCAAATTATCTCCCGGACAATACTCAAACTCCAGGCAAACTACCCATACTGAAATCCTCGAGTTCCCCTCCTGTAGTTTTCAGCCCAAACCTTCTGTTTTCAGCGCTTCCTGGACGCCTCTGCCGCCACACACTACTGCTACTCTTCCTTCGGTCTACCATCCCTACCTCCAGCACCAAAACAACCCTACCTCAGAGAATAGGTTTGTACGAAGCTGGCTGGACCCAGTGACCAAAACAAAGCATAGCCGGGCAGGGACCAGTTAAAACAGAACCGCTGCTGGGACACCCCGGGGAGATCCGTAAACAGGGGACACAGGAGTACCACTTAGACCCTTCTGCTGGAAGGGAAGGGATCGCTTTCAGTCAAAAGTCCCAGCTTCGAGGACAATAAAGTTTGTGAAGGAAGCGAGGACAAAAGCAGGCCAGATCAAACTAAGTTATAAAAAGTGAGGAAGTAAACATCATAAAAACCTAAGAGGGGGTGTCATAAAAGGCACAACGGGCAGCTTTAAAAAAAATAAAAGAGAAATCTGCCTCTTCCCCCATCTAAGCCACTGGTGTTAATCTAGAATTGGGGGTTCTGGAGTGGGTGGTTTGCTCGACTTAGTGTATTGTTGGAAAACTTCAGTGAAATAGGAATGGAAATTGAACAGTGAGGGTTGGAAGGGACGCAGCCGGTGGCTTGAGGAAGGAAAAGTTACTCCGCGGGCTTCGATTGTATATGAAATTGGCGGTGGGGGGGAGACAAAGATAATAGATTGGGAAAGGGGTTGAGTGAGCCTCGGCGTGTGTATCTGTGTGCATGTTTGGAGAGAGACTGCGGGAGGAATCGGCTGGAAGAATGAATATAGTATGGAAAGAAGATCTCATTGACAACTAAGAAGGGGGATTCAGGCATGGGTACGAATATTTCAGAGCCAATGCCTCTCCTTCTCCCTTCCCAAAAAAGAATAAAGAGAAACAAGCTTAATTAAGGTTGTTTGTTTTAAATTTGCTTAGAGGATCAGATTGTCAAACTCTTAAACTTAACCTCGTGTCCCTTCTGCAATTTGGTGACTATTATCTCCCTCCCCTTCCCCAATACACAGTCACCTTCGAGGAAGAACATCGTGAAAAAGACTTGGGGTGAGGCGGGTCAGGAAGGGAGATGCGACAAAATTTAATGCGAATCCTCTTTTGTTTCTTACCTATAATGCAAGGTGAGGGAGATCGGCTTCTTTCTCCCTGCCCTTTGCCCAGTGCCGGGGATGTTTCCAATGATGTGTGTGGATTACCTGATAGTTTAAAATCCGGGTGCTAGTTCATCCACAAGATGACTTTCCAAGTTTTTTGTTTTGGTTTAGGGGTTTTATTTGTAGGGGAGGGGGCGTCGATGACAATGGTGATGGCGATGATTGATTTGAGTTTTTCAAATTTCGCTGACATTTGTGCCAGTGTCTCGATCTTGATAGTATCCCTGCCCTTGGGAGTGGACGGGAGCGAGAAAGCAGGGTTTGTGCCGCAATATTGGCAGAAAATCCAGATCAGACCTAAGGGAATATTTGAAAAGAATGGGAAGATTAAAGATAAAAGCTTATCTGCCCCTCTATTCCCTCCCCTGCCTACCTTCTCGCCGGCCCCGGAATGAAGAGGGGGGGAAACCCTTGCCCGAGAAATTTCTTGGTTCCCCGAGATCCAAGCTGCCGACCAGCATCCTGTGCAATGCAGCTGGAAAAGTCTGTCCGGTGGATGTGGCAATAAGGCAGAAGTGGCGAAAAAGCAAAAAGGACCCCATTTGCCTCAGATTGAAGCTGGGCTTTCACCTCGCTGCAGTTCAGCTCCTCCCTAAACTTGTTTATTGATAGAAAGGCATTCACCTGAATCCAATCAACACACAGTCCCCATTTGATTAGGGGTTAGGAGGATCACGATAAAAACACAGGTATTCTGGACAACATACAGGCAATTAGTTTCTCCCTTGAAGCAGAAAGGGAAAGGAAAAGGAATTTCTACTGTATGTGAGTGATGGAAAATATGCCTTAATGCCAGTGTTTAAAAGATGATGCATGTGGATTGCTTACCTACCCATGTGCCATATACATAAATGAATTCATTTAAAACATTTGAATGAAGTTCCTTCCTTCCCTTATGTGTAAATAAATATATTCTTCCAGCTCTGAATAAATTCCTCGGTGTGGTTTTCTTTTTTCCCCCTTTCTAAAGTACTATTTGCCTATTTGCATGTCAAACATGACTGTTTTGATATACAGCAGGCATATTTTGTACAACTATTTTTCCAACATTACAGGTAAGACTTGGTTGGTCTCCACTGAACATGAATTTGTCTTCAAGTAGTTCAAAAGTTGGTCCAAAGTGATTTGGAGAACCTCAGAGGATTTTATGTCAATTCCTCAGTGACCCTGGTTTTTTCCCACCCAGGTAATCTGGCAGCCAACTGGTTGCATGCTTGCTCCTCCAGGAAGAAACGATGTCCCTATACAAAGTACCACACCCTGGAACTGGAGAAGGAATTTCTGTTCAACATGTACCTCACCAGGGACCGTAGACATGAACTGGCCAGGCATCTCAACCTGAGTGAAAGACAAGTCAAAATCTGGTTTCAGAATCGCAGGATGAAAATGAAGAAAACGAATAAGGAACAGGGCAAAGAGTGAAGCTCTCTTCTTCTCCCTTTCTTTGTTCTATCCCAATTTTCATCCCTCTCAAAACTTAGATGGTTTTTGATGGGCAATGACTTCCTTCTCAGCTGTGCTTGAGAGAAAACAAAAGCAAGCCAAGCCAGAAAGACACCTCCTGGTTGGCATGCAAGGGATTCAGAATGACTGTAGCTGCTTTTTTTTCCATTTGAAGTCCTTCCCATTTCTTAAATATATTTACTGATCACTCCAGCATGGGACATTAAGGGGGGTGGGGTGGAATGTTATGCATTGAAAAATAATTGTTGACAGGCAATAGTCTTTAAACTAGCTACTTCCTTTTGTTTATTTGCCCTATCCTAATCTGAAGCCTTCCAAATAATGTGGACTTCAAGTCCCTCCCTCCCCAGAATATATGGGAATGAGGAGAATTGTAATGCAAAGCATTGGAAGAGCAGTCATTGGAGGATTGCTTTGGATGATATTAAGCCAAGAAAAACACATTTTTCCAGGAGGCCGGAATTGGATTGATCCAGGAACAACAACTGTAGAGATGGATGCATGGATGCATGTATGAATGAGGGAATATGTGTGAGTGAATGTTTACATGGCACAGCACAGAGGTGTACAAACAGGGAGGTTCTTTTCCACAGCCCTGAAGGATGATGATCCAGAATTCTCCAGCTTAGGAAGGAAGTAAGTTATACTAAGAATTTTCCAACGCCCAGTAAATACTCTTGTAATTTTACCCCCAAAGTAACAGATTAATAGAATAACATTTCTGGATTTTGCCAAACTCACCTGGATTCCTTTATATCCTACTCAAGGAAAATCATAAATTGCTGTTTCCATTTTTACTTATGTCCAAAATCCACATAATTGTATAATTATCATTGAAAGGTAATCAAGTCTTTTAAAAAAACTCAAATTATCTTCATTCATTCAGACTGACAGACATGTATATGTGTGTGTACATGCACACATGAATATATATTCTAAAAGAATAAATTATTGCTGGATGTTGGATTTTACTGAAGTAGAAGTAGGAGAGTAGCGTGTCATAAAAGAGAGAAGAAAACTGCATGAGGCTGCAATAAAAGAATATGACCGCCATAAAACTTTATAGGGTATAAATTTCTGAAGTTTAAGGAACTAAGCAGCTGTAAACCAAACAGCAGTGGGAAACTTTCAGAAGCTCCTAAATTAACAGAATGTCTTTCAACGGTGGGGGAAGAGGAGGAGGAGGAAACAGAGATGCATTTCTGTCTGTTTCACCCAGAAATAATGAACATTTAAAAATCAAAAAGCAAGAGGGAAAAAATGAAATGTGTGTGTGTGTGTGTGTGTGTGAGAGAGAGAGAGAGAGAGAGAGAGAGAAAGCACTTCTTGTGGTTTGTGTGAAAACCCTGTGTTCTGGATTGCTTCAGTCTTTGTCTAGCATTTATCACTTTCAGGTTGCCAGCATCCTGGATCATAAACTCTCAGCAACAACCCCCTTCCTTGCCCCCCACCAACACCCCCATCACCACCAAATGTAGACACAAACTTCAAGTCCTGGCCAGAAGTCTGGTTTTGGAAAGCTTTTTCTGTGCTCTGTTTAATCTATTTACAAACAAGCTTTCCCTACCAGAGCAGAATACTTCAATTGTTTAGTCTTGGGCTTTGAAACAATGGAGGTTTTTCAATAGCAGAATCCCTGTCTCTGTCTTTTATTGCCCTGAAAACAACCAGATGAAAAGCAGTGCAGTATAACTAACCAAGACTTGTGAGAAGGAAATGATGTTTACTATCCAGTTACAGTAGAAGAAATTTTATACACTCCTCCATCGCAAGAGCGGGGATCCATCACAGCCAATCTCCTTAACCCACCCATCTTTGCTTATTGGCCATCTATAATTTTTACAGGCGTCTTATTTTGAATGAGCATTAGATGGTGCTATCACTCCATGGTACAAATAACCGGACTGCAGTGTCTTTCCCTCTTGAGTCTACAACACCTTGACTTCACCTTGACTTTTGTTGCTCAAAACCATTGTGAATAAATCCCCCAGTATAAAATATAGGACTAATCATGGCAATCTTTCTGGAGCATTTCTTCTCAGAAGGTATAAATATTAGGTCCATTACAAGGCAAGCAAAGAAGGAAGGATGAAAACTTGTCACACGAGATCTCCTACACATACCCCAGCCAAAGAAGGGCAGTTTATATAATTGTTCCTGCACGACTCCCACTTGTCTTAACAGGGCTTTGTGGGAACAATTTAATGCTGAACTTGCAACCGAGAGTATGATTAAGTGTCTGTGTTTTTGTGTGTTTCTGCCTCCCCCCCCCAGTGATTGTAAGCAAACAATCCTTTAACTGCATGGTGATACAATCTGAGCAATGTCCCCTCTACTAGTTTTGTGATGTCAGAAGGATTTGATATTTATACTGCCATTTTCAGAATGTAGAATTTATTTAGCTAGAAAGATAGCTTGCAAATTTTAGGAGATGACATGTTGTTGTCCAGCCCACACAGATTTGGGTATACGTTGATGGGAATTGTTGTAGGTCATTATACAGTATATAGGGATGCGCTGGCTCAGTGGGTTAGGACACTGAGCTTGTCGATCAGATGGTCGGCAGTAGAGTGAGCACCTGTTACCGTTCATTCTACAGTGTACTTGTCCAGCTTTTGAAGAACGTGAAGGAATTCCCTGGGAACATAAATTCCAGCTCTTGTGTTTGTGATTAGATTAGAAAAGGACAGGGACCCTTCAGAATGAAACAGAGGCAAATTTACCTCTAATGTGGTACTTTCAAAATAAAATTAGGTCCAAGTAAATCCAACACCAACCACTCTTTTTTTAAAAAAAGAATATACATGTGTGTATCTATATGTATACATGCATGTGTGCACACACATATACACATATATTGTTTGTGTGTTTTTGTGTGTATACATATGTTTATCTGTGTGTACCTGAAACAAGTATTATGCCTCAAAAGGACTTTCAGCTCACATAGGAACCCTACAAAAAGAAGAGACTAAAAAAGAGAATAGGGTGTGAAAAAACAGATTAAAACCTAGAAATAGAAGCCATTTTAATAAAGACGTTTTATTTTTAAAAAATGTACAAGAAAAAAATGTTGCAAAGAGTCAATATTGTACAAATTGATTAAACAACACCAGAGTTTTTCTATGTTACAAAATTGAACTTCAAGGAGAAAGAGGGAGAGACTGTGTGTAGTAAGAAAAAAAATGGAGAGTCCCACCATCCCCTTTCTACTGCAATTCCAGGCAACGTTCAGCACGTCTAAAATAGATAAAAGCTGCAATCTTTTAACCTGATGTACTTTGTGCTCATTAATAGGAACACCCCCCCCCCTTTTTAAAAACAATCCACTCACAGAGGTATAAAACAATAAGAATTTATAATTTACCAAGTAATGTCTTTTGGGGAAAGATTTTCTGATGAATCTTCTCTCTGCTGGGTATTTGGAAATTATATTCTCACTTTCCTGTTTTTTTCCTCTCCCCACTAGCCTATAAAAGAAACATTTGCCTTTTATCACAGGCCCCAAGTACAGTAGACCAATGATTTAATGCTGATGGCTGATTCTTCATAGGATATCAAACACTAAATTGCCCTGCACTTTGGTTAAAATGTTAACTTCCAAAACAACTCAGCTATCTTATCTTGATTCTGGCTCCTCTCCCTCTCTCCCTTACACACACACACACACACACACACACACACACACAGAGAGAGAGAGAGAGAGAGAGAGAGAGAGAGAGAGAGAGAGAGAGAGAGAGAGAGAGAGAGAGGGAGGGAGGACAACACTAGGAGCATCTTGGTAGGTAAGCATTTGCAGATTAACAAATGTGTTCCAAGATGCCAGTCAGGTAGAACTTTTTTAAAATGCCAACAAATCCTATATATTTGAGGCCTGATTGTAAATACATAGTAGTAGTGGGAAATCAGTTTTGAGAAAGTTTATGAAGCAATTCAGAGATAAAACCTATTAAGTTCAATGGTGTAACACTGCAATTCACAGGTAAACCTTGGAAAGTTTACAGCTTAGTTATTAAGGAAACAGTGGGGCTGAGTTCTCAGTAAAGATCCCAAAGATTGCCCGCTATAAATCTGGGAAAATATTAGAGAAGGAAAAAGCATTTCTTCCACTCAGCAGACATGAAAAGAAAACATAGAAATAAAACCTCAACTTTATTTTTTTTAATTGAAAAGTTTTAAAATACATTTTTAAAAACATAAACTCGCTCCCTCCCCCTCCCCCCACTTTCCCCCCCTTCCCCTCCCCCCCTGACTTCCCAGAGCTGAATACAGGGTATAAACTTTGACCAACTTAAGCTAAAATATGCTAACCAACTAAGAAAAGACACTTTAGATTCTATCCCACTTTAACTCCTCTTAACATAACTAAATAACTAAATAATAACTAGTTAATAATACATCATATAATACTAATACTTATTCATATACTAAATGAAACTTTCTAGTCCTATATTTATTCTGAATATAATTGATCCATCTTCTCCATTCCAAAATATATCTCTGTTGCGAGTATTCTTTCAAATCTGCTGAAATCTTTGCCATTTCCGCCAGGTTTGAAACTTTTAAAGTCCACTCTTCTATAGTAGGCAGTTCCTCCTTCTTCCAATATTGTGCTACCAAGAGTCTTGCTGCCGTAATTAAATTTAACATCAATTTAATATCTATAACAGTACAATCTGTAATAATACCCAACAGAAATAACTGTGGAGAAAACCATATCTTTTTCTTAAATATCTTCTGCATATTCCACCAAATTTTAATCCAAAAAGCTTTAACTTTTTTACAAGTCCACCATATATGATAATAAGTTGCATCATCACAACCTCCTCAACTTTATTTTTAAGCACTTGTTTCAAGCATTTCAAGGAAATACTATTCCTTTAATGAGGGGAGAAGGGTTGGAGAAAAAGATAGCTTTTAAACAAATGAAACAGACTTTTTCTTACATTTAAAACATAATTTTTAAGCCTTATCATTTTTGTTTCGTTCGCCCTCCCTCCCAGTTAAACAGGTACCATAGTATGAATTATTCTTTCAAGGGATCTATCTCAGGATTTTGACTGAAAGAAAAGATGTACAAGATTTCAAAATGATTTATTTTGAGAGGGCTCCTTGTTTTCTGAACTGGAATTCTTTTGCTTCCATTTTTGAGATGTCAACCAAATATGACTATGTGATGGTGGGGACAGATGGAAAGAAGACAAGGTGGAGTGTTTGGTCCTTTCCATGATTCCCAGTACAAAAAGTTAGATCATGGGTCACAGGTTGCAAAAATTAGTAATTTCATCATATTATAGAAATGACATCTGTGTATTTTAGGATGGGAAGGAATGACTGGAGAAACAGGCTTATACAGTAGGGCAACATATTTGAGGATTAGTACTGGCATCTTTTGGAGCAGGGAGGATACAGAAAGTTCCAACTTCCTGAAATTGGTGCTGATGGAACTAAAGGACTCCTAGAATTTACTTTCATGTGGTCATATGAGGGGAGGTGGGTTTGTTGAGTTAGCAAAAGCACCTTGTGGTTTGAAGTATGCTTTTGCAGGGTCAGGAGTGAGTGGGTGGGGGTAGAGATGTTG
>NC_139522.1:32102474-32184974 GCF_947247035.1 Vipera ursinii
CAAATGTGAGCAAGAAAAACTGGAGAAACAATGGAAAGGGCGCAGAAGGTGGAAGAGGACGGAGCAACACAGACGGGGAACAAAAAGTAGGCGCTAGAAGACTGGGCAGGCAAGCCTCAGAAAACTGTCACCCCACCCCACCCCGTCCTTTCATTCATTCCAGTTAACAGGAGAGGTGGTTCCGACCGGAGGGCGGGGGGGGGGGGAGGATAAAATACTGCTTGGGGAGGGGGACATCGCCTTTCATTGCTGTAAAACAAGGTAGCTGTGAGCGTCTTCTTCTCCTGGTTACCCCAATTAACTATATATTTTAAAAGAGAAAGACATCATGGGGTCTTTTTAGCTTTCTTTGTTATTTTTCATCTTCTGGCTAAGACTTAAGACTTAGTAATAGTGTAATGCAATAGCTTCTGTTAATCTTGGCTGTGAAAAATCTCCCTCCCCCCCCTTAATCTTTTTTCTCCACCTTCCCTCCTTTGCTTCCCCTTTTCTTGAGATCAGTGCTATGCTAATGATGTACAAAATATACACAGTATTGCACTTTTGAAGACTTTCTTCCTTACTCCTTCTGTTTTTCTTTCTTCTCCATCCTCGGAAATATACATACATATATAATATGTGTGCGCACACACACATACCTCTCTCTTTCATTCCCTGCCTCTCTTTGTGGTTTTCTCATGTTGTGGTAAACTCTTCTGCAGGTAGCTCTGAAAACACACTCAACAACATGAAACTGCCTATTTATGCTGTAGTTGTCTTCATTTTTGTTTGTCACAAATCCTCTTTCCTTTTGGGTTACTATTTTGCTTTTCTTACCTGTCCTTTTAAGTGTTTTGCCTTTTAAAAAAGGAAAGGGGAGAACAAAAAAGGTGTGTTTCTTGTTTTTTCTTGCTTTCTCTTTTGCCTTTCCCATTAATTTGGCATGTACAGTGGAAGAAGTTGTAAAAAGTGTTTTTCCCTTCTGTTTTCTTTTTTTGTCCCCTCTCCCCAGGTTTACTGTGAAAGAAAAAAGAATGTATACTGTATACGTGAATTACTTTTTTGGGGGTGGGGAGACTAATGCTATATTTTGTTGTTCACTCTTCGTTTTTTTCTATTTATTGTTGAAGCTGGAAGCACCAGAAGAAAGGAGTTAAAATAAAGTTTGCAAGCCACAATTTCCCTCGATATTGTTATTTCTTCATTCTGCTTAACACTTCCTCCTGGATATCCAGAAGAGAAGGGTTGGGGGGAAAAACACTTCCAAAACATTCGAGGAAAGCCTTTTGAAAGACAGAGAGGAGAGTTATGGCTTTCAGGGAAAATAAACCTGAAATTTGGGTGGAAACTTGAGAAGATGGAAGGAAAGCAGAGAGAATGAGAGAGGGAAGATTTTTTTTCCTTTGAAAAGTGTCTCAGATTTATCTGACATGGCTTCAGGTTAGGAGATTGGATAACCATTTTAGGTTCAAACAAGTTATGCAAATGATACTTTTATTTTGTCAGTGCTGAATTCCAGCCTTGCTGCTCCTAACAGGAAACCTAACCCCAATCCCCTTCGGGCTCTGGAAGCTTGTTAGTTTTGGTACTCCCCACCCCTCCTGCGGTGAGCTTCGCGATATACGCATGTCCTTCCATATGCCTCCCCGCTTTTTTGGGGGGCAACTTAACCTTGAAAAGAGGACCTCAGCCAATCTCTTAACGGCAAGGCCAACTTTATTATTTGTCTTCTAGGGCTTTCATAAGTTTCAATGAAACTTGCGCCTTTCCATCTCTTTTCCCTCCGTCTTCCTCCTCCCCCCCCCTTTTTTTCTTCTTTTTTGGAAACTTTTCTTGCTTCCCCAGCAAAAAGAGTAACCACCTGGTCATATTTTCCTTCTCCCTGTAATTGACTCCAGCAGAACTGACACGCTTAAATAGAGATCTGTTGTAATCTTTTCTCCCCCCCACCCCTTCTCTCCCCCTTCGGCCACCAGAAAAAGCAAAGCGAGCTCAGGGACTCAAGGCCTGTGGCAGTGGAATAAATTACATAGAATTGAATGGCATTCAGAAGGGAAGCTACTGGAGCGGGAAGGGGTGGAGAGGCAGCAACTGAAATAGTATCTATCCCAGTGCTCGGGTGGGCAATACAGGGAGTGCAGAATTATTAGGCAAATGAGTATTTTGACCACATCATCCTCTTTATGCATGTTGTCTTACTCCAAGCTGTATAGGCTCGAAAGCCTACTACCAATTAAGCATATTAGGTGATGTGCATCTCTGTAATGAGAAGGGGTGTGGTCTAATGACATCAACACCCTGTATCAGGTGTGCATAATTATTAGGCAACTTCCTTTCCTTTGGCAAAATGGGTCAAAAGAAGGACTTGACAGGCTCAGAAAAGTCAAAAATAGTGAGATATCTTGCAGAGGGATGCAGCACTCTTAAAATTGCAAAGCTTCTGAAGCGTGATCATCAAACAATCAAGCGTTTCATTCAAAATAGTCAACAGGGTCGCAAGAAGCGTGTGGAGAAACCAAGGCGCAAAATAACTGCCCATGAACTGAGAAAAGTCAAGTGTGCAGCTGCCAAGATGCCACTTGCCACCAGTTTGGCCATATTTCAGAGCTGCAACATCACTGGAGTGCCCAAAAGCACAAGGTGTGCAATACTCAGAGACATGGCCAAGGTAAGAAAGGCTGAAAGACGACCACCACTGAACAAGACACACAAGCTGAAAGTCAAGACTGGGCCAAGAAATATCTCAAGACTGATTTTTCTAAGGTTTTATGGACTGATGAAATGAGAGTGAGTCTTGATGGGCCAGATGGATGGGCCCGTGGCTGGATTGGTAAAGGGCAGAGAGCTCCAGTCCGACTCAGACGCCAGCAAGGTGGAGGTGGAGTACTGGTTTGGGCTGGTATCATCAAAGATGAGCTTGTGGGGCCTTTTCGGGTTGAGGATGGAGTCAAGCTCAACTCCCAGTCCTACTGCCAGTTTCTGGAAGACACCTTCTTCAAGCAGTGGTACAGGAAGAAGTCTGCATCCTTCAAGAAAAACATGATTTTCATGCAGGACAATGCTCCATCACACGCGTCCAAGTACTCCACAGCGTGGCTGGCAAGAAAGGGTATAAAAGAAGGAAATCTAATGACATGGCCTCCTTGTTCACCTGATCTGAACCCCATTGAGAACCTGTGGTCCATCATCAAATGTGAGATTTACAAGGAGGGAAAACAGTACACCTCTCTGAACAGTGTCTGGGAGGCTGTGGTTGCTGCTGCACGCAATGTTGATGGTGAACAGATCAAAACACTGACAGAATCCATGGATGGCAGGCTTTTGACTGTCCTTGCAAAGAAAGGTGGCTATATTGGTCAGTGATTTGTTTTTGTTATGTTTTTGAATGTCAGAAATGTATATTTGTGAATGTTGAGATGTTATATTGGTTTCACTGGTAAAAATAAATAATTGAAATGGGTATATATTTGTTTTTTGTTAAGTTGCCTAATAATTATGCACAGTAATAGTCACCTGCACACACAGATATCCCCCTAAAATAGCTATAACTAAAAACAAACTAAAAACTACTTCCAAAAATATTCAGCTTTGATATTAATGAGTTTTTTGGGTTCATTGAGAACATGGTTGTTGTTCAATAATAAAATTAATCCTCAAAAATACAACTTGCCTAATAATTCTGCACTCCCTGTATTTGGGCGGGTCAGAGGCTGTATCGTCGCGGGGGTGGGGAAGCGATGGCAGTGGAATGTCGGCTTATAAAACCCGCCCCAAAGCCGCGGGATAGGGCGGGCATCTCTCTGGCTCGCACTCCCGCATTTTGCTCTTGGGTATTCTAAGCAGGCTGGACGGAGTAGTAAGGAGTCTATACAAACACATATACATACATGCCGTCAAGAACGACTTCATATCTCGAGAGGAGGGGGGGAGGAACAAAATAAAATCAATGGAAAGACATTTTCCTGGGTAATCCTAAAGCCGCCCTTTTTGCTTGGATCAACCAAGTAGGTCCGTTTCTCTACCTCGACCCACTTCTCACTGTTGAATTCGCGTCTGTTGTCTCTCTTTTTCTCGCCATTGGTACAACCACCCACTGCAAATCTTTATTTTGTTTTCCTCGCCGCTCTCCTCCCGCATCTTTTTTCCTGCCAGCTTCACTTGAAATGTGGTACAACCGGCGGCTTACTGACTCCGCGCTCATGATTTCGCTCCTTCCCGCTTCTAGCTTGGGAGGTTCATTATCAGAATAGATGCATCAATGATGCATCATATTGTATAAATCGCAGCCCCTATTCCATACATAGTGTTTCCCCCCTTCTCCTTATTACAAGGGGGGGGGAGGTCGGTCGGAGCGGATTGGTGCTGTTCGGATCACGTGGACCAGAGTCACGTGGCGAAGGGAGAAAAAGGGGGTACTTTTTGGTGTAAATCTGGAGTCTAATTCCGTAATATATCACGGTACCTCGTAAAAACCGACACAAAAACGTCCCGGCCTACAAATCACCCGGCCAGATTATGAGTTCATTGTACTATGCGAATGCTTTATTTTCTAAATATCAGGCTACAAATCCGGTTTTCCCTTCCGGAGTGTTTCCCGAGCAAACTTCTTGCTCATTCGCTTCCAATGCCCAGCGCACCGGCTATGGCTCCAGTTCCACGGCCTCTTTCGCGGCTTCCATGCCTGGTCTCTACACTAGCGGGGGAGGCATGCACCCCCAGCCCCCCGGCATGTATTCCAGCGGCTACGGTGTGGACACCAGCTCCTTCAACATGCACTGTTCCCCCTTTGAGCAAAACCTTTCCATGATGTGTCCGGGAGACGTGTCCAAGCCCAACTGTAACAAAAGCGACAAGAGGGGCACGGATTTGCGGCACGAAAACAACTTGCGAATATATCCTTGGATGCGAAGCACAGGTGAGATCCTTGGCGGAGACAATGGCGGTGGTAGCGGAAGAAACCAGGATCAGAGGTCTCTCTCTCTCTCTCTCTCTCTCTCTGTGTGTATAGAGGGGAGAGTGTTGATATTGGGGATGGGGGAGGAAAAGATGGTGCTGAACTCCTTTTATGAAATTTGCCTCCAAAGCAATCCCTCCCCCCTTCTCTTGCTGAGATCCCCTAAGAAGGTAACCTTTAAACAAACAGTTAAATATTTATTGCTTCTGTTGTTGGCTTCCTGTATACCGAACACAAGATGTCTTAGGAAAACCAAGCTGTACTATTAAAACGAGGTGGAAGAGAAGAGTGAGGGATAGACAGTGAGAAGACAAAGTCTTGTTTCATTACCATTTCTTCATTCCTCAAGGATTGCTAACACCTAAAACTTAGAAGTTTCGCTCAGATCCTGCTCCGGAGGTTGATTCGTGGCGATTGCTTAGCGTTCTTTTTTACAGTGCAAATATTTTTAAATGATATCAAGGGCGAGGGGGGGGAGTCAGCGGTAGAGAACCAAACGAGGAGAGGTTGATTTGTGCCCAGAAGACACGAGTCCAAACACCGCTGGGGCTTGTTTTGTTTTTCAAAAGGTCATTGCATCGGAACAAGATCTCCTATGTCCTTCTCCTCCTCAGGATTTGCAATTGCAGGCGCAGTTCAGACCCACCAGACTCTGGAAATCGGAAAGGGAATCAGAGAATATGGTTCTTTCCACCATCCACTCTAAAATGTGTCTGGGTATCAAGTTTTGGAACAGGAATGTACATAAGAGATTTCCTGCGGTACCAAAGAACTCTGTAAGAGTAGAAGAGATGCATAGGTTGCACTTGTTACACCTAATCTCCCCCCTTCCCAATTGTGTGTAGTCTGTATTAAGTACCAACAGCCTAACCTGCCTACTTTTCTCTGTCCTCTACCTGGTGTTAGGAAAGGCAATGTAAGTTACACCCTAAGGCACAGGGAAGAAAGGGAGCTTCCATCACTGGGCTCTCTAGACTCAACTGTCCTTAACCCATTATAGCACCATTATCACATTCAATAATAACTCTGTGCTTCTCCTCAGAGCCAGATTTCTCTTCCATGCTTGGTGGGATTGGTGATTCTTATTACCACAAATCAACCCCCTTATACCAATTACTGTTACAGGATTCCAGCAGAACAAGCAGGCTGCATTAAAACCACAACTAACCCTACAGATGTAGACTTCTGAGGAGCACAGAATACATCAGGCTTGAAGTGGAAGAAAACTATATTTAGGCTGCAAACCTATACACACATATCTGAAGGGAATTCACTAGTATTTGCCTCTGAGTAATCATATATATGACTCCATATTAAATATGATGTGTCTCTTAATATTGCCTTTTCGAGTTTATGTTAAATTTCTTAGGAACTAACAGGCTGAGAAAGGCAAAAGTCAAACATTGGGAGATTCCTCTTTCCCTCAGTAATTGAATGTAAGAAAATTGTTTAGACTTCTGTTGGACCAGCAAGTACTGAGGCTAGAGGTGATGAGAAAATTGCAAGGGGACAAATTCCCCACATATTCTTCCACAGCTACAATGTTAGTCAAAATAGTTATTTGGAGAGGGAACAGGATTCTGTCTGAGGTAACTAAATGGATGTCTATAGGAATAGGAAAGGCTCTCTCAAATGGAAAGAGGTGGGTGTGGGCAAAAATTCAGGCCAGGTCTCTATCCAAATGGTGTGGAAGGAGATGAAAGGGGTGTGTGTGTGAGGGGAAAACAAAGGGTGTGTGTGTGTGAACATGAAGGCACAGTAGCTGCAGTAACTTCAAGAGCTAACATAAAAGGTTAACTTTTCTTTCTTATTAGGTAATCCATAAACTGTGATTTACAAATTGCATATCAAAGCCCAGCTTTGGTGTTTTTTGGAGGGGGTGGAGGAGAGGCAATTAAGGACATCCTTTTTTCCCTTCACTTTTTTAAAAATAGCAATAGCAGCAGCTCCTGGTAGTAGGGCAAAGGGATTCTTTTTGGTTTGCTGCTGGAAGAGAAGGCAAAATATTGAAGGAAGGAGTGCAAGCAGATCTCCAGGCAGACCCCTTTATTGAAGGTCTGGCAGCTTCTTTCCCCATTCTGAGTAATGAAATGAAAACTGGGCTTATTTCCTCTCAGTCTCTATTTCTCCCCCTCACCTCCCCCCCATGCTCCCCACCCCCTGCATTTCCTTGCAACTTGCCTGGAATTGGGAGACTCCACTGCTGAAGCAAGACTGGCCAGTGCAGCCTTCTGTTCAGCAGAGTTTACAACCCACATTCCACAGACATCTTATTTTCACCCTCTTCATATCCAGCTGACTTTGTTCCTCTTTTTTTCAAGACCCAAAGACCTATGCCCCCTCTCCCCCTTTTGCTAAACAGTAAATATACTAAATCAACACATTTCAGAGAATTAAAGTAGGGCTGTTTTAGCTCTTACAAACCCATTTTAATCAAAAGCATGAGCCTCGAACCTGTTAGAAGAATCAGGCCAGCAAGAAATGACTGCAGAATTAATTCCTGGTTTGAATCCAGATTCTTTGGATGCCCAAGTAAATATTTGTGGCCAAAGAAAGGATGCTTGGCTTGGGAAGGAATACCCATGTCGACTAACTGAGCCCAGCAGCTTCCAAATTACCTAATGAAAAAAAATCCAAATATCATTTTTCCCCCCTCTGGGGAAGGGGTGGAATAAAACAAAACATAACCTGAAAAAGGAAGGAAGTAACATTACCCACACATTAACCTTCTCTGATTTAAAGAGGTTTACCAGATGTGGAAATTTCTTCAGGGAAGAAGCTTCCTTGTAATTTCATCCACCTCAATTCTTGTTGCATGGTTTAACACTTATCACATGTCTTATGAGAAAATAAATAGCAAGCTTTTACCAGAAATTTCATTCATGCTTCCATTCCTCAACAGGAATTTTTTACTGATCTTTATTGGTAGGGACAGGAAACTGGACATTTTAAAAAATGCATTGAATCTCCTGAACAAAATTTGCATCACCAGTAATTTATACCAAATTCATTCAATCAGCAATCTTTGCCTTAAATTCAACAAATAAGTATCAGTAAGCTTAAGTTGTGCACCTGATATCCTACAACATTTATTTGAAACTATAGAACTGAACATTAAATTCCTGCCTAAAGAAGCTGAAAAAATTCATTGGTAAAATTTAGAGTATGCAATATCATACTTTCCTTTGCATGTTAAAATACACACAGGCACACATGAGGAAGTGAAAACTAAAATAAAGTTATAAAATTTTACTTTATTGTTTTGCAGGGACTGACAGAAAGAGAGGCCGCCAGACCTACACCAGGTACCAGACCCTGGAATTGGAGAAGGAATTCCATTACAACCGTTACTTGACCAGAAGGCGACGCATTGAGATAGCCCATGCCTTATGTCTTACAGAAAGACAGATCAAAATCTGGTTCCAGAACAGACGGATGAAGTGGAAAAAAGAAAACAAACCTGCAGGGCCAGGCTCAAATAGTCAGGAAAATCCAGAGGCTGAAGAAGATGAAGAAGAGTGAAAGAAAAAGAAGGGGTGAAAGTGGAAATGGAAGAGAGAATGGAACTGAAAAAAGGGGGGAGAAAGCAAGAAAGAGAAAGAAAGAAAGAAGGAAAAACAAAAAGAAGAAAAAGAGAAAGAAAGAAAAAGAAAGAAAGATGGATGACCACACTGTTCCAGAAATTTAGAGGGAAATGTAAAAATTATTATAATAAGACCTTACATTGAAACAAGAAACAAACATATAAGCAAACTGAAAGGATTCTTTCTTGATACTTAGAAAACTACCTATATTAACACTTCTCTCTTATTTTGTTTTTCTACAACAAAAAAGGAAATCTACCTATTAAATGTCTCTTTAGAATCCAATCTGGATAACTGTTTTGTTTTCATGTGGGTATACATATAGTCCAAGTATTTGTAAATCTTCCTGTTTAAAATTTCCCTCTCTTTATCGTCTTGTATTATGAAGTAAAAATGTTGACATGGTTAGCACTTTTAGAAAAACTGTGAACTCCAAATGTATGAAGGGAACACAAAACTTAGCAGAAGGCAATTGTTGTACATAATTCTATAAGATTCCCATCTTCCTCTTCTTAGGTTTGTGCCTCTATGTTGGATTACTGGTGCTGTATTTTTTATTTTATTTTATCCTGTTTTTGTTGGTGTATGCTTTTACATGTTTGGCAACGGACTACTTTTTACTGTCACTAGAGAATCTGAAATTAATATTGTGCTGAGTGAAACCAATGTATAGGATAGGTAACAAATACTTTAATAGTTTATCAACCTTTTTGATTTATATTATGTGATTATTATGCATAGAAAAGGGGAAAGGAATTAAAAATAACATGAATAATGTGTCCAGTAATGACTTTATATGGGTGAGGAATGTCATTTATTTATTTGGTGTGAACAGGGAAGATTTCCTATGCCCCCCACCCACACCCACCCCACTGCTGCCGGCCATCTTCATTATTGTTTGAGCAGATTTCAAATATTCCTTCCCAGTTCCTACTCCTATTTTCTTCAATGTATTGTTATGCATGTTTAAAAGTTTCTTTCAGTCCTCTTGCAAAAATCCAGCATCCTCCTCTGTTGATCACATCATGTTAAAACCAGAAGCTACTTTATTCTTGTCTGCATATACTCTTAGGAGCTTACAAAGTCGCTTAGGAACAGAATCCTGGATTACATTCTGTGACACTCTGCTTAAGGGTTGACTAGAAGAGCCTTAGTTAAGAAAAATATGTTATGCGATCCATGATAATCATTCCTTTTCTCAATCAGCTTCTTCAAAAGACAAAAGAACAGCAAATAAGGTATGGTGCTGCTGATACTTACTACTACTACTAACACCAACAAAATGAAATTCCAAGCAAAAAAAGCACATGCATGTTCAATTCCTTGGATTTTCTCTTCATTTGTGTCTTTATCCTGTTTTCCACTTTTTATAGGGAAACAAGTATCCGTGGCAAGTAAAAGTTAGTAATGAAAGAAAGTAACACATATGAGAGTGATTTAACTTGGAAGAAAGGCAAGGCAATATTTTTAACTAATTTCAGACACATTCAACACATTTCAGTTTAGGTTTTGCACTTTCATACACTAGAACATTATTGCAGAACAAGGAGGGGAGTAGTAGCTTAAATACTTAGTATTTTATTTTTTATTATTGAAAAGTACAGCTTTGCTTTTGTTTTCATTGTACACATGGTGGCTAAAGGTCAGACTTTAAAGACAACTAGAATGAGAAATAAATAGGAAAATCAAGAAGTTTCATCCATCACAAGTAGATTTAAAGTAAAAATAAAATGATAAAATTGAAATAGATATTTTCACTCTCTCGCACTCTCTGAAACATTATTTTCATTTTTAAAAATTCTTCTTTCCAGTATTTTCAGAGTTGTACCTTTGGCTTCAAATGTACACTAACTTTATTTTTGAGAAGGAAAATGTTTTTTAAAAAATACTTTAGATTATGAAAAGAAATACAATATCCACAGATAAGGTTTTGTAATATTGCATACAGTTACACTTATCCACACAAACAACACAGAAGAGATGGGTGTGTGGATGTGCAATAGAAAGGATAAGTGCAATAGATGCTCACATATAAAATTATCAAAATAAAATATTAGAAAATAATTGCTTTACTCTGTTAATTGATGGCTGCACAAGAAAGACTTATCAGTGGTACATGCCTGAATTTTCTGGGTATCTATCCAGCAACAAAAAATTAGAGGGTCTAAATTCTTCTTTGAAATGGGTCAGATCTGAAAGACCAAATAAGTGGAAATGTATGTTCCCTTCTCAAACAAAGTAAGTAATTTCAGTGGATAGGTTCTGAGGGTGAAAACAGAATTCCTGACCGGTCTTATCACCCACCTTAAGCGGTTTTGCTGCATTGAACCACTGCTATTGCATTTGTGGCATGTACCACTGCAGTAGTATGTACAACTTCAAAAACCTTGGTGCGCCTGTTCATCTTCCTTCCTTCCTTCCTTCCTATGCGCACGCCCCACATGCATACATATAAAAATGCATGAATACAATAACACCTATATATCTGCCTCCGTTAAATGTGCTTCTTACGACCCCTGATTATATACCGTAGGTTGGTTTTTTCCCGATACCTTGAAACGGGGGCATTTAACGTTTTAATTTCGTGGCGAATTTCCGGAAGGAAAATCTCTGCGGGAGAGAAGAGTCCTCCCTCCCAGCAGTCTGATTAAGCTAAGCAGTGCTACTTTTGCCTTAAAGGAAACAAAACACTATTTCAGAACAAGTGCCTTTATGCTTCTCTGCCCCCTCCCTGCAATTCCAGTCTACAGGTATGGAGACAGTGGCGGATCTCTGTAGCGAAAGAAGTGTCGAAAGCTCGAGAGGGCTTGTGCAGAGAGGCGGGCTTTGCAGAGGGTTTTCTTTTAACCCCCGGCGACATGTGGCGGGACCCCCAGTCTTCACATAGTCTTCTCTCTCCCACTCTCCCTCTTTTTTAAAAAGAAAAGAAAAGAAAAGAAAAGATGGCGGCTGAGAAAAAGACTGCTGTTAAAGCAGCCATGAAGAAATGCAATAAATTCATTGTTGTTCTATGAAAATTTACAACTTTGTGATAGAACTTTATGAGTGGCTGGGTTCTGCGATTGGCCAGAGCTGGTCATGTGGACTGCTAACCGTGAACATGAACTTTTTATTATTTCCCATGTGGTTATTCTGCCATTCTTTTGGCCGCTGTACCATGGGTCGGATTACTGTCCTCTGTAGGACTGTCTCTTTTAACATTTTTTTAAACTTTCTTGTATAAGCTCAATGAGGCTAAAAATAGAGGAGGAGCAGGGGAAGCGCGGGCGAGCACAAACACACACATACATGGACGCACATATTTGGGACTAAGCTTAGATTGCTAATATTATTGATCTCTTCATTTTCCAATTCTCTGTACCGACTCGGGTTCTCTCTCTAATGATGGAGGGGACAATGGAGAATCGATACCTGATGGAGGCTTTGGTCATTTTTCAAAGAAGGAAATTACTCCAGTTTCTATACAAAAGGACACGACAAATGAAAAAGCTCTCAGAAGTCGCAATGGACGGTTGTCAGGTTGGGACAATATTTGTCAATTTACACATAAAAGCAAGCACAACTCTGTCTGCCCCCTTCCTCCTCCTCCTCCTCCTCCCAATCCAGGGAAGGATGGGCATCAAAAGGTAAGTTCGTAATTTTCTAAAGTTCAAGCTGATATTATTTGAAGGGGGAAAAGAACTGGACATAGATTTGCTTTCCTTTTTTTATCTGAAAAAATATAAAAAATAGGACAGGGAAAGCCTCTGTTAACTGTATTGTATAAGAAAAGGGGCAAGGAAGGAAGGAAGGAAGGAAGGAAGGAAGGAAGGAAGGAAGGAAGGAAGGAAGGAAGGAAGGAAGGAAGGAAGGGCCAAATGAGACTTAAGATCTGGAGAATTCGAGCTATGTATATGTATATGTGTATAAAGAATATATATATTCAACATACAGGGATACAACCCCTTTAGTAGGCTTATTTTCATTCTTTACCCTTCAAATCTCTTCCCCATCCCAGGAAGAACCATACATGGAGACTTGCTTGTCATTGAGCAAATCCACTCATTTTAAGTTCTGTACAGCAGCCAGTTCGATTAAGATGTGTTCTAAAGGAGTTCCCTGTGGACATAGGTGGTTTTTCTTCCAACCAGCTGCACCAAGCTGTAGAGCTGTACCTTCTGTGCAAGGCTGGGATGGTGAGAATAGAACAGAGAGATGGTCACAGCCCCACTGAGTTTTTAAACTAAAGACAAAAAAGACCCAAAAATTATAATTCAAGGGAGGTAACAGACTATATAATCCACTGCCTATATTTGGGCGTTTTCATAGTAAATGCATGTGCATGTATGTATGTGTGTAAAAGGTACAACGATCCTGTATAGTGATAATGTTTGTACATGTAGTTCCATCAGTATTTATAAATCCTGTTTATCCTTTTGTTGCTCTATAAATAATACTATTATTTTTTTAATGGATTCCACGGAATATAAGAGAAAAAATGAAGAAAATGTAAATAATCTGTCTTCTACATTTTTATATTATTTAATTTAATTTAATTTATTGAGATTTTTATACCGCCCTTCTCCCAAAGGGACTCAGGGCGGTTCACAGGGCATAAATATAAACACCAATACAAACATTAAAAAAATAATTAAATTAATGCCCAAGTTAAAACCAGAATACTAAAACAAACCAATAAAAAACCCAAGTACCCCCATCAGGCCAGACCCGCTAGTTCAAATAAATGGGTCTTCAACCCGCGACGGAAGGATCGGAGGTCTGATGCCATCCGGAGCTCGACCGGCAGTTGATTCCATATTATGACTGTTGCATGTAGATTTAACATGGTCTGATTCTTCGTACCCTTTTATATCCACCAAGGACATTTCAGAGTTAAATCATGGTTGTTCTATTAATCAAATATATTTTATTCCATTTTCAGAATAGTGCCACTTCTAAACCACTTGTTTTCTATATTCATATGTTCCTTATGGCCTTTTTTCCCCTCCTGCTGCTAAGCATCATTCACCAGTTCAAAGATGGCCTGTCAATAGATTATACCCTTTTAAAGGCCACTTGTGAAGGAATTCCTATTGCTTAAACAACAGTAAGTTGTTTATATGTGTGCGTTTTCCCCGCCCCACCGAAGCACCTATATTCTCTTTTATTTTAAGACTTTGTCTTTACTCCTCATTCGGTGCTGTTTGCTGCCATCTACCGTCCGATTGAAAAAAACTTTCGACTGCTTTCCGTGCTATACACAATGTTTAATTTCCCATTAAAACTAGTTTAACTTGACCAAGTTTTTCATTTTCTACAGTTAATTTATTTTTGTCATGTAATACATTTGGCATGCCTTACAGAATCTGTAAACGGGGCTGAAGAGAATTTCTACCTATTTAGTTAAGTCTATTTAGTTAAGGTTGTGTTACTGTGTTAAAGTGCACTCAGCTCACGGCTACAGAGTATTCTTTTTTAAGTTGTGTGAAGTATTTTTTACAGCTTTCAGAATGTATATGAAGATTTCAGATGGGATTTGGGTGTGTTTGTATCAGTTAAAATGAATACCTTTTCTTAATTATGTAAGATAGTTTCCTTGACTTTTTCTGGTAAACTGATAAGGTATTTTTTGCCAATTAAGAGTTCATATTAAAGATGAACATGTTCCATTTTCCAGCTGAAATAAGTAGTCTGCTATTACTTGCATGTTCAAAATTTTACCAAGGTTAGGTGGGGGGCTCTAAGGTCTTTTAAGTATAAACCAAACCTGATTAATCATAGGCTATTGTGTAGTAGAAAACTCTCACACATAGACAGATGGCCTAATATTATGAGAACCAGACTATGTATAAACATTTTATTTTTATGCCTCAGTTATATGCATTCTTTCAGTTAATATTTTAATAAGTCTTTTAATTTTAATAATTCTTCCATATTCCAGGGTGATGGGCGGTTCTTAAATATGATAAAATAATATAGACTGATTTTTGTGTGGATATTATTATAATGAATTAGCTTTTGAGATAGAGGATTTCTGAGATACTTTTGTTTTAGAATACCTTTCACCACCCAAGATAGCCAAGTGATAAATACAATAGTTCCCCTCTCATCCTTTGTTGTTTTCAGAGAGCTGAAAAATCTTTGTTAAAATATTCTTTTTCAATATTTGGCATTTCCTGTTTTTGTAATCAAACATTTCAAAAAATGTGGTGGCAGCTTGCTTCTTTTGTTTTTGTTTCTTACCTTTACTCTAAACACTCTTTTCCTCTTCTAGTTAATTATTAGCTAAACCCTTTTGATAAAATAATGAAAGGCAGTTTTCCCATATACTCTTTTTTTCTCTGTGATCCCATTAAAAAGATTATTATACATTACAGGGGAAGTCAGGTAAATTAAATAACTGAAATTTAAATTTGTTTATATGCTTGGAAAGAGGAAATTGAGAGGATAAGACAAAGCATTTGTGTTGGTGTTTGCATGCATCCCCATGTTTGTATTATGTGTTGTATGCCTTTCACTATATTTTATAAATGCCTACAATATAAACATCAGTTAGAATTGTGGTAAGACAAAGGAAGCTCATCTCCTGTGAACAGCATTATGATCCTGAATAAATTTATGAGGCTATTCAATTCTCTCCCTCCTTCTCTCTCTCTCTCTCTCTCTCTCTCTCTCTCTCTCTCTGTGTGTGTGTGTGTGTAGGGTGTGCTTAAAGGGCAATCTTTAGTTTATGGTACTAATTTGATTCTCCTATCAAAGATCATACTGTTTGCTGAATTCCAACACTTGTCATTCACAAAGTAAAAATAAAATTTCCTTCATTGCTTGCCATTTCATCTCTTACTGAAAATTTTCTGATTACTTGGATTTGCTTCAACAGCTTTTTTCCCTTTGCTTCTGCCACTAAGCAATTCCCTGGCCTAGCATCTGCCTAGAGAAATATTTGGGTGTAGCTTTTAATCCCCTCATTTCTCTCTCCCCCCACCCTCTTTTCCTGGTGCTTTCTAAAGTTGGATTTTGCTAAAGCAAAAAGACAGGAAAAAATGGAGAAGAAACTGGGGGGCGGCAGAAAGCTGGAGCACTTTTTCAGCAACAGAGCACCAGCTACACACTTCTGTAAATAAACCCTGTTAATCTTTATTAATTCTTCACATACATATGACTTAAACTGATCAAGCCACCCAGAGTTGTATGATTACAAGATGGGTGGCATATAAATTATATTATATTATATTATATTATATTATATTATATTATATTATATTATATTATATTATATTATATTATATTATATTATATTATATTATATTATATTATATTATTATATTAGTAAAGGTAAAGGTTCCCCCGCACATGCGTGCTAGTCGTTTCCGACTCTAGGGGCCGGTGCTCATCTCCGTTTCAAAGCCGAAGAGCCAGCGCTTGTCCGAGGACGTCTCCATGGTCATGTGGCCGGCATGACTAGACACCAAAGGCGCACGGAATGCTGTTACCTTCCCACCGCAGTGGTCCCTATTTTTCTACTTGCATTTTTACGTGCTTTCGAACTGCTAGGTTGGCAGAAGCTGGGACGAGTAACAGGCGCTCACTCTGTTATGCGGCACTCGGGATTCGACCCGCCAAACTGCCGACCTTCCGATCGACAAGCTCAGCGTCCTAACCCACTGAGCCACCGCATCCCTTTATATTATATTATATTATATTATATTATATTATATTATATTATATTATATTATATTATATTATATTACTATATTATACAATACAATACAATACAATACAATACAATACAATACAATACAATACAATACAATACAATACAATATATAATATAATATAAATTTTCTGAACTAAAAGAAAGCCTGTGAGTATCTTCCAACAATAACAGGGCATAGAAGAGAGTTTCTTTGCCCTACAGCTGGCTCATATATAGTTTTCAACTAATAAAAACATTTATAAGTATAGGCTCAGTATAAATGTTTGTCAAGGGGGCTGAAAATAAGGTCCCTAATATTTTCACAGTAATCAGAGGCAGAAGGAGGAGGAAAATTAATTAGAATTAGAAGAGAAGGAGAAGGTGGTAGCTGGCTAGGCATTAAAATGTTCTCATCTACAGTACCTACAGTATAATATCCAAGGTAATATTTAATAAAATATAGCAATAACATCAGGGATTATTTTGGCCCCAAAATTGATTATTGAAAACTGATACCTCACCATTACCACCACACACACATAACTTGAAACAGTACAGTATACAGCAGATTTTCAAGTCATCTTCAGGTAATGATTTATTCTTTTACCAAGCTCTAAAATGAAAATACATCTATTACATTGAAAAGCAACTTCCAGAATGTGGGATGTGGGGAGAATTTTCCCCATATTTGTGCAACAAATAAGTACTAGAGCAGCACAAGTCAATCAGTGGCTTAATTTTTGAGTTTACATATTTTCAAATTTAAAGTTTCAAACATTTTGCAATTTTTAAAATGTTCCATCTGAATTGTCAAATTTGAGTGAACTTTGCTCCAATACACAAACAGGTTGGAAAAAGTCTGGGCTTTTCCCATTTTATTTTATTGTATTTATTATGTATTTCCACTTTAGCCATTTTCCATTTCATAAACCACCCTCTCCCAGACCAATGCCTGCACATCCACCCATCCATACTTTGTGCATTTCCAGTATCAGTTCTTAAGATTAGAAGTTCAGAAAGTAGCACATTTGCTCACTTAATTGGACAAATAGTCCATTCAGAGATTCTTGCTTATCTGTGAGATTTCCCTGTTTCTGAAGTGTTGTGCCGAATTTCAAATTAGTTGTAGGAAGGGGAGTTGCTCAGGTCTGCTTTTCTTACTCTTCTTCCTCCCAATTTTCTGTTTTTACACATCAGTAAAACACATCAAGTTAAAGTTAGGATCTACTCCACACACAAAGGAAAGGGGGGGGGAGAGAATCCTCAGGAACACAAATCAAAGACCAGGGCAGCCTGTATGTGTGTGTGTGTGTGTCTGCGCGCGTGAAAGAGACAAAGAGAAAAGGAACAAACAAAAATTACTCCCTTTGCCTGCAATTTCCTTCCATTCTAAAAGTTATATCACAGTAGTGTTGGGACCCTGTGGGTTTTTGTGTCATTAAAACTAAGGCTGGTAACAAATCAGATAGCAGTCCAGCATGCTTTGTGGTTCCATAATCTTAGATAAAATTTACATTGATCATTTTGCAGGGATGGCATTGCCCTGTAAATCCGGTCTGGGAGCAATTGAGCGGGTGTGGTGGTGAATTCTTAGGAGCAGATTGCACATCTGTAATGGAGGGATGGTAGAGAGGTAGCTTGGGTTACAGTTTCTCTTGTCCCAAAGTGCAGGCAAATCCCAAAGAGAAGTAGGGGTAGGGGTGAGTGTGGAAAGAGGTGTGTGTGTTTGCAGATTGGTGATGAAGGTGCTTCGAAGTTTTGGAGAATAGTGTACTTTAATGGGTGTTCTTGAGGAAAGATGAAAGATGAGATAGATGGATGGATTGAAGGATGGGTACGTGAGGAGGCAGGAAGAGAGAATGATGGCAAATTGATAGGCAGGGCAACTACGTAGCATTTTACAATTTGGAACTATTTCATTGTTGTAGAAGAAACTAAAGCATCTTTATAAGATTCCTTGAATTCACATTTGCATACAAAAGAAGTAGAAGGGGGGAGGAAGAAGGGGCACATATGTATCAGCCTTAAACTATCTGCCACAACTGCACCAAAGGCAATTTTATAGCTGGAGGTCGAGGCTCGCCTGTCAAGTGTGAGAACTGGCCAGGCGAGGAGGAAGTCAAACGCCAAACTCCAGCCTTTGGATTTTTCAGCCCCTTCAGTTATCTTTTTAAAAAAGTTTTAAAACAGGCCAACGAACTAGGAGCAAGTTTAATTTTATTCCCGAATTTACTGCAAACTCAAACGTGCAATAGAAAGCCGGAATTTCCCCGCCGCCCTCTAAAGCTCATATCAGCCATCCTGACACCTCTCACCCCGGGACTATTCCCTGCTTGCTTTAATAATTTCCGACGTTCTGTGATCAATAAAGGGGGGGGGGGGTGTTCTTGGCCGTCAGACCTGCCGCTGCCTTTAACTCTAACCAGTACAAAGATCCGGCCTGAAACGTAAAAACGCAAGAAGTTACCGATCTTTGAAGCTACACTGGATGTCGTTGTAGCTCGAACAGCACCAATGTGTTTCTCGGACTACCAAAACGGCGCCACAAACTTAAACGAGTAGGACTTGATTACATCCCAGGGATAAAATAGGCGCGCGAGGGTAGACGCACGTACCCATGAAGATAATTTAAAGGGGGAGTAGGGGGACCCGTGAAGATAATTTAAAGGGGGAGTAGGGGGATTGGAGATGCGGCAGGGAGAAGAAATTGTAACCCCCTCCCATGGATTCCCGGTCGTACCTCCCGAGCGGTTTAAAGTTCTTGTTAGGGAACAATGTCCGGGCTCAGAAGGTGCGCCAAGGGATACTCGCTAGAATTTTTTCCCTTCTCCAGGTCCAGCGACTGAGTGCTTAAACTGGATGTACAGTACAGGCTCCCCATTGAGCCCAAAGGTGTGTGGGGTGGAGGGAGATAATACACTTTCCCATCCTCCTCCTCCAAATACTTATTTTCAACTTGAAAAGTTTGGTGGCTTTCATAATTTCCCATGCTTTTCTCCTCTCTCTCCATGGTAGCAGCAAGAATAAGGTGACTTCTTCATATCGTTCACCTTTCTCATGTTTATTACTCCCAACAAAACTCCCAAATATCTTTTCCTAGATAATGAGTATGTGATAAATGGGGGCAGGGGAGAAAGGGAAGAGTGGTGTCTGTGTAAGGGGGGGCATTTCTGTTGTTTAAAGGTGATAGTGTTGATGGCAAAGGTGCTTTCACTGGTTTGTTCGGTGGGTGGGGTTTCCCCTGTGCAGAGTTAACCCCTCTAGGGTGCTATTTCGCAGCCTCCCGCCTCCTGCTATTGGTCAACTCGTGATCAGATGGTTCTCTTCCCTTATGTCCCTGGTTGGCACGCAGCCACCCCGCTTCAGCTAAAACCCAATCTCCCATATACTGCTAAACCGCTTGGGCTACAAAACGCAAAACAATCATAAAGAGCAAGGGGAAAAAGAGACGCTGTTCTTTATTATTATTATTATTATTATTATTATTATTATTATTATTATTATTATTATTATTATTATTATTATTATTATTTCCAATGAGTTATTTTGTTAACTCTACTTTTCCGGTGAGCTTAGCCTGGGGTCAAGAACCGTTCCTGGAACAGCTCCCCTTATATTCCATGGGCTGGCTACACGGATCCTTTAAGGTACTATCCCAACACTTATGGAACTGGGGGCGGTGGGGTCCAGGAGAAAGGTTACTCGGGCGCGCCTTCGGGCGCGCCTTACTACCAGCAAACTAACGGAGCTTACAACCGGCGTCCAACCCGCAATTACGGGACTTCTGGTTTTTACAGGGAGAAAGAGACAGACTGTTCTCTTTCGAGCCGAGTCTGTTCAGTTGGGCCAGGAACAAGCTCGGAAATCAGACTGCTCACAGACCAAGCACCTTTTCGGGAACAACGAGGATCAAGTGTGCTCCACGCCAGTGTACCCTTGGATGCAGAGGATTAATTCCTGCAATAGTAAGTTGCTTTCCCCTTCTCATTCTTCCCAATCACATTGACAGATGGCTACCCAGATAGAACAGGAAATGTTTTCCTTCTAATCCGAGGCTGCAGGCAGTAGAACCAAAAACTTCCTTCAAACTTTTTTTGCACTGCTTACATTGTGCTTCAAACAGACTACCGCCTAGCTTTGTTTGTTTTGTCATATTATCTACTGGAACTTCTCTTCAGTTAGTTCCTCTCTTTAGTCAACTTTCCGCCAGATTTATGGACTGAGTGGTTCTGTCTTGTAGAAGGCAATGTTAGAGGTTACTCACTAGGAACTATTTAGAAAGGTATCTTTGGCACTCACACTCATCTGTGCCCATGCTCATACACACACTGCAATTGTTCTCAAACTGACACACACAATTTCAACTTCTCTCGAACACCCCACCCCCCACAATGACACACACCTGATACCCGGTGCCAATTCAACCAAGAGTCTGCAAACTAAGCCAGTTAAATGTCAGGAGGGCTTAAATATTTGAAGGGAGAGAGCTACATTTTTAAAGAAACTCAAGCATAATTGAATGCCTGCCTGAAGAGGAATTGTAGATAAGTTTTTGTTTCACTCACTCTCCCACCCTCTTTGTGATCAACTACTGCCTCCAGGTGCCATAATTTCCATAAACATTTGAAGAATGATACAGAGGTACCCACAGCTCTTCCACTAGGTACAGGGGTGCTGATTTTACATTCCAAAGGGAGAAGAAATTAAGGGAAATCAATAGAGAGGTAGGTAAGATAGGTAGAAAGATGTTTAGCTCAAGTTCTGGAATCTAAAGTAATTTGGGATGAAGGTGGGGAAGAGAATATAGAAATAAAAGTGAGGAGAGGGGATACTAAGCACCACATAATGGAAAGAAACTTGGTCAGAGATGGCTGCCCATTAGAAGAATGAAGAGAGGATAGGGTAGAAGAAATTCTTGACTTCAGACTGTACTTCTTTCCTAATGGAAATGTGGGAAAGAAGTGAATGGATAACCCTCTCAAAACAAAGCTTGCCAGCCTGCCATTGCACTCGTACCTAAAAAAATGTATTCACTCTCTGCACCATTAACATTACAGTGGCTCCTAGATCCTCAACTATGTGAAGGAAGTATTCCTTTGTTTAAGTACCCCCCCCCCAATATTAATTCACTTCCCATTCATGAGCTTTTGAGAAACCCACAGCCCTTTGAACTGCAGCAGGTAAGGAATGCCTGGGATTTACTCCCAAGCAAGTGTCCCATGGCAGCAATTTTAGTAGGTGTGAACACTGCTCAGGAGGGCACTTTTTAGTTTGCAGGGAGAGAAAGCTGGAGGGGGTCTTTGGGTGAGGAAGTAGTTCACTTAACTCCCCCCTCCCAACAAAACCAGAAAAGTAAGCTTCTGAGTTACATACAACTTTTTCCAAACTTTTTCCTTCCCCTTGTTGAAAAATATAAACACACAAACGAACAAAACAGAGATCATATGGTGCAGTGGCAAGTTTTCAAACTGAGCTATCTGGGTGCCCAGTGAGACTCAGCTAGAGAGCAGGTGAACAATATCCAGGAAGTGTATCCCCCAACTTTTCAGTTCAAATGGGGGTGCTGGATTATTCTGGAAAAAGTGGTATTCCCAAGTGCAAAGGGAAAAGCTACCCAGATAGGAGTGGGTTTGATTTTTCCTTGTATTATGCACAACATGGTTAGGGTTTTGATCACTGAGGGTTGGTTAACATTGCAAAGGGAGATTACTGCAGGGAATGGGTCTCTCTCCCCCCTGCACACACACATACAACAGCAGCACACTGTGCACTCTGGCAAGTAGCATACCCATTGACATGCATAAGTGAAACTCTAGTAAATGTTCAGTAGCACATGCTTGTCTTCTTCTCCATCCCCACCAGATTCCTCCTTTGGGCCCAGTGGCAGGTGAGGGCGACAGACTTCTACCCACTACCAGACTGTGGAGCTGGAGAAAGAATTCCACTTTAACCGTTACATGACCAGGTGCCAAGGCATCAAAATCACTCAAGCCCTGTGTCTGACAGAGCACCAGATAAAAATCTGGTTCCAGAACTGAAGGATGAAATGGAAAAAAGAAAACAAGCTCCTCAGCTCCACTCAGCTAAGCAGGGAGGAAGAGGAGAAACTGGGGTGGGGGGGCAGAGAATGAGAGCCCAAATGAATAAATGAATGGGGAAGAAAACAAAATGCCAACAGTTGGGGAGCTCCAGAAATGGCATCCCCTCCTCTCCCCCCTCAAAAGGCACAACTGAGACACACATTTTTGTAAACTATCTGAGATTGTATGGCAGTGTTGTCCTTTTTGCAACCTCACTTGCCTTGGATTATTGAATTTGTCGTATCATAACCAAGTTTCTAATCTAATGTGTTTTCCCACCTTCTTTATTGCCACCTCACTTTGCCACAGATGGATTTGTGGTTGATTTTTCCCATTTACCTTTGGGTGCCCTCCTTAGGATTCTTGCTAATGCTTTAAGCAGAGGTGCTGCAATATGTGTCAGGTTTGGTATTATCTGATTGTCTTTATTTTGTAAAACAGAAGTGTCATGCACAATTTTACTTATTTGTTTGCTTTGTTATATAAAAATAAGTTAATCAAGCCCTGGGTTCTTTGTCATTTAAGGTTTTCTGTTTTAAGCAAAATTATATTAAAAAGGAACAGTTGCAACCTAAAAAGTATGGTGGATTTTTGAAGTTTTTGCCGAAAAAAATCTGTTTTAGTACAATTTGTACAGTGTTGTGTTTGTAGTTTGTATTAGCTATGGAGATTTTAAAAGTCCCATAAAAACATGAAAAAACAAATACATTGAGAAAAACACTTGCTATGTTCATAATTTAGGACATGTCTTCCCTCTCCCCACATCCTTTCTGAGGAATATATCTACCCTCATGAGGTTTGTGGTTGGAAAAAAAAGGAATTTAAAAATCCTGCTTTAAAAAAACCCCACATTATTTCCTTAATCTGAACAGGCATGCAATTCCTTAAACATTACAGAAGTTAGAGGGTGAAAGATTTATTCACACACACACTTCCACTTCCTCAGCCTAAACTGAAAGACCTTTTCACTAAGAATATATTGGAGCTCACATTTAACTTTAATATGGATTTTTATTGTTTACAGCTCAAAAACGTTATGTGGGGAGCATAGCACATATAAAAGAAACAGGCATAATTCTCTTTCCCATTCTACATCTGCTAAAACGTACTGTACATAATGTTTTCATAGCCTTTCTCAAACATTGACTCAAGTTCCTGTTAGGTAAATTCTCCCAGTCCCCTTCAAAAAATCCTATAACCATCCTTAACATCTCAAAATTAAGCTAAAATATGAGACTGTGGACTATGAATGTTCTGTGCTCAAAATTAACAGAAAGGTGTTAAATAACCAAATTTAAAATAAAATTTAAATGGTATTTTAAAAAGAAGAGATCCTTAAATCTATTTTCTTATATAATTCTGTCTTCCTTTCTTACCTAAGGAAGCTTAATTATTCTTTGCTGTTGCTCTTAGCAAACTGTTAACAATTATCCCTGGTTTGTTTGTTTTTACTATTTTATATTTTCTGAATTTGTCTCATCCCAAATGCACAAGTATAAATGCATGATTTCCTTCCCACCTCAAATCAGCCCAGATCTGATGAAATAATATGAAATAATCTATTCAGAACTCTTGCACAGCTGCAGAATATTCTTATTGCTACACTTTTTAGTAGCTGTGATTATGATTATATGCCAGTTTCAATATGGCTCCTAATTTTCAGTGAACTTCAAGCTGGGTTTTGTAAATTCTTGTAAGGTGGCAGAAGAATGGAAAAGAAAACATAATAGGGCTGGGGGGAAAAGCATTCCAAGTGTTAACCAATCTGGCCTATCATTATAAGATTGACCACTACCAAGCATTTTTAGTAATTTAAATGAAAGATGAGGACCCCCTTTATTTGAAACAGTTGCCTCAAGAGATTGCCATTTCTACAATTCGTCATGCTGCTAATTATTTGAAAAAAACCAGATAATGTCAATATAAGCTGAATCTCCCTGTCTGTTGTTTGCACTGGTATTGAACAGTAGGAATAATACTTTGATGATAGTGCAAAAAAAACGTCCAAGCAGTAGTTTTGATGCTGATAGTGATACCTAAGTAGGAGATGCAAATAAAAAAATGTGGAAAGGAAATGAGAACTGTCTTGATTTTCATCCAGATTTGCTGTGCATATCCCTTTCTAATATCAAAGCAAAACAGCACTGAAATTGTTATTTACTATTAAACAACTATTATTCATAATAGTAATAGCAACAATTCTATGGTGCATATACTATGACAAGAAAATTTCTTTTCTGCATTAGAAAAGCATGATCTGCTTAGGAAGAAAGAGAGAAAGTAGAGAAACAAAGATGGAAACTACACGTTTGGGAGGGAAATATTTTATTTCTAGAAAAGTCAGGCCACAAAAACTGAGAGCTTTACTACCGTACTTAAAAAAAGGTGAGGTAACCTCCCTGTCGGCTATTTTTCATTTGCCCAGGAGGTGGCGCACAAGGCCAAAAAGGAGCAATCTGTGCTCGCTATTTCCTCCCCCTTCTTTCCTTCCTTCCTCCCTCCCTCCCTCTTTGGAAGCCGCGCATTGACATAGGCTTAACGATTCCCGGATCGCCATTATTTGTAACCATAGAGCGTGAATTGCCTCGAGGTCATCCGTGAGAATTTACGACTGGTCAACAAAAGCACGTGATTCTCAAACGCACCCCCCCCCCCCACACACACAAACACACCACCCCCATATTTGGCCTCATACATAGCAAAAACGAAGTACAGTGCATCACTATAATTCATTAATACATCATAAATCCTCAAGCATGGGGGCTATAACCACCACGAGCCCCACAAATCAAGCCCTCCAAAATACAAACCCAAATGAGTTCTTACTTTGTAAATTCGTTCTCAGGACGCTATCCTAATGCCCCAGACTATCAGCTGTTAAATTATGGGGCCGGCAGTTCCATGGACGGATCCTATAGAGATCCAGGCAACATGCACGCCGGCTCTTACGGGGGATACAACTACAATGGAATGGATCAGCCTATCAGCCTTCTCCTTCTCCAGCCAAATTGGAGCGGTTGGGGAGACCTCTCGCGCCTTCCCTGCCCAGGCAGCGTCCGAAAGCAGGTTCAGACAGGCGTTCGGCTGCTCCTTGTCCTCTCCCGAATACCTCCCTTGCACCAGCAGCACCAGTAGTAGCAGCGGCGGCGACGGTGGCGAAAGCCATGGAGGCAAGACAGCTGGGTCCTTCCCCGCCGACCAGGTAGCTTCTGTCGGTGCAGTTAGCGCCACCGCATTTGCCAAAACAGACGAAACCAGCGCGTCCTCGGGAACAGCCAACAGCAACGGCGCCCGAGCTCAGACGGAGCCGATTGCCACCTCCACACCGGCCACGGAAGGACAAAGCCCGCAGATATTCTCCTGGATGCGAAAGCTTCATATTAGCCGCGGTACAAACTTGCTCCTTTTTAATTTGGCTGGGGGTGATCCATGGGATGCGTGCCTGCGCCTGTCCATCTGTTTGTCTCTCTCTGCGCACACGCGTACTTATAGGGCGCAGGATTTTGGCAGGGCATATTTGCTTTGGGCGATGAGAGAAGGAATTCAATCGCGTCTTGAAACCACTTTCCTATCTCCTCTACAAATGAAACTCAAAAAATTAGAATATCGTGCAAAAGTTCATTTATTTCAGTAATGCAACTTAAAAGGGGAAACTAATATATGAGATAGACTCATTACATGCAAAGCAAGATAGTTCAAGCTGTGATTTGTCATAATTGTGATGATTATGGCGTACAGCTCATGAAAACCCCAAATCCACAATCTCAGAAAATTAGAATATTGTGAAAAGGTACAATATTCTAGGGTCAAAGTGTCCCACTCTAATCAGCTAATTAAGCCATAACACCTGCAAAGGGTTCCTGAGCCTTTAAATGGTCTCTCAGTCTGGTTCAGTAGGAATCACAATCATGGGGAAGACTGCTGACCTGACAGTTGTGCAGAAAACCATGATTGACACCCTCCATAAGGAGGGAAAGCCTCAAAAGGTAATTGCAAAAGAAGTTGGATGTTCCCAAAGTGCTGTATCAAAGCACATTAATAACAACAACTTTATTGATTAGCCCTTGGGCCATATCAAAGTGCAAAGTTCCAGCAACAAACCGTCACCAAAACTTGATAAAAGCAATCCAAAATGGAATTTGATAAAATACAATTTAAAATGGGATTAAAATAAAATACAATTTAAGATGAAATAGTAATAAAATACAATCTAAAATGAAATTGTAATAAAGTACAATAATTTAAGATATAGATAAAATATGATAACATTATATTTCGGAGTCGCCCTTGCAATCTACCCCAATCAGTCCCACATATGCAGATCTTAACCGGATCATTTTGTTTAAATACTGTGCTACGTTAAATGTTATTTTCAAGTTCTGACCGGACATAAGATACGTTATTTTGATATGGGGATCCCAATGGGTCATTCGTTTGGTATATAGACCAAGATACCTGTCTCTCACCCTCTTATACAGACAACAGTCAAATAGGATGTGAGCCAGGTCCTCTACCTCTGCCGCTCCGCAAATGCAGAGACGCTCTTTGTACAGTATAGCATGAAATCTCCCATATCTGACCATTGTATCAAGCTGTTCGAATCTCACTCTCGTAAATATCTCCCTAAGATGTTTTGGGAGTTGTAACTTCAAATAACTGTCCACTTGAAAAGTACATTTGTATTAAGTTACCCACCTTACTAAGGATAGCTATATCAGTTTGTGCTTCTATATCCTTAATTCTTTGGGCAACTCTTTTTTTAGATTGTTCTCCTGTTACGCAAGAGACAGGAAGGCCACAGCTTCTTACAAAGTTTGTTAGTTTGGTGATCCAGGAGATTTGTGATTGTAGTTTTATTTGCTCTAGTAGGCATAATTTGGGGAGTCTATCAGTCTCCATTTCATTAACTTTGCACCAGTAGTTATAAGCTCTAATTTTAGATAATGCCTGAATTGTATGAATTCCCAATTCAGCTCTAACTGCTGCAGCAGATGTTCTTGGATCTACACCCAAAATACATCTCAAATGCTGGGACTGTGTTCTAAAACTGTGGTTGAGTAAAGACCCCAAATTTCTGCTCTGTACAAGAGCATTGTTGTAACCTTAGCCTTATAAACCTTGAGTAATGGAGCTAGGGACCCTGGGTAACTATGGTTCTTTAGTTTGAGCAATAAATTCAAACGGGCTTTTGCTCTAAATGTACTCCGTTGATGATGGCAGGCCCAAGATCCAGTCTTGGAAAATGTTACTCCCAAATATACAAAGGTGCTCAATATACAAATATACAAACCTGCTCAATTGGTTCACCATCTAATTGCCACTTATGTCTCTGATGGTTTCTTCCAAACACCATTATTTTCGATTTAGATTTGCTAATGATTAGGGAGTTATCCTGGCAATAAGAGCTGAATCTTCTTAATAGCCTACGTAATCCTACTTGTGAGTATGATAATAAAATCATATCATCAGCATAAAGCAAGCTGTTATACAGTAAGTGTTTAGGTCAGGATCATTGGCATGTGTACCATGGTATCCTTCATTAACCCTGGCAAGTCATTGATGTATAAATTAAATAATAATGGGGCCAGGATACACCCTTGCCTTATCCCTTTATTTGTGTGAATCCTGTTAGTCAGGGCCCCATTAACCCCATACCGCACCCTCAAACAGGTACTTGTGTAAAGGGCTTTAATCAAAGCCAGGAGTCTGGGTTCTATTTTAAGGGATGTCAATTTACTCCATAGTACGTCTCTATTTACCATATCAAATGCTGCTGTAAGTTCTATAAAAGCAGCAAACGGGTCTCCTCTTATAGGCATATTTGGCAATTAGATGGTTCAAGACAAAGCAGTTATCAATAGTAGATCTGTTTTGTCTAAAACCTGCTTGTTCTTCTGTGAGGATGTTGTTTTCCTCTACCCAGATTTCAATTCTGTTCAAAAGGTACCTAGCATATATTTTTGCTACAATGTCAATCAGGCTGATGGGCCTATAATTACTAGGATCCTTTTTATTCCCTTTTTTATATATGGGGACAACTATTGCCATCTTCCACCCATCTGGTATATGGCAGGTGTTATTTAATTTCTCTCCCTGCCATTGCAACTCTTGCTTTATAAGAATGCATAGCCCACCAGAGGGTCTCCCTTTGTTCTTTGTTTTTAGGGCTGGGGAGGCCCATCCCTGAAAGCCTGGCAATTGTACTGGTTCGTCCACTTCGGTTAGCCAGGTTTCTTGAAAGGCTATTACGTCAAATCTAGAGAGAAAGCTCATTAGTCCTCTATCAAACATCCCTTTCCAGCCAGCTATGTTCCAGGTCATCAACTGTATGGGGTTCTCAGAGGCAAGGTGGTCTGGCTTGGTTGACTGGCTAGATGGTAAAAATGCCAGATGTCAACTTGACATTGGAGCTGGGTCAATATCATCTAAGCTTCCCATATAAACACAGTTGTTGTGAGGTTCGATATTTCTCCTCATGGGTTGCAGAACTTGTTGTTGCTCCTCTATATCTCGGTTGCCAGTGTGCCTCTGCTCTTGCTCCAAGAATGATTTTTTTCCAATGGGCAGTTACTCTGGCTTAAGTCTATAAATGTAGATTTATGTCCATTTTTGGAGGGGCATGGCTGAGGGTTCATCTTGTGGAAAGATGTTGTGGGAACTTCTAAGTCAAATGAGGATGTAAGCTGGATTATGTCCTTAGTGTTTGTCAGCTTAGGGGGCACTGTGTGATGAAGCCCTTTGTCTTTCAGTTGTTTCTCAGAGGCTGGGTCAGTCAGTGTAGTTACCCCACTCTCAGCCTGTGTGACAACACCTTTTTTACTGTTGAGGTAAAGGCAGATTGTTGATTAAATATCTTGTCACAAGGTTGCGTGGTTAGTGGAGCCAAATTAAATAGAGGCTTTGCTGTAGATTGAGTTGTTGTCAGTGCCTCTTTTAGGTCATCCAATCTTTGAATGATGTTAACTTGCTCAGGTTCTGACAATGCACTGAATAGGTCAATCAACATTTCCTCTGGCACATCCTCAGCAGTTCCTGCAGCTGTGGGTAACACAGTTCGTATATTGCTTCTTTGCTTTCTCAGGGTCAGTTCAGTTGCAGCAGCCTCAGGCTTAGTAGTGTGAGGGCTGTTGCAGCCTAGATTTAAAGTGACAGTTCCCTCTTTGTGACGCTGTTTCAGGAGTGGGCACACGTTTTCTGAGCAAAAGACCCTTATTAGAAATATTGAGAAAATGCTCAGAAAGGGCTTCATTCTGAAGAGCATGGAGGGAATTGTGGGCTGCTTGAACGATAGGAGAATTCTCATACATTGTGTTCTTGCTGGCAGCCACTCTGCATGTAGTAGATCTATCAGAGTGAATTCACAGCAGAGCAGCTGGCTCAGGGACAGCCTAATAGCTTCTCTATTGCTCCAACGCCCTCTATTTACTCTCTTGTCATAAATTTGCAAAGTAACCTGGTTAGTTTGCAGACTGTAGTTATATTGGTCATCTCTTAGACCTTTGCCTGATTGAGTGTTTTCTCTGTAGGTGTTCAAATTTTTAGGAGGAGAACAAGGTCCTTCTCTAGTTTCATTTTCTGAGTTAGCCATCCCATGTCTGTCCATGGTTATCCTCCCAAGTCCTTCTACAGTATTTGGGTGGCTCCTAACAAACTTTGCAAAAGATTCTTTCAGGCAGTCGACCTTATTTATGACAATTGACAAGAGATCATATATTGAGTTTACAGTTTGAGCTGTAAGCAAACATTGTCTAGAGAGGAAGTCTGTCACATTTTCCCCCTTCAAATTTGCTACATCTCCCTCCTGTGCAAAAAAGGCTGTTGCCGGGTTCCAAGGAGGGGAGCCATTCTCCGAGAGGGAGGAGGACAACTCCACACGCTGTCTGCTCTCCAGTTCGGTTTGTAAGTCCCATTCCAATGAGTCACATAAATTAAATTTATCTGATAAGGTGCCTGCGAATGAGTTACTTACTGGAGCAGACTGTCTGTTTGCAATATAATCCTCCATTTTCTGCTGCTTCAAAGGCTTGGATATACTTTCTGCTGCAGAGTGCTGTCTCTTCCTTCTTTTCCCCATTCAGGTTTGTTAAAACAGGTTTAAAAATAAGTTTAAAACTATGGTTTAAAAGGTTAAAATGGGTTAAAAATGGGTTTAAAAAGTTAAAAAGGGGTAGGTTAAAATACAATATTAAAAGAGGTTAAAAAGTTAAAATTAAAATAAAGTAAAATAAAATAAAACTTTTACTTTTGGAGGAGCTCTTTTCACATTAATAGAAAGTTATGTGGAAGGGAAAAGTGTGGAAGAAAAAGGTGCACAAGCAGCAGGGATGACCGCAGCCTGGAGAGGATTGTCAGGAAAAGGCCATTCAAGAGTCAGTGCATCAAGAGCCACCACACACAGACGGATCCTGGACATGGGCTTCAAATGTCGTATTCCTCTTGTCAAGCTGCTCCTGAACAACAAACAAGGTCAGAAGCGTCTTACCTGGGCTAAAGAAAAACAGACCTGGTCTGTTGCTCAGTGGTCCAAAGTCTTCTTTTCTGATGAGAGCAACTTTTGCATCTCATTTGGAAACCAAGGACCCAGAGTCTGGAGGAAGAATGGAGAGGCACACACTGCAAGATGCTTGAAGTCCAGTATGAAGTTTCCACAGTCTGTGTTGATTTGGGGAGCCATGTCATCTGCTGGTGTTGGTCCACTGTGCTTCATTAAGTCCAGGGTCAACGCAGCCGTCTACCAGGAGATTTTGGAGCACTTCATGTTTCCTTCCGCAGATGAGCTTTATGGGGATGCTGACTTCATTTTCCAGCAGGACCTGGCACCTGCCCACACTGCCAAAAGCACCAAAACCTGGTTCAATGACCATGGGATTACTGTGCTTGATTGGCCAGCAAACTCGCCTGACCTGAACCCCATAGAGAATCTATGGGGCAATGCCAAGAGAAAGATGAGAGACATGAGACCGAAAAATGCAGAAGACCTGAAGGCCGCTATTGAGGCATCCTGGTCTTCCATAACACCTCAGCAGTGCCACAGGCTGATAGCTTCCATGCCACGCCGCATTGAGGCAGTAATTGCTGCAAAAGGGGCCCAAACCAAGTACTGAGTACATATGCATGCTTATACTTTTCAGAGGTCCGATATTGTTTTATGTACACTCCTTGTTTTATTGATTGCATGTAATATTCTAATTTTCTGAGATTGTGGATTTGGGGTTTTCATGAGCTGTACGCCATAATCATCACAATTATGACAAATCACGGCTTGAACTATCTTGCTTTGCATGTAATGAGTCTATCTCATATATTAGTTTCCCCTTTTAAGTTGCATTACTGAAATAAATGAACTTTTGCATGATATTCTAATTTTTCGAGTTTCACCTGTAGATTCCCTTTTCTGTTTGCTTTCAGTTTCTGTTTCTTTGTCTACAGTATTCAACTCTTAAGACAATGTTTCTTCTCTTTCAAAACAAAACAAAAAAAATCCAGGTTCCCTCCGTTTTTTAAAAATAGAGCTTTCATCAGTATGGCAAAAATCATGCCATAAAGTTATATATAGAAAGAGACAAGGAAAGAAATGGGAAAGAAAATGTGAGGGGTTAAAAAAGAAATGTTGCTTGGTGCACAGATGGGTCTGTCAACCGCCACTGCCTCCTCCGCCCCACATTTCCCTGTCCGCAGGGGTGAAATGCGACTGTGACCAGAACTCTCTGCCTCTGCCTTCACCCAGCCCTTTGCCTGGGGCGTTTCTAACGCTACCAAGGAGGAAACAGTTGAATGCACGGTCTCTCATTCTCTTTCTGTGTCTGTGATCTAAAAAGAGAAACCAGGCCAACAGAAGGCAGTTTCTCCCATGTCTTGTTATTATCATTCAGATATGACCGGACCGGATGGCAAACGAGCCCGAACGGTGTATACTAGCTACCAGACCTTGGAGCTGGAGAAGGAGTTTCACTTTAACCGCTACCTCACACGCAGAAGGCGAATAGAAATAGCCCACGCTTTGTGCCTCTCCGAAAGACAGATAAAAATCTCGTTCGAAAACAGGCGAATGAAGTGGAAGAAAGATGAGAAACTCAAAAGTATGAGCTTAGCATCTGGTGGCAGCACTTTTCAGCCATAAATTATATCAACCAGGAATATAAGAAATGAGGAGGGGCAGGAAATAAAGTTTAAAACAAGCCAGCAAACAAAAAGCAACAGCCAGCTTTGTTTTAGTTAAGTTTAGTTAAATACTGTAAAATGAAGCACTTTCCATTCAGCATGCTGTTGATATTATGGCTCCTCGCATAGTCAGGCAGTTGTTTGGACTGGATTTGGCATTTATATCCATCTATTGAATAATAATAACAACAACAACAAAATACAAAGACCTACAAATAGAAATAGAAAGACTGTGGCAAAGGCAAGCAAGGGTAGTACCAATAGTAATAGGCACCTTAGGTACAGTTCCAAAACAACTGGAGCATCACTTGAACACCATTGACATTGACAAATTCACCATCAGTCAGTTGCAAAAGGCACCTTTTCTCGGAATAGCTTACATCCTGCAAAGATACACCATCAAACATCAACATTTGCCTATCCCAGGTCCTTGGGAAGGATTAGATAGATGGATAAAAATTCCAAATCCAGTCTGAACATCTGGCTGACTGTGTGATGATCAATAAATAATAATAATAATAATAATAATAATAATAATAATAATAATAATAATAATAATAATAATAATAATAATAATAATATAATAATAAAAATAAAAATAAAAATAAAAATAAAAATAAAAATATAATGATGATGTGGGTACTATTATTCAATCATTGTGTCCTTTGCTGCAATCACCCCCTTAAAAGATAAAATCCAGAGGCTTTTTTTCTTTTTTCTTTCTGTCTTTTAATGTGTGCTTTTTAAATGTTATAGCTTGTTTATAAGCTAGTACAGGGAAGGAAAGATGGGTTCTTAAAAGTTGACAACTTTGTGGGGAATCCTACCTCTTTTCCTTCTACTCAAGTATGGGGGCTTCTGCAGTTCAGTAGCAGGAAAAAGAAAAGAAAGAAAATTAAAAACCATCAACCACAACAAACCTTTTTTAAAAAGAACCTTTATATCTCTATATAAGCTCATGTATTTGTCTTTGATTGGACCAACAGTAGTGTGTTTAAAATGTTTGTAAATACTAGAAATATTTCTAGTGATTAAAAGGAAATTTTAGTGGGCAGGGTGAATTCAGTGTTCTGTGTGTCTGAACTGGCATTTGTCATGTCTAGCTGCCTGTTCCCATCCTTGTCAAGACGCTGTTCACTGTTCTGTTCCCTGTTTGTATTGGTTTGTAGCCTTAACTTGAAGTCAAATAAACATTTCTCCTGGCCAGAAAAATAGTGCCCTTCTTTGCATTTCTTTATTCCACCATATTCACAAATCATAGTATTAAAGTTACTCAACATAAAAATCTGCATTTTAAAAAGACACTCAAAAGTGTGTTCTCTTCCCCATGGTACAAGCCAGCTGCCAGGTTCTCCTCAGGGGTCTTTGTCCTTCTCCCACTTCCCTAAAATCTCTACTGAGGCAAGGATACAAAATCATCCTCTGTACTGAACTCAGAAAGAAAGAGAAGAAACCGGTGGTTCAGTTCTCAAAACCTCCTTTCCTTCCTTACAGGTGAAACTCAAAAAATTAGAATATCGTGCAAAAGTTCATTTATTTCAGTAATGCAACTTAAAAGGGGAAACTAATATATGAGATAGACTCATTACATGCAAAGCAAGATAGTTCAAGCCGTTGTGAGATTTAAAAGCCCAAAATCTTATACTCACAACTCGAAGACAAGTCTGGTTAACAAAGGCAAAGATTTATTGAAAAGAAAATTGAAAATAATAAAGAAAATAAAGAAGAAAGCGTTTGCAAATGCGGCCTCTTAGACCCTTCCCAAGTTGGATTGGGTTCAAAGAGCGCACTGAGCAAGTTTCAAACTAGGCATTTATACTTTCTTTTCTCGATACATGCCCCCCTAAGAAACTTAAGTTAGTCTTTGAAGTCATTTAATAATAATAATAATAATATATATAAAGTTGGAAGGGACCTTGGAGGTCATCTAGTCCAACCCCCTGCTTGTTCTGAACCAGCCCTCTTCTGGCCTTGTAAAGGCAAACCCCTATTTAAGAAGAAGAGACTGGAGAGCTTCCAAGGCTAAAAGGCATCTGCCAAGATTTAATTACGCAGTTAACAAAAACACAAGAGCTTGTCTTCTCAAGCGGAAAAGTTGCTTTCAGCAACCAGCCCCTCCCCAAACACTCCTTTTATAGAGAGCTCAGGGCGTGGTCTCCCTGTGCCTCCTCCCGAGGAGTCTCACAGCCTTTCTTTGTTCCTGCTCGACTGCCTCCTGCGTCGGGCGTCCTTGAACAGGGCCAGCTGTGGGTCATCTTCCTCCGCACTCTCGGGCTCACGCAGCTGAGAAGAGGTCCCCGGCTGAGGACTCTGCAAAGCCTCCAAATCATCATCAGCCGGTTCGTTTCCCTCCTCCCCCACATCTGAGTCATCCGATACATCGGAGCCGGCTGTCGGACCCACAGGCTGGCCCTGAGTCACAACACTATCCCGCACCGCAGGGCCCTTCCCCCGGGTCTGCCGATCCGGATGCGGTCGGGATGGGAACTGTTCGTGAAAAGCAGTCACCAACGCAGGGGCATGAACGGCGGTCGCGTCTTCCCATGTGAAGTCCTCCGGCCCGTACCCTTTCCACTCGATCAGGTACTGGAAGCGACCTTTCAGCCAGCGGGAATCCCTGATGCTGGCGACCTCGTACTCGGGGGTGCTGTCGCCATCACGAGGTCCTGATGGGGGAGGTTCCGCTTGGCGAAGTGGACAAGCCGGTTGTTCGGGGACCAACAAGGACCGATGGAAGACGGGGTGCACGCGCAGGGAACGTGGCAGAGTTAAACGATAGGCGACCGGGTTGATGACGGCCTCGACTGGGAACGGTCCAAGGTAACGGTGGTCCAACTTCCTCGCCGGCCGAGTGGATGGTAGGTTCCTGGTGGACAGCCAGACCCGATCCCCCACCGATAATGGAGGCGTATCCCTTCTCGATCGGCGAACCTCTTGTAGTCGGCCTTGGCCTTCTCCAGCTGCCGTCGCACCAACCGATGGATCGCCTGTAACTCCGCCATGAATTCGTTCGCTGCCGGCTCCGGTGAGTCCACGGGAGAAAGGGGGAAAAACCGGGGGTGATAACCCACGTTGGCCAAGAACGGTGTCATCTGCGTGGAGGTGTGCTGCGAGTTGTTAAAGGCAAACTCGGCTATGGCCAAATAGTCCACCCAATTGTCCTGCTGCAGGTTAACGTAGCAGCGCAGATACTGCTCTAAGATGCCGATGACCTTCTCGGTACCCCCGTCGGTCTGAGGATGATGCGCGGACGAGAGGCAAACCTTAATGTCCAACGCCCGCATCAACTCCTGCCAGAAGCGGGCTGTAAACTGGGCCCCCCTATCGGAGACGACTCTATCGGGAAGGCCGTGCAGCCGGAACACCTGTTGGATGAACATGCGACTAGTGGCGCGAGCTGACGGTAAGCCGCGACAGGGGATGAAGTGCGCCATCTTGGTCAACATGTCCACCACCACAAACACTGTCGTGAAGCCGGAGGATGGGGGTAGATCCGTCAGAAAGTCCATGGACACAGCCCCCCAGGGTCTCTTGGGCGTTGGCAAAGGCTGCAGTAAACCAGGCGGGGCCCCTGTCGCTGACTTGGCCTGCCTGCATGGGACGCAGGAGGTGACATAAGACTGGACATCGTGTCGGACTCGGGGCCACCAGAATGTACGGGAGACCAGGTTCAGAGTCTTGAACAGGCCAAAATGCCCCGCAGCCGGGTTATCATGACATTGGCTGAGGACGAGTCCCCTGAGTGGCCCTCCTGGAACATAGAGCCGGTCACGATAATACAGGAGTCCATCCGTGACCGACCAAGGCGAATCTGGCCCCACCTCTTCCTTCCGCTGAGCCACCCACGCCTCCTGCTGCTGCGCCTCCCGGATCCGAGCCCGTATATCCACCGGCTCCCGCACCGCAGCAAAAGACTCGACGGGGATCACTGTCCTGGGCGGAAGCTTGTCTTCCACTCGGGTGTACTCGGGCTTCCTGGACAGAGCATCCGCTCTCTGGTTGTGCCCGCTTGGTATGTACCGCACCCGGAAGTCAAACCTCGCAAAGAAGAGGGACCACCGGATCTGGCGTTGGTTCAAATTCCGAGCGGTCTGCAGGCTTTCCAGATTCTTGTGGTCCGTCCGGACCTCGATTTGATGCCGCGCCCCCTCCAGATGATGCCTCCAAGCCTCGAACGCCGCCTTGATGGCCAGCAGCTCCTTCTCCCAGATGGTATAGTTGCGCTCCAAGGGATTCAATTTCCGAGAGTGATACGCGCAAGGGAAAAGGGTACCGTTGGGCGTCGCTGCCTGGAGTAACACGGCCCCAATGGCAATGTCGGAGGCGTCCGCCTCCACGACAAACGGCCGTTGTGGGTCAGGATGCTTCAAGATGGGCTCCTTCATGAAGGCGTCCTTCAAAGCTTGGAACGCCTGTTGTTCGGGGGCGTTCCACTGGAACCGAGTCTTCTTCTGCAGGAGCCGGGTGAGGGGGGCTGTCAAGGCAGCAAAGCCAGGGATGAATGTCCGATAGTAGTTGGCAAATCCAAGAAGTCGCTGAACATCCTTCACGCGACGCGGGGGTTGCCAACTCTGCAACGACTCAACTTTACTCGGTTCCATGGCGATGCCCTCAGGAGAAATGCGGTGGCCCAAGAAATCAATGGTCACCTGGTAGAACTGGCACTTCTCCAACTTGGCAAACAGCCGATGTTTCCGGAGGCGCTGCAGGACCTGACGGAGATGCTGATGATGCGCTTCACGCGACGGGGAGTAAATCAGGATGTCGTCCAGGTAAATCACAACAAACTGGTCCAACAGATCCCGAAAGATGTCATTCATAAAATGCTGAAACACAGCGGGGGCGTTGGTCAGGCCAAACGGCATCACCGTGTACTCGAAATGTCCATAGCGAGTACCAAACGCCGTCTTCCACTCATCACCCGGCCGAACCCTGACGAGGTTGTAAGCTCCACGCAGGTCCAGTTTCGTGAAGATCTTAGCCTCCCGGAGTCGGTCCAAGAGCTCGGGGATGAGGGGCAGCGGGTAGCGGTTACGCACCGTGATAGCGTTGAGTTTCCGGTAGTCACAGCAAAGCCGTAACTCGCCCGACTTCTTTTTGACGAAGAGCACGGGCGCAGACACTGGCGAGGACGAGGGCCGGATGAAACCACGAGCCAAGTTCTTTGTCAGGAAGTCCCGCAATGCAGCCAACTCGGGCTCCGACATGGAGTACAAACGCCCCACTGGGAGAGGCGCATCAGGGACTAGGTCAATGGAGCAGTCGTAGGGCCTGTGCGGGGGTAATTGGTCCGCCTCTGACTCGCTGAACACGTCAGCAAAGTCGGACAGTTCGGGAGGCAAGGAAACCCCTGGGGAACCCTCCACCTGGCCGGCACAGATATGGCGGGTGTGGTCCACGCACTGCAAACTTGGGAAGGTGACCAAGTTCTGAGACCAATAGATCTGTGGATCATGCGCCCGGAGCCACGCCAGTCCCAAGACCACAGGGAAGTGCAGTTCCGAAGTGACGTAGAACTGAATGGCCTCCACATGGGTACTGATGGCCATACACACGGGTTGCGTGGCGGCCGTAATAGGCCCGGACAGGAGCACTCGACCATCGATGGTCTCCACAAGCATGGGCGGATCCACTGGACACTGGGGAACAGCCCATTTGGCCACAAAGGCCGAATCCATAAAGTTAGTGGTAGCCCCAGAGTCAATTAAGGCATGGACCAGAATCCCCTCTGGCTTGCCAGGAAGGATCAGACGTGCCTCCAAAATCAAATGCCGTGAAGGTTCACAGGCACCGTCGGAACGGCATCGCTCGGCGTGGTCGTTGTGGGTCGCCCGATCTTTCACACCGTCTAGATCGGGCTCGGGCCGTTTCCCGACAGCAAAGCAGGGGACTTTCTCAGGGCCGGCTTGGTCACTGATGCCCGCTGACGCTTCTTTGGACAAGAAGCAGCCAAATGTCCAGGGTCCCCACAGTAAAAACACAACCCCTCCGATCGTCGTCTGTCCATTTCCGTCACCGATAGACGGGACCTGGCGGCACCCAGCTCCATTGGCTCCTCCCTCTGGACTGGGGGCTCACGCACAACAGGGGCGGCAGGGGTCTGTGGGGTGGCACGGCGACTCTTTCGCTGCTGCAACCGGGCATCGATCCGCAGACAAAGATGGATCAGCCCATTCAGATCTGAGGGAATGTCCACGCGGGCCAGCTCATCCAACATCTCTGACAAGCCATCCTGAAAGGCATCCACGAGCGCAGCCTCATTCCAGGCGGAATCCTGGCTAAGCAGCCGGAAATCGCTGATATAGGCCTGTAGAGGGCGCTGACCCTGCCTCAAAACTTTCAGGCGTCGGGTGGCAGTCTGCGCCTTAATCGGGTCCTCGTACATGAGGCGCATATGGTCACAAAACCCCCCAAAGTTATCCAACAAAGGGCTAGGCTGTGCCAACAGAGGCGTGCCCCAACGAGCTGCATCTCCCGACAGAAGGCTCAACACGAATCCCACCTTATCTCGGTCAGTGGGGAAATCAACTGCTCTCACGCTGATAAAAAGCTGGCATTGTCCCAGGAAGGCAGGAAACAGTTCTGGATTACCAGCAAATTTATCCGGCATAGCTATCTGACATTTCCTCCTGGGTGGGGGTGCAGCATGTACCTGAGCTTGCAGTTGAGCCACCTGAGCTGCCAGCAAAGTAAGTTGCTGAGTGAGCTGGGCATTCTCGGCAAGAAGCTGCTCCATCGTAGTAATAAGGGGTGGGGGCTGAAAGCAAACTGTTCTGAACCAGCCCTCTTCTGGCCTTGTAAAGGCAAACCCCTATTTAAGAAGAAGAGACTGGAGAGCTTCCAAGGCTAAAAGGCATCTGCCAAGATTTAATTACGCAGTTAACAAAAACACAAGAGCTTGTCTTCTCAAGCGGAAAAGTTGCTTTCAGCAACCAGCCCCTCCCCAAACACTCCTTTTATAGAGAGCTCAGGGCGTGGTCTCCCTGTGCCTCCTCCCGAGGAGTCTCACAGCCTTTCTTTGTTTGTTCCTGCTCGACTGCCTCCTGCGTCGGGCGTCCTTGAACAGGGCCAGCTGTGGGTCATCTTCCTCCGCACTCTCGGGCTCACGCAGCTGAGAAGAGGTCCCCGGCTGAGGACTCTGCAAAGCCTCCAAATCATCATCAGCCGGTTCGTTTCCCTCCTCCCCCACATCTGAGTCATCCGATACATCGGAGCCGGCTGTCGGACCCACAGGCTGGCCCTGAGTCACAACACTGCTCAGGCAGGAAACCCTATACCATTTCAGGCAAATGGCTGTCCAGTCTCTTCTTAAAAACCTCCAGTGTTGGAGCATTCACCACCTCTGGAGGCAGGTTGTTCCACTGGTTAATTGTTCTAACTGTCAGGAAGTTTCTCCTTAGTTCTAGGTTGCTTCTCTCCTTGACTAGTTTCCATCCGTTGCTTCTTGTCCTGCTTTCAGGTGCTTTGGAGAATAGCTTGACTCCCTCTTCTTTGTGGTAGCCCCTGAGATATTGGAACACTGCTATCATGTCACCCCTCACCCTTCTCTTCATTAAACTACACATACCCAATTCCAGAAACCGTTCCCTATATGTTTTAGCCTCCAGCCCCCTAATCATCTTGGTTGCTCTTCTCTGTACCCTTTCTAGAGTCTCGACATCTTTTTTACATCGTGGTGACCAAAACTGGATGCAGTATTCCAGGTGTGGCCTTACCAAAGCATTGTAAAGTGGTATTAGTACTTCACTTGATCTTGATTCTATCCCTCTGTTAATGCAGCCTAGCACTGTGTTGGCTTTTTTGGCAGCTGCAGCACACTGCTGGCTCATATTGAAGTGATTGTCTACTAAGACTCCGAGATCCCTCTCACAGTTACTACTATTGAGCAAGGTACCACCTATACTATACCTATGCATTTGATTTTTCCTGCCTAAATGTAGAACCTTACTTTTTTCACCATTGAATTTCATTTTGTTAGATAGCGCCCAGTGTTCGAGTCTGTCCAGATCCTTCTGTATCTTAAGCCTATCTTCTGGAGTATTGGCTATTCCTGCCAGCTTGGTGTCGTCTGCAAATTTGATGAGTTCCCCATCTATCCCCTCATCCAAATCATTAATGAAGATATTGAAGAGCACTGGGCCCAGGACAGAGCCCTGGGGCACCCCACTACACACTTCCTTCCATGTAGATGCAGTTCCATTGAGGACCACACGCTGAGTACGGCCTGTCAGCCAGCTACGAATCCATCTGCTGGTAAATGCTATCTAACCCACATTTTTCTATCTTATCAAGTAGTAGGTTGTGATCTACTTTATCAAATGCCTTACTGAAGTCCAAGTAAATTATATCTACAGCGTTCCTCTGGTCCACTAATTTTGTCACTTGGTCAAAGAATGTAATAAGATTTGTCTGGCATGATCTGTTTTTGACAAACCCATGTTGACTTTTAGTGATGACTTTGTTTGCATCAAGGTGTTCGCTGATTTGTTGTTTGATTATCTTTTCCAGAATCTTCCCAGGTATTGAGGTCAGGCTGATAGGTCTGTAGTTTCCTGGATCTATTTTTTTCCTTTTTTGAAGATGGGAACTACATCAGCTCTCTTCCAGTCCTCTGGTAGTTCCCCAGTGCTCCAGGATCTTTGAAAAATATAGTTCAGTGGTTCTGAGATCACGTCTGCCAGTTCCTTAAGAACCTTGGGGTGTAATCCATCTGGTCCTGGTGATTTGAACTCGTCTAGGCTGGACAGGTGCTCACTTACCATTTTCTTGCCTATCTTAACTTGCGTTTCTATTCTGTTTTTTATGGCACTGGTTTGGGTAGGTTGGACTGTTTTTTCCCTTTGTGTAAAGACAGATGCAAAAAACGAATTAAATAGTTCTGCTTTCTCCCTATTGCTTGTCACCTTCTTGCCACTTTCCCCCACTAATGGACCAATCAATTCCTTAACTTTTTTCTTGTTTTTTATATGTTGAAAGAAGCTTTTTTTGTTATTTTTGACTTTGGTCGCAAGCCTTAGTTCATTTTGAGCCTTAGCTTTCCTCACTTCATCTTTGCAGGCACGGGCTATTTGCTGATATTCTGACTTAGTTATGTGCCCCTCTTTCCAATTCTTATACTTGTCCTTTTTATCTTTCAGTTTATCAGAGAGTTCTTTATGCAGCCATGCTGGTTTCTTTTGAGAGCTGTTATTTTTCTTCTTTGTTGGTATTGTACTAGACTGGGCCTTTATTATCTCACTTTTCAAAATTTCCCAAGCTTCTTGAGTTGTTTTCCCCTTTAGGATTCTCATCCATGGAATTCTTCCCATGGTCTCTCTAAGTTTATTGAAATTAGCTCTTTTAAAGTCCAAGACTCTAGTTTGGCTGTGTTCTATTGCTTGTGCCTCCAGAATGTTGAATTCCAATATTGCATGATCACTTCCCCCCAAGGTTCCTGTGGCTTCGACACCTTCTATCATTTCATCTCTGTTAGTGAGAATTAAATCCAATATGGCTAATCCCCTAGTTCCCCTCTCTACTTTTTGGGAGAGAAAGTTGTCTGCTAGGTTTGACAGGAATCTGTTCTCAAACCTCGTCCGGAGAGCAGGAGATTCAAGCAACCGAGACGAAAGCTGAGTGTCCAAAGTGGTTTAATAAGCAAAAGCAAACGATCTTCAAACGGAACAAAGCCAGCGTTGGCTGCTACCCGCATCCAACGCTGTTAAATACACATTGCATGTATACACCCATGCCCCACCCAACCGCACCCACTTCCGCCCATTCCCTACTTAACTCCCGTTTCTCCCAAACACTTCCTTTTGTGACACGCCCTGCCACCCGGCACCCTCTCCCTCCCAGGTGAGTCTCCCCGCGAACGCCCACCCCATCGCCGCTAGTCACCACCCCCACCCCCGTCCCTGTACCCGGCAACTTCCCTCCTGTTGCGAATACACCGCTGCCCTGCTGCCCGGCCCCCCCTTGCAAGACTGGCAAGCCCCCAGTCCTTTCCTGTCGTAGACGGGCTCTGCTGCCGAAGGCCCCGCCCACCGTCGCCGCAAGGGCCGAGTCTCTATTTGGTTTGGCCCCATGGTCCTGTGAGGCCACCGTAGCCGGCAGGGCGGGGCCGGGTCGCACGACGCGCGTGCGCACTATCGAGGCTTCAACTGGCTCGAGCGTTGTGCAGCTGTCGGGCGGCTTCAACCGGCTCGGCCGTCGTCGCAGCTGTTGGGCGGCAGAAGGAGGAGGCCGTCGGGCGCTCTCCCGTTCCAGGCCGCCAGGCACTCTCTCGGGTCATGCAGGAGGAAGAGGAACAGAAACGGCGCTCTCCCGTTCCAGGCCGCCAGGCACTCTCCCGGATCGTGCAGGAGGAAGAGGAACAGAGACTACCGGCGCTGGTGGGTGTCGCGCCCGTGGCGCCGCTGGGCGTCGAGTCCGCGGGGCGCGACATGCCGCCCCTCCTACCAGGGCCCTTCCTGCAGGGGAAGACACAAGAGGTAAGCAAACGTCCACCTTGTCCGCGGTGTTCCCCCGTCCTCCCCTCGGCTTCCCAGGGTGCAACCGGTGAAATGCCCGCACTAACCGAGGAGCATGAACATCTGCTTCCCCCACCCACGTCGCCTCTTCCACAGGATATCCCTTCCACCTGATGAGGTACTGGATGCCCCCCCGACGAGCTCTGGAATCAAGGATCTCTTGGACCTCATAATGGTCGCCATGGGTGGGCCCAGGCCCACCCTCCCCCACCGCCGTTGCGCCTGAGGTGGCAGGTTTCAGAAGGCTACTGTGGAATACTGGGTGAAGTTTGCCTAGGATCTTTGGTAGTCGTAGCCGTACTGTTACAGGGTTAATTACCTGTACCACTCGAAATGGTCCGATGTATTTGGGCCCTAGCTTTTTACAGGGAACTTGGCCCCGCAGATACTTAGTAGACAAATAGACCAGGTCCCCCACCTTCGGGACTGCGAACGCTTTTCGCTTCTTATCATCCTGCTCCTTATTCGTTATCGCAGCCCGCTCCAACGCTTTTTTCACTGCACCCCAGGCCCCCTCAATCTGCCTCATCCATTCCTGTGGCTGACAGGGATCCTCGTGCCCCGGGCTGCATTCGGGGATGGGGACAAAATCATTACCCATAACCACTTTGAAAGGGGAAAACCCCGTACTGCTATGTACGGCGTTGTTATACGCTACTTCCGCAAACGCTAAGAGATCCACCCAGTTGGTTTGCTGGTACGAAACGTAGCAACGCAGATACCGCTCAACGGCAGCATTGGCCCGTTCTGCTGCGCCATTGGTGCTAGGGTGGTACGCCGTACTGAGTCCTTGGGTTGACCCGATGAATTTAACAAATTCCTTCCAGAAACGTGCCGTAAACTGAACTCCTCTGTCCGAAATGATACGGCGTGGCACTCCATGTAAACGGTAGACATGGGTTACAAAGAGCCAAGCCAATCGACGTGCTGAGGGCAACCCTTTACAGGGAATAAAGTGGGCCTGCTTAGAAAATAAGTCTACCACCGTCCAAATAACGTTATGGCCCTTACTGTCGGGTAATTCTACAATGAAGTCCATGGCTATATCATGCCATGGACGAGTAGGATCAGCCACCCTCTGTAGGAGGCCCAAAGGTTTTCCCACCATAGGTTTTGTGGTGGCACAAATGTGGCATTGCCGTACATAGTCCTCCACCGTTCTTGCCATGTGCGGCCACCAAAATTGCCGACGTGCCAAATGCAGGGTCTTCAAAAACCCATAGTTTCCAGCTTGCTTGGTGTCGTGGCACCGATACAGCACTGGCTTTCTCTCAAACCTCGTCCGGTGTTGTGACTCAGGACATCCGGAGAGCGGGAGATTCAAGCAACCGAGACGAAAGCTGAGTGTCCAAAGTGGTTTAATAAGCAAAAGCAAACGATCTTCAAACGGAACAAAGCCAGCGTTGGCTGCTACCCGCATCCAACGCTGTTAAATACACATTGCATGTATACACCCATGCCCCACCCAACCGCACCCACTTCCGCCCATTCCCTACTTAACTCCCGTTTCTCCCAAACACTTCCTTTTGTGACACGCCCTGCCACCCGGCACCCTCTCCCTCCCAGGTGAGTCTCCCCGCGAACGCCCACCCCATCGCCGCTAGTCACCACCCCCACCCCCGTCCCTGTACCCGGCACCTTCCCTCCTGTTGCGAATTTGACTGGCAAGACTGGCAAGCCCCCAGTCCTTTCCTGTCGTAGACGGGCTCTGCTGCCGAAGGCCCCGCCCGCCGTCGCCGCAAGGGCCGAGTCTCTATTTGGTTTGGCCCCATGGTCCTGTGAGGCCACCGTAGCCGGCAGGGCGGGGCCGGGTCGCACGACGCGCGTGCGCACTATCGAGGCTTCAACCGGCTCGGGCGTCGTGCAGCTGTCGGGCGGCTTCAACCGGCTCGGCCGTCGTCGCAGCTGTTGGGCGGCAGAAGGAGGAGGCCGTCGGGCGCTCTCCCGTTCCAGGCCGCCAGGCACTCTCTCGGGTCGTGCAGGAGGAAGAGGAACAGAAACGGCGCTCTCCCGTTCCAGGCCGCCAGGCACTCTCCCGGATCGTGCAGGAGGAAGAGGAACAGAGACTACCGGCGCTGGTGGGTGTCGCGCCCGTGGTGCCGCTGGGCGTCGAGCCCGCGGGGCGCGACATCTGTTTGATCTTCCACTTGGTGCAGAGTTTGTCTCCCAGTTGATATCAGGGTAATTAAAGTCCCCCATTACTATTGTGATGTGCTTAGTTAGCTGACTAGCAAAAAGTTCATCTATTTCCTCTGCTTGGTTGGGCGGCCTATAGTATACACCTATGGCAATGTCATTTTTTCCCCCTTTTATATTGACCCAAATGCTTTCAGGTTTACAGTTTTCGTCATTGTTGTGCTCTATTTCTGAATTTACATTTCTAAAAGATCTTCTTTGAACTTTTACATCCAAAAGACTTATTGTAGCAACTTCCTTACATCCGTCACTACACTATCTTGTTTTACTCACCACCTTGAGATGTTCCTATCCTTTTTAACATTTCAAAAGAACTTTGTTGATTACCATGTGTGAATTCTCTAAGCAGGAAATACTGTAGATAGCCCCACATCTTAGTGTTACATTTTATACAATTCATTGGTGTTACATTTTATACAATTTATAAAAGAATAAACTTTATTTATTTTCCTTTACCGTGATTTGTCATAATTGTGATGATTATGGCGTACAGCTCATGAAAACCCCAAATCCACAATCTCAGAAAATTAGAATATTACATGCAATCAATAAAACAAGGAGTGTACATTGAACAATATCGGACCTCTGAAAAGTATAAGCATGCATATGTACTCAGTACTTGGTTTGGGCCCCTTTTGCAGCAATTACTGCCTCAATGCAGCGTGGCATGGAAGCTATCAGCCTGTGGCACTGCTGAGGTGTTATGGAAGACCAGGATGCCTCAATAGTAGCCTTCAGCTCTTCTGCATTGTTCGGTCTCATGTCTCTCATCTTTCTCTTGGCATTGCCCCATAGATTCTCTATGGGGTTCAGGTCAGGCGAGTTTGCTGGCCAATCAAGCACAGTAATCCCACGGTCATTGAACCAGGTTTTGGTGCTTTTGGCAGTGTGGGCAGGTGCCAGGTCCTGCTGGAAAATGAAGTCAGCATCCCCATAAAGGTCATCTGCGGAAGGAAGCATGAAGTGCTCCAAAATCTCCTGGTAGACGGCTGCGTTGACCCTGGACTTAATGAAGCACAGTGGACTAATACCAGCACATGACATGGCTCCCCAAATCAACACAGACTGTGGAAACTTCACACTGGACTTCAAGCATCTTGCAGTGTGTGCCTCTCCATTCTTCCTCCAGACTCTGGGTCCTTGGTTTCCAAATGAGATACAAAAGTTGCTCTCATCAGAAAAGAGGACTTTGGACCACTGAGCAACAGACCAGGTCTGTTTTTCTTTAGCCCAGGTAAGACGCTTCTGACCTTGTTTGTTGTTCAGGAGCGGCTTGACAAGAGGAATACGACATTTGAAGCCCATGTCCAGGATCCGTCTGTGTGTGGTGGCTCTTGATGCACTGACTCCAGACTCAGTCCACTCCTTGTGAAAGTCCCCAACACTTTTGAATGGCCTTTTCCTGACAATCCTCTCCAGGCTGCAGTCATCCCTGCTGCTTGTGCACCTTTTTCTTCCACACTTTTCCCTTCCACATAATTTTCTATTAATGTGCTTTGTTACAGCACTTTGGGAACATCCAACTTCTTTTGCAATTACCTTTTGAGACTTTCCCTCCTTATGGAGGGTGTCAGTGATGGTTTTCTCCACAACTGTCAGGTCAGCAGTCTTCCCCATGATTGTGATTCCTACTGAACCAGACTGAGAGACCATTTAAAGGCTCAGGAACCCTTTGCAGGTGTTATGGCTTAAGTAGCTGATTAGAGTGGGACACTTTGAGCCTAGAATATTGCAACTTTTCACAATATTCTAATTTTCTGAGATTGTGGATTTGGGGTTTTCATGAGCTGTACGCCATAATCATCACAATTATGACAAATCATGGCTTGAACTATCTTGCTTTGCATGTAATGAGTCTATCTCATATATTAGTTTCCCCTTTTAAGTTGCATTACTGAAATAAATGAACTTTTGCACGATATTCTAATTTTTCGAGTTTCACCTGTAGACTAAGACTGACCACTTTTCTTCACCAAGAAATTTCTTATTTTAAGGCCTTTACTTCCAAGTAAATGTGCTTCAGATTACAGCTTCAAAGTCCATAAAGAAGGCATTTAGGGAGAAACTGAAGTTAAAATGACAAAATGGCACTGAAATTGCAGAGCTATGTACATATATTATTAGCTGTTCTGTATGCATTTGTATAACCCTCCAAATACCACACACACACACACAGACAGAGAGAGAGAGAGAGAGAGAGAGAGAGAGAGAGAGAGCATGGAAAATCACAGTTGTCTCAACAGAGATAATATAAACAATGTGCAAGACCCAAGCCTTCTTTTTCTCTTTAAAAATGAATCTAGTAAACTTTCTTCCTCTCCTCCCCTTAAATCACAGTGCTATGTTTAAAGTCTGTTTGCTGCAACAGGGAAATAAATAGTATTTGATATTCTTAAATTATATCTTAGAACAGTCTCCTCTCTCCCTCTCTCTCCCTCCCTCCCTCTCTCCCCCTCTCTCTCTTGCAGGAAGTAAAATTGGTCTTACAACAATCCTGTGAGGTGGGTTGGGCTGAGAGAGAGAGGGATTAGCACAAAGTCACTCATCCAGCTTTCATGCCTAAAGTGATTTGACACTTTGCATTTAATCCACATGTTCACATTTCCTCCTGCTTCTACTCCCCACCCTGGTGTGAGATTTAAAAGCCCAAAATCTGATACTCACAACTCGAAGACAAGTCTGGTTAACAAAGGCAAAGATTTATTGAAAAGAAAATTGAAAATAATAAAGAAAATAAAGAAGAAAGCGTTTGCAAACGCGGCCTCTTAGACCCTTCCCAAGTTCAAAGAGCGCACTGAGCAAGTTTCAAACTAGGCATTTATACTTTCTTTTCTCGATTCATGCCCCCCTAAGAAACTTAAGTTAGTCTTTGAAGTCATTTCCATTTCTAAAAGATCTTCTTTGAACTTTTACATCCAAAAGACTTATTGTAGCAACTTCCTTACATCCATCGCTACACTATCTTGTTTTACTCACCACCTTGAGATGTTCCTATCCTTTTTAACATTTCAAAAGAACTTTGTTGATTACTATGTGTGAATTCTCTGTCTAAGCAGGAAATAGATAGCCCCACATCTTAGTGTTACATTTTATACAATTTATAAAAGAATAACCTTTATTTATTTTCCTTTACTGGTTTTTAGCATTTGATTTAATGACATTTTTTTCTTGCTGTAAAAATTACATCACTTCCTTCCTTCCTTCCTTCCTTCCTTCCTTCCTTCCTTCCTTCCTTCCTTCCTTCCTTCCTTCCTTCCCAGCACAGCTTTAAATACCCACTTGGTGCTGCTCCCATGGTCACAATCCACCAGAAAAATATCTTGTGAAAGTTTGTGGTCATAGAGTACAGTGCTTAGGAACTTTCTGGAAGAAAAAAAGTGTACTTCCCCTGTTCTGTACCAGCCTGCTACCGGCCCTGCAGAAAAGGCAGGGACAACCCCTTTTACAAGAAGGCAAGAGGCTGGAACTAAGCCTGCCAAATTTATGGATACAAAAGCAAACAGAACAAGACACGAACCATGAAACAGGAGCTATTCAAGCGGTTGCCTTCAGCAAACCAGCCCTCCCACGCATTCCCCTTTTATACAGTTCAGGGCGTGGCTTCTCTCTGCCTCCTTCTGAGGTGCCCCATTGCCTTCCTCTGTTTACTCCTGATTGACTGCCTCCTGTGTCGGGCGTCCTTGAACAGGGCCAGCTGTGGGTCATCTTCATCCACGCTGTCAGGCTCACACAGCTGGGTCTGCGTCGTGACCAGGTGGGAGGGGCCTGGCTGAGGGCTCTCATCAGCAAGCTCTCCAACCCCCTCAGCAAGCTCTTCAACACCCCCCTCCTCCTCTGAGTCGTCCGACCCAACTGCCGAACCCATAGGCTGACTCTGAATCACAACATCCCCTACCCTTTGTTTACTTGTGGTATGCAAGCTTTTTTCAGAGTGTGCAACTCTCGCACACTGTGACATCCATACAAATACCTTATGTATGTATGCCTTATTTTATATTCAATTCACTTATGATAATAATACATTAGTTTAAAAATAAAATAGTTCTTTAAACCCATTCCTATCCTATGTTTCCTGGAGGAGAAAGGGGAAGAATGTATTGCTTCCTATGTTTGCTATTGTTTATTGCTCTTTGATCTGTATAACCTTTTATTAACATTGTATCCGCTGAGAGATAGAGACTGATGTTAGTTCTTAGGAAGTACTTAGCAAAACAAATGTAAATCAAAGGGGGGGGTGTTTGATGTACTCTGGTTAGGCGGCCCGGACAAGAATGTAACCTTTGAAGTCTTTCAAATGGATGGAAAAGGGGGGGGGCATCGCGATAGGAATGTATATAATGCTATGTTTTTGAACATTTGAGTGTGGTCTCTGTTTTTAGATGCTTCCTGTTGAAATATCTCTTAGAGATCCATCACACTTTCCAAACTGTTTTGTCTGTTTTCTGCAGAATAAACTCTTTTCTTACCAATCCAATTTTTTAGTGCTTTAAACACATTTCTAACAAATTGGTTGCCCAACAGTGGGGCATAGGGTGTCTGTTGCTGCATCTTCGGGAGGCGAAATCAGCTGAGGAAGGCATGCCCCATTGATTTCAATGGTCCAAGGTTGCAGTCGCAGGTCGAGGAGGCGGAACAGAACCAGGCCCATGGACCAAATAGTGATTGGTAAGAACTGAGAGAGGGGACCAAAGAATTACCAGAATAAGAACCGGGCAACTTCGTACATGAACCTAGGTGAGTAAAACTTGGGGTGAACCAAGGAGTAAAACCTAGGCAGTCGGGAGAAGGTTGGGTAGGACAGTTTGAGTCTGAGATCTGTGAGAGGTGTGCGTGAGATGCCCCGAGGGCCGTACGGGCTGGCAAGGCGAAGTGAGAGTGGACTCCTGAGTACACACTTCCATACCTCCGTGAGGAGATTGGTCAGAAAAGGAGGAAGCGGCTTGGTGAAGCGAACTGTGGTCTCATTAGATTAGTAAAGACAACAGAATTGTGCGGTAAACCAACCATGGGTAATTCGGGAGGGTCCCAGGAGAAGAAGTATGTGAAAAAGATTAGGAAAAACCCAAAATTAAAAATAGATCCCCACACCCCATCAGGGACATTGTTAGAAAACTGGGGGAAACCACCATATAACAAACTGATCACTAACCTAAATTTAACAAAAGAAGATATGGTAAATTTGTGCTGCTTCGTATGGTGGGAGGATGAGAAAATTGAGTGGCTCCGATTAGGGACTAATGATTATTTTATCTGCCAGAACTTATATGATTATGTTAAAACTAAGGCTTGTAAATCCCTGGATAATGAGATAGATTATGCCCTGGTCTGGAATCCGGGCAAATGGACCAATATATCAGAAAAAAATCCTTCTCGTGTCTTCTTAGTAGATGAAGAAGAGGAAGAAGATGAGAAGAGAAAATATTTACCTCCACCATATAGTCCGGGTCCAATTAACATTGCCCAGGCTCTACCCAGTGCACCATCACCCCCAGGGAGCCCCCAAATAAGACAAAAAGTTAATCAGTATAAAGCCTTACAGAAAGAATTGGAACAATGTAAAAAGGATATAGAGGACTTTCCGTTTAAACCCATAGAGGAAAAGGATACAATGTTTCCCTTGAGAGAGGTTCCTAACAGAGTAAACGGCCAAGGCCAACCAGTAATAAGTTTTGTACAGGATCTGCTCTGGGCATCAGAGGTGAGATCTTTTAGGAAAGAAATGAAAAATATGGTAGAGGACCCTTTAGGAGCAGCTGAACAGTTAGACAATTTATTAGGAACAAACATTTATACGTGGGATGAGTTAATGGCTACACAAAACACATTGTTCTTGGCGGAAGAGAGGCAATTGATCTGGACCGCTGCGATACAAGTCTGGGAGCGGGACCATCCCCCTTCGACTAATAATAATATAAAGGGGGAGGATAAAATTCCCATTGTGAGACCTAATTGGGATAATAACAATCAGGCACATAGGACAAATATGGAAGATATGAGGAACATAATTATAAGGGGAATAAAGGAGGCAATCCGAAAAGCACAGAATATGACAAAGGCTCTAAGCCTTGAACAGGAAAAGGAGGAATCCCCTGCTGCCTTCTTACAGAGATTAAAGGACACCATGACAAGGTATTCAGGAATGGATCCTGATGACAATGCAAATGTGCCGATCCTCAGAATTCAGTTTGTGACTAAGGCTTGGCCAGATATTTCAAGGAAATTGCAAAAACTGGAGAATTGGATTCCCAAATCTATAGATGATTTATTAAAAGTAGCTCAGAAAGTGTATGTCGAGAGTGATGGTAGCCACAGTTAAAGAGGTAGTGAGAAAGCAAGAACCCCCACCTCCCCAAGCTCCGGAAGGAGGACCAGGACGTGGAGCAGCAGATTGGAACAGGGGAGGTCAGAATCAGGGATTCAGGGGAAGGACACAGGGAAGTAGGAATGGCATGGGTTGGGAGGAACGCATAAGGAGATGCTTTGGGTGTGGCCAGCTCGGACATTTTAAGAAAGATTGTCCCATGCAACAGAGGGAAACGCAAGTGTACAAGTTAATGGAATGGGATGAAGAGCAATATTAGGGGTGTCAGGGTGCTTTATATTTAAGTCCCATGGAGAGCCCTTGATAAATTTATTGGTGGGACCCAGTGAAGAGGAATTAGTATTTCTGATAGACACAGGAGCAGCCCAGACTTCTGTTTCTGTATTAACTCCAGCAATGAAATTGAGTGGGCAAGTGATCAGAGTTTCTGGGGTAAAAGGGGAAGGATTTGAAGTCCCCAAAATCAATCCCCTGGAAATTAAAGTAAAAGATGGGGGACAGAAAATTAAGATTGAGATGTTATATATTCCTGAGGCTGGAGTAAACCTATTAGGGCAAGATGCTCTGATGGCATTACAATTAAAATTAGAATTCAAACCTGAAACATTCATGAGAAAACTGACACAGAAGGAGGAGGATAAGATCAACCCATCTGTTTGGGTGAAAGAGGGGAATGGGGGGAGGGGGTTACAGATCCCCCCTTTAAAAATCAACTTGAAAGAACCCAATGAAATAATTAGGCAGAAACAATATCCCATTTCAATGGAAGGAAGAAAAGGTCTACAGCCAGTGATTGATGCCCTCTTAAAGGATGGTCTTTTGGAATCCTGTATGTCACCTTATAATACTCCAATATTACCAGTAAAGAAACCAATCTCTGGGAAAAAGAAAGGGGAAACTATTGATGCTACCAACGCATTACTAAACTTTCTGGGACAACAGGGACTAAGTGTTTCCAAAACCAAATTGCAATATGTGGAAAGGGAGGTGAAATACTTAGGACATTTAATTAGTGAAGGGAGTCAGCGAATCACCCCTGATAGAATAGAAGGGGTAGCCTCATAGCCCCTACCTAAAAACAAAAAGGAACTGAGAAAATTCTTAGGATTGATGGGATTGCAGATTGTGGATCGATGGATATGCAGATTTAACTAAATCCTTATATTCTAAATTAATAGATGCTGAACCATGGGGTTTAAGATGGAAGAGCCATGAAAGAAGAAACTTTGAAAATCTGAAGCAAGCTTTAATAAAAGCTCCTGTCTTAACTTTGCCCAATTTACAAAGGCCCTTTCATTTGTTTGTAAATACAGAAAATGGAAAAGCACAGGGAGTGTTGACTCAAAATTGGGCTGGGCAAAGAAAGCCAGTCGCCTTCCTCTCAAAGATTATGGACCCTGTAATAAGGTGGTGGGCCATATGCGTACAGGCAATAGCCACTGCGCTTTTGGTTCAAGAAAGCAGAAAGCTAACCTTCGGAGGAGCACTTATTGTAAGTACTCCCCACCAAGTCAGTACAATATTGCAACAAAAAGCAGGAAGGTGGCTTACGGATTCTAGAATTCTAAAATATGAAACCGTACTAATGCAAAGGAATGACCTGGTACTAACCACTGATCACAATTTAAACCCTGCCCAGTTTCTGGCCAACACTAGACAAACAGACAACAGAGCCTTGGTGGAGCAGTGGGCTAATGCCTCCTTAAGTAACACCAGCTGCCTGCAATTAGTGCAGGTTCGCATCCCACCAGGCTCAAGGTTGACTCAGCCTTCCATCCTTCCGAGGTAGGTAAAATGAGGACCCAGATTGTTGGGGGCAATTAAGCTGACTTTGTAATAATGCCGCTTGGGGTGTGTGTGAAAGCCCTAATAAGCAGGCATATACATAGAATGAAGGCTACTGCTAAGCTTGTAAGCCGCCCTGAGTCTTTGGAGAAGGGCGGGATATAAATGGAATTAAAATAAATAAAAATAAAATAAATAAATAGATCAAGAGGGTTTGGAACATTATTGTACAGAGGTGATTGATTTGCAAACAAAAATCAGACCAGACTTGGAAGAGTACCCACTAGAAGACGGGGAGGCATTATCTATAGATGGCTCCTCTCGGGTAGAGGATGGGTTAAAGAGAAACGGGTATGCAATTATAAATGGACACACCAAAGAGTTGGTAGAATCCGGTAGCCTGTCAAAAGAATTGGTCAGCCCAAACTTGTGAGCTCTATGCATTAAATCAGGCCCTAAAATTGTTAGAAAGCAAGGTTGGAACTGTTTATACGGATTCAAAGTACGCCTTTGAGGTGGTCCATACCTTTGGAAAAATTTGGGTGGAAAGGGGAATGATTAACAGCAAAGGAAAGGAACTGATTCATGAAGGGCTGATCCAACAGATAATGGGAGTCCCTTTAGTTACCAAAAAGAATTGCCATAACCCATGTGAGTGCACATCAGAGGGGCAAATCTTTTGAAAGTGTGGGAAATAGGATTGTGGATGAAGAAGCCAAGAGGGCAGCAAATGAAGAAAGTATAAATGTCTTAATACCCATTGTAGAAACGCCAGAAGAGATCCCTGTGTTTTCAGAAACAGAGGAAAAAGAAACAATGCAGATAGGTGGGTAACAAGGAGAGAAGGGAAAATGGTTTCTCCTGGATGGGAGGCAGGTAATCAATAAACCCATAGTGCAAGGATTATTGGAGAAGTTACATGAAGGAAGCCACTGGGGGGTTCAGGCATTGGTGGATGAGCTCCTGAAACATTATGGATGCATTTGAATTTATACCTTGGCCAAACAAGTCACTGAAAAATGTCTCATATGCAAGAAAACTAACAGGCAAGCTATGAGAAAACAACAAGTAGGAGGGAGGCCACCTGCCCTAAGACCTTTTCAATGCATTCAGGTAGATTTCACCGAGCTGCCTAGAATAGGCAAACTGAAGTTTTTGTTGGTTATAACAGACCATCTAACCGGATGGATAGATGCATATCCTTGTAGTAATGTAACTGCCAAGGTTGTATCAAGAGTACTACTAGATCAGATTATTCCTAGATATGGGATGGTCACTCAAATTGATAGTGACCAAGGGAGCCATTTCACAGCAAAGGTATTGCAGAATATTATGGAAGCCTTGGGAATAAATTGGAAATTTCACACAGCTTGGCATGCGGCCAGCAGTGGAAAAGTTGAAAGGGCTAATGCAAAGATAAAGGAATCATTAACTAAACTAATTTTAGAGACCCACATGCCCTGGACTAAGTGTCTGCCACTGGCACTGCTGAGAATCAGGACTCAGCCACGAAAAGACATAGGACTGTCGCCCTATGAATTATTATTTGGAGTTGCTTTTACCCCAGGACAAATTCGTATAGACTCACTCCAAACATGAGATAGAGTACTGAAGCAATATGTACATAAACTGTCCAGATATTTTGATTTTCTCAGGAAACAAGGATTGCTGGCACAAACACCTCCCTTGGAGTTTCCAGTCCACAGATTCCAGATCAGCGACTGGCTACTGATCCAGAGTTGGAAGGACGAAAAGCTGGTTCTAAAGTGGGAAGGCTGAAATCCGAAACAGCAGTATGAACGGCAGAAAAAGGCTGGACCCATTACACTTGGTGGTGTTGTGATTCAGGGCCAGCCTGTGGGTCCGGCAGCCGGCTCGGATGTCTCGGATGACTCAGATGAGGGGGAGGAGGAGGGTGTAGAAGACGAACTTGCTGATGATGGCTTGGAGGCTTCGCAGAGCCCCCAGCCAGGGCCCTCTTCTCAGCTGCGCGAGCCCGAGAGTGCGGAGGATGATGACCCACAGCTGGCCCTGTTCAAGGACGCCCGACGCAGGAGGCAGTCAAGCAGGAACAAGCAGAGAAAGGCTGTGGGACTCCTCGGAAGGAGGCACAGGGAGGCCACGCCCTGAACTCTAAATAAAAGGAGTGTTTGGGGAAGGGCTGGTTGCTGAAAGCAACCGTTCCGTTTGAGGATTCTAGTTCCAGTGTTTTGTTTCTTGTTCTGTTGTTTGTGTAATAAATCTTGGCAGACGCTTTCCAGCCTCAGACGCTCTCCAGTCTCTACTGTTTATACAGGGGTTGCCTTTCTGCAAGGCCGGTACCAGGCTGGTTCAGAACAGTTTGCTTTCAGCCTCCCACCCCTTACTACTACGATGGAGCAGCTATGTGCCGAGAATGCTCAGCTCACTCAGCAACTCACTTTGCTGGCAGCTCAGGTGGCTCAACTGCAAGCTCAGGTACATGCTGCACCCCCACCCAGGAGGAAATGTCAGATAGCAATGCCGGATAAATTTGCTGGCGATCCAGAACTGTTTCCTGCCTTCCTGGGACAATGCCAGCTTTTTATCAGCGTGAGAGCAGCTGATTTCCCCACTGACCAGGATAAGGTGGGATTCGTGTTAAGCCTTCTTTCGGGGGATGCAGCTCGTTGGGGCACGCCTCTGCTGGCACAACCTAGCCCTTTGTTGGATAACTTTGGGGGGTTTTGTGACCATATGCGCCTAATGTACGAGGACCCAATTAAGACGCAGACTGCCACCCGACGCCTGAAAGCTCTGAGGCAGGGTCAACGCCCCCTACAGGCCTATATCAGCGATTTCCGGCTGCTTAGCCAGGATTCCGCCTGGAATGAGGCTGCGCTCGTGGATGCCTTCCAGGATGGATTGTCGGAGGAGATGTTGGATGAGCTGGCCCGCGTGGACATTCCCTCAGACCTGAATGGGCTGATCCATCTTTGCCTGCGGATCGATGCCCGGCTGCAGCAGCGAAAGAGTCGCCGTGCCACCCCACAGACCGCTGCCACCCCTGTTGTGCGTGAGCCCCCAGTCCAAAGGGAGGAGCCAATGGAGCTGGGTGCCGCCAGGTCTCGTCTATCGGTGACGGAAATGGACAGACGATGATCGGGGGGGTTGTGTTTTTACTGTGGGGACCCTGGACATTTGGCTGTTTCTTGCCCAAAGAAGCGTCAGCGGGCATCAGTGACCAAGCCTGCCTCGAGAAAGTCCCCTACTTTGCTGTCGGGAAACGCCCTGAGCCCGATCTAGACGGTGTGATAGATCGGGCGACCCCCAACAACCACACCGAGCGACGCCGTTCCGATGGTGCCTGTGAACCTCCACGGCATTTGATTTTGGAGGCACGTCTGATCCTTCCTGGAAAGCCAGAGGGGATTCCAGTCCATGCCTTAATTGACTCTGGGGCTACCACAAACTTTATGGACTCGGCCTTTGTGGCCAAATGGGCTGTTCCCCAGTGTCCGGTGGATCCGCCCATGTTAGTGGAGACTATCGATGGTCGAGTGCTCCTGTCCGGGCCTATTACGGCCGCCATGCAACCAGTGTGTATGGCCATCAGTTCCCATGTGGAGGCCATCCAGTTCTACATCACTTCGGATCTGCACTTCCCCGTGGTCTTGGGACTGGCGTGGCTCCGGGCGCATGATCCACAGATCTATTGGTCTCAGAACCTGGTCACCTTTCCAAGCTTGCAGTGCGTGGACCACTCCCGCCATATCTGTGCCGGCCAGGTGGAGGGTTCCCCAGGGGTTTCTTTGCCTCCCGAACTGTCCGACTTTGCTGATGTGTTCAGCGAGTCAGAGGTGGATCAATTACCCCCGCACAGGCCCTATGACTGCTCCATTGATTTAGTCCCTGATGCGCCTCTCCCAGTGGGGCGTTTGTACTCCATGTCGGAGCCCGAGTTGGCTGCATTGCGGGACTTCCTGGAAAAGAATTTGGCTCGCGGTTTTATCCGGCCCTCGTCCTCGCCAGTGTCTGCGCCCGTGCTCTTCGTCAAAAAGAAGTCGGGCGAGTTACGGCTTTGCTGTGACTACCGGAAACTCAACGCCATCACGGTGCGCAACCGTTACCCGCTGCCCCTCATCCCCGAGCTCTTGGACCGACTCCGGGAGGCTAAGATCTTCACGAAACTGGACCTGCGTGGAGCTTACAACCTCGTCAGAGTTCGGCCGGGTGATGAGTGGAAGACGGCGTTTGGTACTCGCTATGGACATTTTGAGTACACGGTGATGCCGTTTGGCTTGACCAACGCCCCCGCTGTGTTTCAGCATTTTATGAACGACATCTTTCGGGATTTGTTGGACCAGTTTGTCGTGATCTACCTGGACGACATCCTGATTTACTCCCCGTCGCGTGAAGTGCATCATCAGCATCTCCGTCAGGTCCTGCAGCGCCTCCGAGAACATCGGCTGTTTGCCAAGTTGGAGAAGTGCCAGTTCTACCAGGTGACCATCGATTTCCTGGGTCACCGCATTTCTCCTGAGGGCATCGCCATGGAGCCGAGTAAAGTTGAGTCGTTGCAGAGTTGGCAACCCCCGCGTCGCGTGAAGGATGTTCAGCGACTTCTTGGATTTGCCAACTACTATCGAACATTTATCCCTGGCTTTGCCGCCTTGACAGCCCCCCTCACCCGGCTCCTGCAGAAGAAGACTCGGTTCCAGTGGAACGCACCAGAACAACAGGCGTTCCAGGCTTTGAAGGACGCCTTCATGAAGGAGCCCATCTTGAAGCATCCTGACCCGCAACGGCCGTTTGTCGTGGAGGCGGACGCCTCCGACATTGCCATTGGGGCCGTGTTACTCCAGGCAACGACGCCCAGCGGTACCCTTTTCCCTTGCGCGTATCACTCTCGGAAATTGAACCCCTCGGAGCGCAACTATACCATCTGGGAGAAGGAGCTGCTGGCCATCAAGGCGGCGTTCGAGGCTTGGAGACATCATCTGGAGGGGGCGCGGCATCAAATCGAGGTCCGGACGGACCACAAGAATCTGGAAAGCCTGCAGACCGCTCGGAATTTGAACCAACGCCAGATCCGGTGGTCCCTTTTCTTTGCGAGGTTTGACTTCCGGGTTCGGTACATACCAAGCGGGCACAATTTTCCCTGCGCGTGCACCCGGTCTTCCATCGGTCCCTGTTGGTCCCCGAACAACCGGCTTGTCCACTCCGCCAAGCGGAACCTCCCCCATCAGGACCTCGTGAGGGAGGCAGCACCCCCGAGTACGAGGTCGCCAGCATCAGGGATTCCCGTTGGTTGAAAGGTCGTTTCGAGTACCTGATCGAGTGGAAAGGGTACGGGCCGGAGGACTTCACATGGGAAGACGCGACCGCCGTTCATGCCCCTGCGTTGGTGACTGCTTTTCACGAACAATTCCCATCCCGACCGCATCCGGATCGGCAGCCCTGGGGGAAGGGCCCTGTGGTGCGGGATAGTGTTGTGATTCAGGGCCAGCCTGTGGGTCCGGCAGCCGGCTCGGATGTCTCGGATGACTCAGATGAGGGGGAGGAGGAGGGTGTCGAAGACGAACTTGCTGATGATGGCTTGGAGGCTTCGCAGAGCCCCCAGCCAGGGCCCTCTTCTCAGCTGCGCGAGCCCGAGAGTGCAGAGGATGATGACCCACAGCTGGCCCTGTTCAAGGACGCCCGACGCAGGAGGCAGTCAAGCAGGAACAAGCAGAGAAAGGCTGTGGGACTCCTCGGAAGGAGGCACAGGGAGGCCACGCCCTGAACTCTAAATAAAAGGAGTGTTTGGGGAAGGGCTGGTTGCTGAAAGCAACCGTTCCGTTTGAGGATTCTAGTTCCAGTGTTTTGTTTCTTGTTCTGTTGTTTGTGTAATAAATCTTGGCAGACGCTTTCCAGCCTCAGACGCTCTCCAGTCTCTACTGTTTATACAGGGGTTGCCTTTCTGCAAGGCCGGTAGCAGGCTGGTTCATAACAGGTGGACACTCATACTGAGTGGAGAAGTGTGCCTCAACCTGATCCTTTGAAGTTGATAATAAGAAAAAGCAAAATATAGAGACATTAGAAAAAGAGGGGGTTTTTATATGTTGGTTTTGTGACTGTATTGTTGATTGTACCCATTGCCCAGACTGTGCACCAACACACAGAGACTGCAGAGAGAAGTGTGATATAGTGATCATCAAAGATTGGTGTCCTGAATACTGATCTCAGCCCCTGTTAAGTACTTTTCCAGGGGTGGACAGAATTGGGATAATGATAGACTTCAGTATGGCTCTTGTTACAGGAGTAATTAAGATTTGGATGATAGTGGGAGTAGTAGAGTTCAGAAGCATATGCAAAAGCCAAAGTACAGATAACCCTGATAACTGTAATGCTTGCATTAAAACCACTAAAATGGGTAATAAGATAACCGAAACTCTGACATATCATACTCAGATGAACTGCAAGTTGGTGGTGGGAATGTGTGTTCATAATACTACCCAATTTTCCCTTTGTAATGAAACAGGAAGGATTACATGCATTGACCCATCTAGCGTGGAATATCAAACAACCATTCAGGTGCAGTATTTGCCCTTCAAAGTGGAAGGAGTCAAAAGCTATTATTATTAGGACAAAGCACCAGTACCTCTGCAAATCACAGGAATAGAATCTGCTTTGATGCCTGCTATGCCATAACATTTAGTCCTTGGACCACCTGTGGTGACCTGAGTTGGCAGTGGAGTTACCTCACACAAAGGATATATGTTTACTATGGGGCTTCCCAGACATATTGATATTCTGATGATAAAGGCCCACCTAGAGTATGGACACAGAAGGGCAGTTGGTTTAATTTAACCAAGGGGGTTGGACAATCTGATTGTTTAGAAGACCATTGTACCCCCATCTGTTTGCATTTTGTAGATCCCAGTGAAGGGTTACAGGAATATGGGCTGGGAATTGAGAGTGTGGGAAAGGACCCCAGCACCCGCATCTCCATTAACATAACCAGGAAAAACCTGACCCCAATAGAAAGGAGGTTATTTCATTCCTTTTATGAGGAACTTGAAAAGGCCCATCACCCTGATACTTTGGGACTCACTTTTCTCACCAGAAATCTGATTATAGATCTAGCTGAAAGAATAGCTATCACCCTGGGAGTAAAGAATTGTTATCTATGTGGTGGGACATATATGGGGGAACAATGGCCCTGGGAAGCCAAAGAAGTTGATATCCAAGATACCAATATTACATCTACATGAACTACTAAATTAGCAAAGAGAAAGGTTGTTGAGAGCGTGATGGCGCATCAGCTTCCTTTGTTCCTGGAGGAAACTGATTATCTAGACCCGTACCAATCAGGCTTCAGGCCCGGGTACAGCACGGATTCGTGATGGTGAATGATCTCTGGCGGGCTCGGGACAGGGGATGTTCCTCTGTCCTAGTCCTGTTAGATCTCTCAGCGGCTTTTGATACCATCGACCATGGTATCCTACTGCGGCGTCTCAGGGGGTTGGGAGTGGGGGTCATTGTTTTACAGTGGTTCTCCTCCTACCTCCTGGGCCGCTCGTAGTCGCAGATCCGCCCTGAGACCTCTTGTTTGTGGAGTTCCTCAGGGGTCGGTTCTCTCTCCCCTCTTGTTCAACATCTATATGAAGCCGCTGGGTGAGATCATTCGTGGTTTCGGGGTGGGGTATCATCAGTATGCTGATGATACCCAGCTTTTTCTTTCCACCCCGAACCAACCCAGTGATGCCCTCGACGTGATGTCCCGTTGCCTGGAGGCGGTCTGGGTTTGGATGGGAAGAAACAGGTTTCGACTCAATCCTGCCAAGACTGAGTGGCTGTGCATACCGGCATCTCGGGAGAACCAGTTTTGTCCATTGTTAACTATGGGGGGTGAGGTGTTACCCCCCCCCCCCGTTGATAGGGCTCGCAACTTGGGCGTTCTCCTGGATTCACAGCTCAGTTTGGAAGATCATATAGGAGCCGTGACCGGGGGGGGCTTTTGCCCAGGTTCACCTGGTGCACCAGTTGCGCCCCTATCTGGACCGAGATGTGACCTCCTGGTTAGACTACTGCAACGCTCTCTACATGGGGCTGCCATTGAGAACCACTCGGAGGCTTCAGCTGGTGCAGAATGCGGCTGCGCGAGTTGTGATGGGAGTCTCCCGATACTCCCGTGTAACACCTCTTCTCCGTGAGCTGCATTGGCTTCCAGTTGCCCTCCGGGTGAGATTCAAGGTGCTGATGATGACCTATAAAGCCCTAAATTGCATGGGCCCAGATTATCTTAGGGAGCACCTGCTGCCAGCATCAACTTCCCATCGTCCTGTGCGCTGCCATAGGGAGGGCCTCTTTAGGGTGCCACCGGTCAGGGAATGCCGGCGGGTGATCCCCAGAGGGAGGGCATTCTCTGTGGGCACGCCTGCCCTTTGGAATGATTTACCTGTGGAACTCCGGACTGCCCCCGACCTGCGCTCGTTTCGTCGGGACCTGAAAACCTGGCTTTTCGATCTATCTGGCCTGGACTGAGGGGTTTTTTAGTTTCAAGTTTTTAACATTGTTTTATTGTTGGGCTATTAATTAATTTAATTCTTTTTAATTCTATTTTTTATCTTAATTTTATATTGTCTTTTAAATATTGCCCTGTAAACCGCCCTGAGTCCTTCTGGAATAGGGTGGTATAGAAAACTAATTAAATAAATTAAAATAAAATAAATAAAAGTGGGTTCTAACTACATCCATTATAGGTTACTCCTGCTTTCAGAGAAACTGCTCCAAAAATCAGGAGGAAGTAGGAATTATGGTATGCGAAGGTCAGAGTTTTTATGGAGACTCAAATACTCAGAATTGGGGAACCATGCATAATATTAATTATAATCCCTTTAATAATACAGTTTTACAGGGATTATGGAACAATGCATCCCAAGAATGGTCTACTCAGCAAGGATTTTATTGGATATGTGGAAAGTTTGCATATACCAGCTTACCTAGCAATTGGTGTGGTTCATGTGTATTGGAAAATATAAAACCCAGCTTTTTCCTACTTCTCATTCTTCAAGGGGAAAAACTTGGAATAGCAGTATATGAGGATAAGGGAGCTAGGAAAAAGTGATCAGTGAAAATTGGAGAGTGGAAGAATAATGAATGGCCTCCTGAACGCATAATAGCAGTCTACGGGCCAGCCACATGGGCTGAGGATGGATCATGGGGATATAGGACTCCAATTTATATGCTAGCATTAAATACGTTGGCTAAACAAAGTACTCAAATGAGGACTGCAATTTATTAAAATAGGTTAGCATTGGATTATTTACTGGTGGAAGAAGGGGGTGGGGTCTGTGGAAAATTTAATCTCACCAACTGTTGTCTGCAAATAGACGATGAAGGGAAAGCTATTGAGGAAATAACGAATAAAATGAGAAAAATAGCCCATGTACCACTCCAAACCTGGACTGGAATACTTGATGATGAAGGATTCATGGGAGGAATTTTTAGGAATTGGAAACAAGCTTTATTTATGTTAGTAGTGATATTTGTAGGATTAATGTGCTTACCCTGCTTGATTCCTATAATACGAAGTATTGTACAAAACACTGTGGAGGGAATGGTGAATACCATTAGCAAAAGTGACAAGCAAATGATGATGTTAAACAACGTAACTGAGAATACTGCAAAAATTGATTTTGACAATGCTGAGGAGATCCGGGAAAGTTTAAAATCATTTGAAAAACAAAATTTTTATTTTTAAATTAGTGTAAAAACAGAAAAGGGTGGATTTGATAGTAATATAGAGGTTTAAAAATAAAATAATTCTTTAAACCCATTCCTATCCTACAGGTGAAACTCGAAAAATTAGAATATCGTGCAAAAGTTCATTTATTTCAGTAATGCAACTTAAAAGGGGAAACTAATATATGAGATAAACTCATTACATGCAAAGCAAGATAGTTCAAGCCGTGATTTGTCATAATTGTGATGATTATGGCTTACAGCTCATGAAAACCCCAAATCCACAATCTCAGAAAATTAGAATATTGTGAAAAGGTGCAATATTCTAGGCTCAAAGTGTCCACTCTAATCAGCTAATTAAGCCATAACACCTGCAAAGGGTTCCTGAGCCTTTAAATGGTCTCTCAGTCTGGTTCAGTAGGAATCACAATCATGGGGAAGACTGCTGACCTGACAGTTGTGCAGAAAACCATCATTGACACCCTCCATAAGGAGGGAAAGCGTCAAAAGGTAATTGCAAAAGAAGTTGGATGTTCCCAAAGTGCTGTAACAAAGCACATTAATAGAAAATTATGTGGAAGGGAAAAGTGTGGAAGAAAAAGGTGCACAAGCAGCAGGGATGACCGCAGCCTGGAGAGGATTGTCAGGAAAAGGCCATTCAAAAGTGTTGGGGACTTTCACAAGGAGTGGACTGAGGCTGGAGTCAGTGCATCAAGAGCCACCACACACAGACGGATCCTGGACATGGGCTTCAAATGTCGTATTCCTCTTGTCAAGCCGCTCCTGAACAACAAACAACATCACAAGCATCTTACCTGGGCTAAAGAAAAACAGACCTGGTCTGTTGCTCAGTGGTCCAAAGTCCTCTTTTCTGATGAGAGCAACTTTTGTATCTCATTTGGAAACCAAGGACACAGAGTCTGGAGGAAGAATGGAGAGGCACACACTGCAAGATGCTTGAAGTCCAGTGTGAAGTTTCCACAGTCTGTGTTGATTTGGGGAGCCATGTCATGTGCTGGTGTTGGTCCACTGTGCTTCATTAAGTCCAGGGTCAACGCAGCCGTCTACCAGGAGATTTTGGAGCACTTCATGCTTCCTTCCGCAGATGACCTTTATGGGGATGCTGACTTCATTTTCCAGCAGGACCTGGCACCTGCCCACACTGCCAAAAGCACCAAAACCTGGTTCAATGACCGTGGGATTACTGTGCTTGATTGGCCAGCAAACTCGCCTGACCTGAACCCCATAGAGAATCTATGGGGCATTGCCAAGAGAAAGATGAGAGACATGAGACCAAACAATGCAGAAGAGCTGAAGGCCGCTATTGAGCATCCTGGTCTTCCATAACACCTCAGCAGTGCCACAGGCTGATAGCTTCCATGCCACGCCGCATTGAGGCAGTAATTGCTGCAAAAGGGGCCCAAACCAAGTACTGAGTACATATGCATGCTTATACTTTTCAGAGGTCTGATATTGTTCTATGTACAGGTGAAACTCGAAAAATTAGAATATCATGCAAAAGTTCATTTATTTCAGTAATGTAACTTAAAAGGGGAAACTAATATATGAGATAGACTCATTACATGCAAAGCAAGATAGTTCAAGCCGTGATTAGTCATAATTGTGATGATTATGGCGTACAGCTCATGAAAACCCCAAATCAACAATCTCAGAAAATTAGAATATTACATGTAATCAATAAAACAAGGAGTGTATGTATATCTCCACCCCCTCACCTCTTTCCACCTTTGAATTACCACAGACCTTTTTCCTAAAGCAAAAGTGGGCCATCACATTTTATTCTTTTTCCAATTAATGTTTCCAGTCCACCCATACACATTGTGAAGGGTGTGGGAGGGGGTGTTGAAAAAGAAAAGGCAATCTGCTCCAAACCAGCCAATATACACCTCTCTAAGTAGTAGATTTGTCAGGGAACAATAGCTGACTTCTTGACCACAAAAGGTCAGATCCAATGTTCTTTGATGTCAATGCATAAACTCCCCTTGAACTCCACTGGCCTCATGATAACCAGTCTACCCTATTTATTGCAGGCCCATGTGTGGGTATAAACTATTGTATGAATGCTTCTTTCACACTGGCTTACATACAAATACACATTTAAAAAGATACAATTAAAGCTACTGATGCAGATTTACTCTTCAAATCACAAGCCATTGCCCTTTAGCTAAACATGGAAAGGTACAATAAAATATTTGATTTGTGACTTGGAGACAACAAATACCCTTCTTTGAAGCAATTGTCCTGAATTTAGCTTTGCTCTAGTCATCTGCAGCCAATATGTAGAATATCACCTTCAGGCACAACTCTGCATACTGGTGTGGGAGATGTTACACATGTATGCCTTCTAACACTCTTCCGAACTGGGTGCCCTCCAGAAATGTAGGACTATCATTCCCATTTCCAGTCTGTTGTCATTTAGAGATAGAAAGAGACATAGACACACAGTTGTATATATACATCTACACCTGATATACAGTTAAGCAGCAAACATTTCTAGGCTTCTTTGGAGACAGCTAAGTTATGGGATGAAGACTGGACATATAGCTCTCATAACAAAGGGACTGCATTTCCTTAGTTTCTGAGCTGGAATTTCCTATTCAAAATTGGGCACCAAATAACCCATTTTCTGAAAGGCTGCTGGTGTTCAGTCTGTGAGAGGAAGCAAATGAAACAGAAAACATGACTTATAACAGCAGAAGGAGCATTATTTATCTCATGTCAGGATTTTGGCTTTCTACCTGGGTCCAGATTGGTTGACAGGATGCCCTACAATGAGACTGTGGCAGAGAGCCTATATGATGTTTTAGGTATTTTTAATTATTAATGTATTTAATATTTAAATTAAATTAAATTAAAATAATATTTAAACAATAATTTAAATTTATATTTAAAATGCAACATAGAATTTTAAGATGTAGAGTTCCTCTTTTTTCTTTCTCTTGTCCTCCTCTTCTTTATAGGAACAGATGAAGAGAAAGAGAGAGAGGAAGAGGAAGAGGAGGAGAATTTAAAATCTGCAAAATGATTTTAGTTAAGAAAATTAAATAAAAAGGGGACACAAATGAGTTGTGTTGAGGGGCAGGGAAGGGGTGAGGAGGAAGCAAAGCAAAGTTATTCCAAACTATTAAATTGTTAACAGTGTAATGAGGTTTATTTATTTATTTTATTAAACTTGTTTGCTACTCAGCTCACTGCAAGGCCAATCTGGGCAGTTTATGGGTGTAGGCACTGGGGATCATTCCCAGGTCAGCAGACAGAGAGGTAAAGAGCAGGGATCTGGGACTTCTGGTTTTGTGCAGTAGTGCCCAGTCACAGGATTGTGGATCTCCACCCCACCCCCACCCCCGCAGCTAATTTTGCCCTGCCAAGGGAAAGCCTTCTAACCTGACAGGAGAAAGGCTGGCCACACTTCACTGACCAGCCCAAGCTACTTGCAGCCAAAGTCCAAAGGCACTAATGAGCACAACAGTGAACAGCGTGTTTGAAACTGGGTGAGGAATGTGATCTTCTCTCTCCTATTTTATACTTAATTTCCTGGAAAAGATCACCAAGAAGCAAAAAGCCACCCAAAGTGAGAAGGCAGGGGACTACATACACCGCTTCCATAGACAGAAGTGGCAAATTAAACTCAGATGGGGGGAAAAAAATACAAAATACCACAGTTTGGATAAATTTGAAAACTAAGAAAATTGCTAAAACTTTATACCTGAAAAAGTATCAATGGAATTATATATATATAGGGACTTCCGCCGGACGTCACGGCGGAGCGGAGCAGGCTAGGGACTCTCTCCTGAAGCCGACAGCTCCGTTTGCCGCATTTGACGGCAAATCACAGCCATCCTCGAGCGGGAAAAGCTTGGGGAAAGTGAGGGGAGCATTCCAGCTCCGAAGCAGAGTGCAACTGTGAAGGGAAGCTGAAGAACTCCCCGGGATTGGACGCGTCAAGAAGATGCCTGTAATGGCGTCCCGGAGCCGTGACTTGCTGTAAGCTGGAAGCCAGAACATCCCGGTAATCTCATCTGTTCTAAACTGCAATCTATTTTAACTTTGAACAAAGTGAGGAAAGTGAACTGGAAGCTTGTTCTTAAGAGTTTGGACTTAGCTGACGTGAACCAGCACGAGTGGAGAAAGTGGCAAGGAAAATGAAAGGCGAACTGTTACAAAGTGTTTGACAGCCGATTGGAGAGGTTTATGAAAGGAATACTAGAATCTATCTTTTGGAAATAATATTCTCTTTGCTGCTGCTTACAAGACAAGATTATTTTGACCTGTGTTGGGAAAGGATACTGGCGGATTTAAACTTTATGCTTTTCTTTTCCCCTTTCTCGGAACAGAGACCAGACGCCATTTGCATGAACTGTCAAATTTGATTTGCTTGCTGTCTTCTAAACAAAGTTATGATCTCTACTCCCATCTAGTGACTAAACGACTAAAACGAACTCATCCTACAATTTAACTTTAATTAACTATAGCTCCTTTTTTTAGGAATCATTTACTAGAATTAGTTTGGTCATTGGTTATCAACTTTTATTTATAGTTAAAGATTAATCCAGCTGTTTAATTAAACCTATATTGACTAAGTCTACTATTACTAATAGTGTGTAAGATTGTTATTATTAGTTATTATTACTATTCTTAGTGCTATTATTAATTATATTAAGCCACAAAAGTAAGTAATATTAATACTAGAAGCTGAAAATACCTTATTTAAATTATATTGAAATTAATAATAGGTTAATTATTATTATAATTTAACTCAATCTATCTATGTATCCTTTTTGACTGTAGAATTATATTAGAATATTAAGATAGTGGAATTTGAGATTAGGAAGGCAAAGGAAATATATTATTACTGTGAAACTGAATGATACAGACCAGAGAACGTGGTGGTGTACAATTGGCTGGAGGGATATTTTAGAATTCCCAAAGATGGCAACAACTACCACCACCACATTCCTTAAAAAGAAGACACTTACAGCTTCTTCCTCCCCCGTGACAACGATTCCACAGATGCTGAAGAAATCTGCAGAAGATATCCCAGTTGCAAGCCAATCCTTAGCTATACCCCAAGAATGGCAAGACATGCTTAAATCAATAGAGGATACGGTTCTTAAGAACCAAGTTACCTTGGTCAATAATCAAGAATCTACATTTAAGGTACTGGAGGAACTAAAATTGAATGTGGCAATATTGACAGACGAGACTAGACAATTTCATACAATATTCGAGGAAATACAGAATATTTTAACTAAACATGAAGATCAACTGCAAACTATAGAAACGAAAATTGCTAAAACAGATGAGAAAGTGGGGAGGATGGATGCCCATTTTGCCAGAGTCAACAAACGATTGGAAAATGAGATGGTGATGCTGGAAATGGATAAATCTGGGAACTTCCTATGTTTCCAGAATATAATGGAAGACAAAGAGGAATGCCTTCGAGAAGTGATGGGAGAAGTTATGGCTGGGATTTTGGGAAGAGACCAAATCAAGATATTACGAGATGTGGACGAAGTTTATCGCATTTATACTAGTTATGCCAGACGTAATAATCTACCCAAAGAAGTGCATGTCCGTCTTAGTAAAAAGTCAATTCGAGATGAGATACTCCAGAAAACCAGGCTCCAAGCATTTACATACAAGGGAAAACGTATAGCAGTACTGCCACAAATACCAAAGAGAGTACGAGATATGAGAAGACAGTTTGAATTTCTTACAACTTTTTTAAGGAAATATAAGATTCGGTACCATTGGCTACCACCAGAAGGAATATCATTCACGTGGCAGACTCAAAGGCTTAAACTGGAGTCACTTCAGGATGCACAGGACTTTTATGAAACACAAGTTACCTTATTTGATCGAGAAAGTGAAGGAGAAACAGAGAGCAAGAGTATAGAAGAAACTTCACAAGAACCCAGTATAGAGCAACAGGATGACCAAGGAAAGAGGATGCATGGCAATAATAGGACTGGAGATGCAACAGGGCTACAAGTTGAAACTAGATCACAGAGACAAAAGGCCGCAGGTAAGTAAGAGTATGGAAGAAGAATTATATTTGTTTTCCGTTAATATTAATGGATTAAATGCCCCTGCTAAAAGGAAAAGAATTTGGCTTAACTTACAAAAACAAAATTGTGATTTGATTTGTATACAGGAAACTCATATATGTAAAAACCATCAAAAAGTATTAGAGTGCCCCCAATTGGGGAAATTATATGTATCCTTGGCCAGTCAGAAAAAACGAGGTATTGCTGTGTACGACCGCAAAGGATTAGTGACACAACAAGTGTATTCTGATGAAGAGGGAAGAATACTAGCGCTGGAAACTAAAATAGGTTTAAAACTGGTATTATTAGTAGTTATATATGCGCCTAATACGGATCAGAAAACTTTTTTTTAAAAGTTATATAAGAAACTAACTGATCTTGATTATGGAAATATATGTATTTTGGGGGACTTTAATGCGATTAAAGATGTTAATAAAGACTACGAACCAGGGGCAGGCCCCCCAAGGTACATAAAAAGACAAAGGAAAATCCTACCTAAAATATGGGATAAGCTAGTAACCCAAATTGGACTTTCAGACGTATGGAGAGATTTACATCCTACTCAAAAACAATTCACCTATTTCTCCCCCAGGCACCATTCATGGTCTCGAATAGATATGTTTTGGTCGACATTTGAGATTAAAGAGACCATTATAGAGGTAGAGATAAACACCAATGTATGGGCAGACCATCACCCCTTAATAGTCAAATGGGCAGGACCCCCCAAAAAAAGGGCGAGGTGGTCTATGAGACCAGATTTAATGAGAGATGAGGAATTTCTCAAAAGTACAAAAAAGGAATTAGATTTTTTTTATAGAAAACAAAAGAGAGGACACCTCTCTGCAAAATATTTGGGACACAGATAAGGCAGTAGTGAGAGGGCTCGCTATAAAACATTCGGCCTATAGTTGGAAACAAGAAAGATTAAAAAGAGTTGAGCTATTTTCAAAATTATCAAAAATAGAGGAGGCGCTGCAATTAGATCCCCAAAATTCCCAGCATAAAGAAAAAAAAAGATTTGATTAAACATGAGATTCTTTTGATTGATCAAAAAGAGCTGGCAGATAAAATTAAGAGGAGTAGGCAGAGGTACTTTGAACACGCTAATAAACCTGGGAAGTGGTTAAGTTACAGATTAAGAAAGGAACAAAGAGCAAAAAGGATAGACTATCTACACTAGCACGGACCTGTTCGCCCTCAGGGGTGCCCCCCTCTCCTGGGTGCAACCCGCCTTTTTTACCACCTCCAACCTCGATGAAGGGCCCGATTATTGGGACCCTGAGAGATGGCCGGGCAGGGGCAGGGGCCTCCAGCATAAATTTAATAAGAGGCCCCTGGTTAATTTTTTAGTAAATTTTTTTGTGGGGTTAGGGAGGGGGGTGGGAGTGGGTTGTGGTTGTTCGGCTAAGGGGGGTGGTCCAGCAACCGTTGCTCAGGCCAGGTCCGGGACTGATCGCGTGGGGGGAGAGCGGGGTGCGGTTGCCTCCGGGGCTCGGGAGCGGGTCGTGGGACTACCGATTCCCACGACGTTGGGGAATGGCAGCAGGTGTATGAACAGAGGGCCGCATCGATACCGGGAGGGTCATCTCCGCTACTTACAAGCGGTGAGGCGCTCCGACCCTCTGTCTCTTCCCCGAGGTCCCGGGAGCGAGGATGTGCAGCCTCCTGAGCTCTGGCTGGTGTACCTGAATGCCAGGTCTGTTGCTAATAAGGCTCCCCTTGTCTGGGATCTAGTTGAGGGTGAGCATGCGGACCTGGCTTGCATCACGGAGACTTGGTTGGGCCCAGAGGGTGGTGTTCCTTTGGTTGATCTTTGCCCACCAGGTTTCCGGGTGCTACACCGGCCTCGGGCTCATGGTAGGGGCGGGGGAGTGGCGGTAGTTATTAGGGAGACCTTATGTCCGCGGGAGACCACCGTTCCCCAGATAGTCGGGTGTGAGTCTCTCTTTTTGAGAGTTGGGCTTGCTGCTGGTGTACCTTTCGCCTAGTCGCGCAGCGGCAGCCCTGCCTGAGCTACTCGATGTCCTCTCGGGGTTGGTGATTGAGTTCCCCAAACTTATAGTTTTGGGTGACTTCAATCTACCATCCCTAGGAGGATCATCTGAGTTAGCTCGGGAGTTCATGGCTTCCATGACGGCCATGGACCTGACGCAAGTAATTCTTGGACCGACTCATGAGGGAGGCCACACCCTTGACTTGGTTTTCCTATCTGGACGGTGGTTTGATGATCTTGGTGGGGGCTCTCCAACTGTTATGCCCCTGTCATGGACCAATCATCACCTCCTGCGGCTGGCCTTCCGTTTTGCCACCCCCCGCCATGGGTGTACGGAGCCAACTAGATGGTACCGCCCCACGCGCTTAATGGATCCTGATAGGTTCCAGGCAGCGCTGGGGTCCCCACCTGCCTCCGTTGCTCACAACTCGGCGGATGCCTTAGTGGAAGCCTGGGAAAGGGCGACCACGGAGGCACTTGACCGAGTTGTACCCTTGCGGCTCCTGACCCGGTGCAGATCCCAGCGAGCTCCATGGTTCTCCGTGGAGCTCCGGGAGATGAAGCGTCGGAGACGGGGCCTAGAGAGCCGTTGGAGGTCCAGCCGATCCGAATCCGACCGGTTGTGACTAAGAACCCACATTAGGTCTTATCTCGCAGCGATGAGAGCGGCGAGGTCTAATTACTTCGCCCTCATCGCGTCCGCAGATAATCGCCCGGCCGCCCTGTTTAGGGTGACCCGCTCCCTCCTCAATCAGGAGGTGAGGGAGGAACCCTTGCAGGGTCGTGCTGAGGAATTTGGTCAATATCTGCTGGATAAAATCGCTCGGATTCGGACCAGTCTGGACTCCAACTGGTCAGAGTCTGACGACCAGGACACGGGCGGTCTTGTAGATGTTATCTGGGAGGAGTTTGATTCTGTGACCCCTGAGGAAGTGGACAGGATTATGGGGAAGTTGAGCTCCACCACATGTTTATTAGACCCGTGCCCTTCCTGGCTGGTTGATGCAGCTCGGGAGGGGACACGAGGCTGGTTCCAGGCGGTTATATCTGCTTCTTTGAGTGACGGTAATTTCCCCGCCGTCTTGAAGGAGGCGGTGGTGAGACCTCTCCTCAAGAAGCCTGCCTTGGACCCAGATGTGTTAAATAATTTTCGTCCGGTCTCCAACCTTCGCTTTCTTGCGAAGGTTGTTGAGAGTGTGGTGGCGCATCAGCTCCCTCTGGTCCTGGATGAAGCGGATTATCTAGACCCGTGCCAATCGGGTTTCAGGCCCGGGTACAGCACGGAGACGGCATTGGTCGCTCTGGTGAATGATCTCTGGAGGGCCCGGCACCGGGGATATTCCTCTGTCCTAGTCCTATTAGACCTCTCGGCGGCTTTCGATATCATCGACCATGGTATCCTGCTGCGGCGTCTCAGGGGATTGGGAGTGGGAGGCACAGTTCTTCGGTGGTTCTCCTCCTATCTCCTGGGACGTTCGCAGTCGGTGTTGGCAGGAGGGCAGAGGTCGACCCCAAGGTCTCTCGTTTGTGGAGTTCCTCAGGGGTCGGTCCTCTCACCTCTCCTGTTCAACATCTACATGAAACCGCTGGGTGAGATCATTCGTGGTTTTGGAGTTGGGTATCATCAGTACGCTGATGATACCCAGCTTTTCATTTCGACCCCAAACCACCCCAGTGATGCCCTCGACGTGATGTCCCGTTGCCTGGAGGCGGTTCGGGTCTGGATGGGGAGGAACAGACTTCAGCTCAACCCTGACAAGACTGAGTGGCTGTGCATTCCGGCATCCCGGGATATTCTGAATATTCCACCTCTCTCTATGGGGGGTGAGCTTTTACCCCCCGTAGATAGGGCTCGCAACTTGGGAGTCCTCCTAGATTCGCGGCTCACTCTGGAAGATCATATAGTAGCTGTGACTAGGGGGGCTTTCGCCCAGGTTCGCCTGGTGCGCCAGTTGCGGCCCTATCTAGACCGGGATGCCCTGTGTACGGTCACTCATGCGCTCGTGACCTCTCATCTGGACTACTGCAATGCTCTCTACATGGGGCTTCCCTTGAAGACCACTCGGAGGCTTCAGCTGGTACAGAATGCAGCTGCGAGAGTTATCTTGGGAGTCTCCCTGTACTCCCATGTTACACCTTTGCTCCGCGAGCTGCATTGGTTGCCAGTTGTCTTCCGGGTGAGATTCAAGGTTTTGGTAATGGTTTTTAAGGCCCTACATGGCATGGGTCCGGAGTACCTCGGGGACCACCTGCTGCCGGCGTCAACTTCCCTCCGCCCTGTGCGTTCCCACAGAGAGGGCCTCCTCAGGGTGCCTCCGGTCAGAGAATGTTGGCTGGTGGCCCCCAGGGGGAGGGCCTTCTCTGTGGGCGCTCCGGCTTTATGGAATCAGGTGCCGGTCGAGCTCCGGATGGCACCTGACCTTCGCTCCTTCCGACGCGGTCTGAAGACCCATCTTTTTGAACAAGCCAGCCTGGCCTGATGGGGATATGTTGGGGTTTTAATGGGGATTTTTATATTGTTATCAACTGTTTTAGCTGGGCTACTATTTAATTTTTTTTTAATTTTTGTATCCTGTATTTTTATGTATGCCCTGTTCACCGCCCTGAGTCCTTCGGGAGAAGGGCGGTATACAAATACAATAAAACTAAACTAAACTAAACTAAACCTGGTGATTAATAAGGAACAAAAACTAAAAATTGCACAAGAATTTTATAGACTACTTTACAGTGAGGAAGAATGTCCACAAAGTAAGTTAGAACAATATTTTCAGAATTATCGCCCCCAACCAATCTCGGATTCTTTTAGACAACTTCTGAATAAGGAAATAACTATGGATGAAGTTGAGGAAGCTATTAAAAAACAAAAAGTGGGGAAAGCTCCAGGCCCGGATGGCCTGCCTTGTGAATTTTATAAGGAATTCATTGACCTGCTAGGTCCTCAATTAAGGGATATATTTAATAACATTTTAACTGATGCAAAAATGCCCGAATCTTGGAGAGTGGCTCATATCTCCTTAATTCCTAAACCTGATTCGGATTTGACGCTGATCCAAAATTACAGACCAATTTTGTTATTGAATGTAGACTACAAAATTTTTACGACCATATTGGCAGGAAGACTTAAAATATTTCTTTCCCACTTTATTCACCAGGACCAAAATGGTTTTTCACCCTATAGACATCTTAATGATAATGTGCGAATAATTTTAAATGTATTGGAGTATTACCAGAAATTTTCAGACAGGCCCATGGCGATGATATTTGTAGACGCACAAAAAGCTTTTGACAGAGTTAATTGGAAATTTATTATGCATTAATTAAAAGTAATGGAATTTGGCCCTAAATTTATGAATGCAATTCAAACAATATATTCTGAACAGTCGGCTAGGCTGCTTTTTAATGGAGCGATGTCTGGAGAATTTGGAATTTTCAAGGGCACCAGACAAGGTTGTCCTCTTTCCCCATTATTGTTTGTTTTGGCTCTGGAACCACTTCTTGATACAGTTAGACAAGATGAGACTATTAGGGGCCTCAAAATTAGAGGAGAAGAATATAAACTTCAGGCTTTTGCCGACGATTTGGTGTTTGTGTTAGAGGACCCCCTAGTCTCTGGGCCAAATTTAGTAAAAAAGATTGAACAATATGGTGAGGTGGCAGGACTGAAAATAAATAGAGGAAAAACCAAAATGTTGTCCAAAAACTTAACTGATGTAAAGAAAAAAGAAATAGAAGGAATTATGGGATTAAAATTTGCTAAAAAAGTAAAGTACTTGGGAATCGAATTAACCAATAAATGTTCCAATATTAAAGAACTTAATTATAATAAATTATTTGCCAATACACTACAAGACCTTGACAGGTGGAAAAATATTCAATTATCTTTTTTGGGCAGAATTGCCGCAATCAAGGCACATATCCTCCCACATTGGATTTTTTTATTTCAAATGGCCCCCGTAAACTTAGACAACAAATTTTTTAGGAAATTGGATCAAGCAATAGGGAAATTTGTTTGGCGGGGCAAAAAACCACGAATAAAGGGGAAAATGCTCCAGGAACACAAAACAAGGGGGGGCTTGGGACTTCCAAACTGGGAGTTATACTATCAAGCCTCTGCACTCCTCTGGATTAAAGATTGGGTATCCCTGTCGAGGAAACGTATATTAACTATTGAAGGCTTTGACCTTAACCAAGGATGGCACTCAACTTTATGGTCATATCAAAAAACTCCATCCAAGTACTTTACTAACCACTACATCAGGAGAATTTTGATCAGAATTTGGCAAAAAGTTAAAAAACGAATGTATACCAAGATTCCCAAATGGGTGGTCCCATTGGAGATAACAACCCAGCCGACTGTTCACAATCTGAAAAGAAACTGGTCCTACAAGATTTTGGTGGATGAAGAAGGGAATCTGAAATCTAGAGAACAATTACAGATACAAGGTATAGATATAGACTGGTGGTCATACATTCAAATCCAAACCAGGTTTTCTAAGGATAAACAGGAATATGGCATCTCCCAAACTAGTCAACCCCTCGATAAAAGTTTGGAAGGCCCCGGACTAAAATTTATTTCTGGAATGTACAATCTCCTCCTAGCTAGATATATAGATAATGAGATTGTGAAAGATACAATGATAGCCTGGGGGAGAAACATAGGGAGGTCGATCTAACTAGAGGAATGGCAGACAATATGGTCCAGAACGATGAAAATAACATTGTCTTCGGCATTCAAAGAGAACTATTTTAAAATGATTTATAGATGGTATTTGCCGCCAGCTAGAATAGCCAAAATGTTTCCAGATGCCTCTGATAAGTGCTGGAAATGCCAAGGGTACTTTTTTTCACCAGTGGTGGACTTGCCCTCAGAGTAAGAAATATTGGGAGAAGGTCCAAAACTGGTTAAAACAAATAACTGGTGTCACCTTCCCTCTGCTTCCAGACTCTTACCTACTGGGTATAAAGCCAAAACTAACAGATTGATGAGGGTATTGCAACAGATAATTCATGGTGATCAAACTGGGTTTATTAGTGGCAGACAAATGAAAAATAATGTGAGGCATATAGTAGACTTGTTGGAATTTTTGGAAAGGAACAACCAGATCCCTGCAGCGCTGATCTTTCTAGACGCCGAAAAAGCCTTTGATCAACTGGATTGGCAATTTTTGATGAAAGTATTAGATAAAATGAATTTTGGGGATAAATTTTTAAAACCAATTAGGGCATTATATCAAAAACAAACAGCCCGAATAATAGTAAATAATAGTTTGACTGAAGTATGTCATATTGAAAAGGGCACAAGGCAAGGGTGTCCGTTATCACCTTTATTATTTGTTCTAACATTGGAGATATTGTTGATTAAAATACGGAATTCGGAAAAAATTAAGGGAATTCAAATAAGAGATCAGGATTATAGATTGAGGGCGTTTGCAGACGATCTGGTTGTTACCGTGACTCAGCCAGAAAATTCTGTTGTGGACCTGATGGAGATAATAATGCAATATGGGAAGGTTTCTGGATTCAAGGTTAATATAAAAAAAACTAAAATATTGGCTAAAAATATGACAGTATTGCAAAAGGCCCTTTTAGAAGGGTTAACTGGATTTGAGATTGTTAAAAGGGTTAAATATTTGGGGGTGTATTTGTCACCCTCAAATGCAAAGTTATATAAAAATAATTATGAAAAGTTATGAGGAAAAATTCAAAAAGAATTGGAGAGCTGGATAAAAATACAATTGTCTTTATTGGGAAGAATTGCAGCAGTGAAAATGAATGTTTTGCCAAAATTTTTCTTCTTATTTCAAATGATACCTATACTTAAAAAGGACTCAAATTTGGAGGAATGGCAAAAGGGTATCAATAAATTTGTATGGGCAGGGAAAAGGCCACGAGTTAAATTTAAGATTATGCAGGATACGCGTGAAAGAGGTGGTCTTAAAATGCCCAATCTTAAATTATATTATGAAGCTGCTGCGTTGTCAGCGATAAGTGACTGGATTAATTTAACACAAGGGAGATTATTAAATCTTGAAGGCCACGACTTGTTATTTGGCTGGCATGCATATTTATTGTATGATAAGAAGGTAGATAATGTGTTTAAGGTGCATATTTTAAGACATGCTTTGTTGAGAGTTTGGAAAAAGTATAGACATAAGCTAAATTACAAGATACCTTTATGGGCAATACCGAAACACGTAATAGAAAACATAAATGTTGGGTTCAAACATGATGTGACTACATATAAGGAAATCTTTAGTTTGGAGAGGAACGTATGGTGTTTGAAGCCATATAACTTTTTAAGAGAAGAGAAGATTGTTCAAACCTGGTTTCAATATGGGCAACTACAGGCCAGGTGGAAAGAAGATCAGAAAATTGGTTTTTCAATGACTGATGAAAATCTGGTAAAGCAAATTAGAAATCAGGGTCCAGCACATATCAAACGGATATATCTTGCATTGATAGAAATTGACTCAGAAACAGAACTTGTTAAAGACTGTATGATAAAGTGGGCTCAGAATATTCAAGAAGTTATCACAATGGACACTTGGGAAAAGATCTGGGTGAGGAACGTAAAATTTACGCAAGCTCAAAATTTAAGAGAGAACTTTTATAAAATGTTTTATAGGTGGCATTTAGATCCTAAAAAGCTTGCAAGTATGTATCCGAACTATCAACCTAAATGTTGGAGATGTGGTGGCGAAGATGCAACGTATTTTCATGTCTGGTGGACCTGTAAAAAGGTTAAAGCTTTTTGGATTAAAATCTGGTGGAATATGCAGAAGATATTTAAGCAAAGGATAAAGTTTTGTCCGCAATTGTTTTTATTGGGCATAATTACGGATACTACTGTTGTGGACACTAAGTTGATGTTGAACTTAATTACGGCAGCAAGACTTTTAGTAGGTCAATATTGGAAGAAGGAGGAACTGCCGACTATAGAAGAATGGACTTTAAAAGTTTCTGACCTGGCGGAAATGGCAAAAATATCGGCTTATTTGAAAGACCATTCGCAACAACGTTATATTACGGAGTGGAAAAAGTGGATTGATTACATCCAGAACAAATATGGGACCAAAAAGTTTCATTTAGCATTTGCATAAGTTTTGATGTGATAATAGTATTGCTTGTAGTCATTTTATATGAGCTAGAGTGCGATAGACTTAATAGCTTATTGTTGTTAGCATATGGTTGTTTATGATTGCTTTTACTTTTATACCTTGTATTTAGCTCTGGGAAGTCGGGGATGGGGAGGGGGGGAAGGGGAGGGGGGAGGGCTAGGAAGGGTTGGGTAGGCAGTGGGGGGGAGGGGTTGTTAAAGATAAAATGTATTGAAAAACTTTTCAATAAAAAAAGCCAAAACTAATTAATAGACAAGATTGGTATCTCTTTGTACATGTTACAACAGCAGCGAGAATAACCTTCGCTCAACAGTGGAAGGATATAAATATTCCAACGGACCAAATGTTAATTAATAAGATTCTGAATTGTGCTGAAATGGATAAACTAACTTATATGTTAAAACAGAAACAAGAATCTATGTATTACACCAACTGGGAACGATGGTATGATTGGTTAAAAAATAGAACAAACCTAGAATAGTTAATATGACACTTCATAGTAATCTTTATGACAATATTTAATAGTCAAAATAGACAACGCTAAATAAGATTTAAGATTTACCGGGATGTAATTATGTATAACTGTACAGGGGACTTTAATCCCCAGTTAGTTTATATGTATGTTTGTTAAGTGCTTGCTTGTCCTTTTTCTTTTCTTTCTTAATTTGAAATGTATATACTTAGTGTGTATGTGTCTGTAAATATTTAATAAAAATTTAATATTATAAAAAAAAGTAAAAAAAGGAATTATATATATATATATAAAGAAGAACAAAAATAACTGTTTTTTTTAAAAAAAGTTGGAAAATGAACAGTGACACCTAGTGGAGGATTACAGGAAGCTACAACAGTATTGTCTCAGAATTTGGCAAGAGAGCTAGAAACAGCAAAAAAACAGCTGGGAACAAAGCACCAAGTTATCTCTTACTGAGTGAACTTACATTTGTTTAGAAACTGCTGACCTGGGATTACAAATATACTGAAGTACATGTTTAAACTTAAAAACTGTTTGCAGAGAAAAAAATCTTGGCCTTTGGCTAATCTTCTAAAAGAGAAATTACTAGAAAACATTTAGATGGTTAAATATTTTGGATTGAATCCTGACTGGTTGATAATTACAAGATCCCTGAAAAGAAGAACTGTTATAAAATATTGTTTTCAGTGGTGCCTGGACAATTGAAAATGTATTGGACTATAAAACTATTATATAAAGATAAGAACCAAGTAAGACCTGGCTGTTTGGAACTTAAGATGGGCTGGCTTGATAAAACCAATTAAAAAACTATGACATTGATGAAAAATTACTTAAAGGGGAGAGATGAAATGGACATTATATACCTATCTAAAAGTGATAGAAAACTATACTCAACACCTTCTTCTGAAGACCCCAGTTTGGAGTTTCAAAGATCTGCAGGAACAATAACTCAAGACAAAACAAATACATCCCAGGAGAAAATATACACAATGCTGTGACAGATTCAAATGATAATTGCTTCAAATCATGATGAGATTAGAAATAAGCTTGACAATATAAATGAACATATCTCTAACTGAAATCTGCAACTGAATAACACTCAAAAATGACAACAAAGAATGAACAAATAAATCAGACAACAGAACATAAATTAAATGAAAGTGACTTACAGTAAATAGAAAAGGTATAAATGAAGAAAACTACAATACAAAAAAAATCTGCAAAACCTCACTGTAATAAAGAAGACAAAAAAGATGCTTTATTCTCCAGGATTTCAAAACAAATTTGAGGATAAAAATGAAAAAGAAATAAAATGGATTAAAGAATTGTCAGAAGAATCATCACAACATGGGAGACAAAAAACTGATACTTTACTTGACTTATTTTTTTTTTGTCCCCAACAACACTCACAAAAATACAACCTGGCAAGCTAAACTTAATGACTTGGAAAGCGACATGGCAAAAGAAGATTAGAGTTGGAGTTAAGAAACGTGATTCAACATATCAGAAGGAATATATGACTAAATACTTGTTTGAATAGGGTATACACACACACACACACAAAGTTTAGATATCAAGAGGCCCTAGAGTAAGATTATTAGATGGTGTAGTATAAGATTAAATATTGTTGGAATATGCCCAAAAGAATAGATAACATTTGTAAAGGGGCCCTATAGTAAGAGAAAAAGATATATAAGTAGTATAATATTTCTAGAATATATGAAATGTTAAAACATTGGGATGGTGTATTTAAATGAAAAGTTTGGATATTTAAAGGTAATGAATTTTGAGAAAACTATGATAAGAGTGGTTTGAATACTGAGGGGAAACTAAGCTTTAATAAAAAGTTTAAAAACAGGACATATAATGGTTTAATAAGATGACTTTCATAGATATAATGGAAACAAGCTGATTAGAAAATATGTTATATGTTGATGTTATCATATGCATAAATACAAAAAAAATGTTTATATCCAACTTGGTATGTATTGAAAATATTAAGAATTATATTTGTTTAATATAGACAAAAGGAGATTATTATTGGAAGAAGAGAGGATCAAGAAATATATTACTAACGAACATATTGATTAATTGGAGCAATTATTATTGATTGTTTTGAGTATATGAACCCAGACAAAGCACTGTTCACGAAGCATTAAAGATTGTTATTGTAAAAAATAAAATATATTTTTTTAAAAAATAAAGAGCACGGATCTGTGAAAAGGTAGGAGCCTCACTCCCCAGCCCCAATGCAGTGGGAGTCTTTTCCTCAAATGCTCTGCAGTGTCCCATTTTAAGTCTTATTCATTTGAATCAGAATAGAGCTGGAAGGGACCTTGGAGGTCTTCTAGTCCAGCCTCCTGCTCAAGCAGGACATCCTATACCATTTCAGACAAGTGGCTGTCCAGTCTCTTCTTAAAAACCTCCAGTGTTGGAGCAGCCACAACTTCTGAAGGCAAGCTGTTCCACTGGTTAATTGTCCTCACTGTTAGGAACTTTCTCCTTAATTCCAAGTTGTTTCTTGTCTTGCCTTCTGGTGCTTTGGAAAATAAGTTGACCCCCTCCTCTTTGTGGCAGCCTCTCAAATACTGGAATACTGCTATCATGTCACCCTAGTCCTTCTTTCTCTAGACTAGCCAAACCCAAATCCTGCAGCCGTTCTTCATATGTTTTAGTCTCCAGGCCTTTCATCATCTTAGTTGCTCTTCTTTGCACTTTTTCCAAAGTCTCAACATCTTTTTTGTAATGTGGTAACCAAAACTGGATGCAGTATTCCAGGTGTGGCCTTACTAAGGCTTTATAAAGCAGTACTAATACTTCACGTGATTTTGATTCTATGCCTTTGTTTATACAACCAAGGTTTGTATTAGCTTTTTTGGCTAATTTCACTAGATTTGATTAGATTAGATTTATTGAATTTATATGCCGCCCTTCTCCCTAAGGACTCAGGGCGGCTCACAACAAAAAATTTAAGAAACATGGAATACAATTTTTTTAAAAAAAATTAAACAATAAATGTAATAGATACATGACAATTTAACTCAATAAAAGCCAAATTTAAAAAACATAGTCAGTCCAGGGCCGCTTGTTGGAATAATAATAATAATAATAATAATAATAATAATAATAATAATAATAATAATAATAATAGCAGCCTTGGTGGAGCAGTGGGCTAATGCCTCCTTAAGTAACACCAGCTGCCTGCAATTATTGCAGGTTCGCGTCCCACCAGGCTCAAGGTTGACTCAGCCTTCCATCCTTCCGAGGTAGGTAAAATGAGGACCCAGATTGTTGGGGGCAATAAGCTGACTTTGTAATAATGCCGCTTGGGGGGGGCGAAAGCCCTAATAAGCAGGCATATACATAGAATGAAGGCTATTGCTAAGCACATTTGATTTGTGCTTAGATTGTAAGCTGCCCTGAGTCTTCGGAGAAGGGCGGGATATAAATGGGATTAAAATAAAAATAAAATAAATAAATAACCAAGTCTTCAGGTCACAGCGGAAAGACCGAAGGTCAGGGGCCATCCGCAGCTCCGGAGGCAGTTCATTCCAGAGGGTCGGTGCGCCCACAGAGAAGGCTCTCCACCTGGGGGTCACCAGACAGCATTGCCTGGCTGATGGCACCCTGAGGAGGCCGACTCTGTGGGAGTGAACCAGGCAATGGGAGGTTGATAATGGCAGCAGGTAGTCTTGCAAGTACCCCGGGCCTAAGCCATGTAGGGCTTTAACGGTTATTACCAGCACCTTGAATCGCACCCGGAGGGTAAGCAGAAGCCAATGCAGCTCGCGGAGTGGTGTAACATGGGAGTATCGAGATACTCCCATAAGCACCCGCGCGGCCGCATTTTGCACCAGCTGAAGCCTCCGGGTGCACTTCAAGGGCAGCCCCATGTAAAGAGCATTGCAGTAA